>NC_060144.1:602084400-602684400 GCF_021461385.2 Schistocerca piceifrons | reverse complement strand
ACACGGAAATTGCGTCGCTATGAAATGCGAGTACTATGTGTTCTAAGACATTTCCTTCTAAATCGAGTAACGTTGCTATGGAAACGACAGGATTTTCTTTTGTTATCCGACAATCACATTTCCGATCCACTAATCGTTCTTTACTGCATCCCTCACTCCCAAACAATGACGAATTCACACGGAAATTGCGTCGCTATGAAATGCGAGTACTATGTGTTCTAAGACATTTCCTTCTAAATCGAGTAACGTTGCTATGGAAACGACAGGATTGTCTTTTGGGATCCGACAATCACATTTCCGATCCACTAATCGTTCTTTACTGCATCCCTCACTCCCAAACATTGACGAATTCACACGGAAATTGCGTCGCTATGAAATGCGAGTACTATGTGTTCTAAGACATTTCCTTCTAAATCGAGTAACGTTGCTATGGAAACGACAGGATTTTCTTTTGGGATCCGACAATCACATTTCCGATCCACTAATCGTTTTTTACTGCATCCCTCACTCCCAAACATTGACGAATTCACACGGAAATTGCGTCGCTATGAAATGCGAGTACTATGTGTTCTAAGACATTTCCTTCTAAATCGAGTAACGTTGCTATGGAAACGACAGGATTGTCTTTTGGGATCCGACAATCACATTTCCGATCCACTAATCGTTCTTTACTGCATCCCTCACTCCCAAACATTGACGAATTCACACGGAAATTGCGTCGCTATGAAATACGAGCACTATGTGTTCTAAGACTTTCCTTCTAAATCGAGTAACGTTTCTATGGAAACGACAGGATTTTCTTTTGGGATACGACAATCACATTTCCGATCCACTAATCGTTCTTTACTGCATCCCTCACTCCCATACATTGACGAATTCACACGGAAATTGCGTCGCTATGAAATGCGAGTACTATGTGTTCTAAGACATTTCCTTCTAAATCGAGTAACGTTGCTATGGAAACGACAGGATTTTCTTTTGGGATCCGACAATCACATTTCCGATCCACTAATCGTTCTTTACTGCATCCCTCACTCCCAAACATTGACGAATTCACACGGAAATTGCGTCGCTATGAAATGCGAGTACTATGTGTTCTAAGACATTTCCTTCTAAATCGAGTAACGTTGCTATGGAAACGACAGGATTGTCTTTTGGGATACGACAATCACATTTCCGATCCACTAATCGTTCTTTACTGCATCGCTCACTCCCAAACATTGACGAATTCACACGGAAATTGCGTCGCTATGAAATGCGAGTACTATGTGTTCTAAGACATTTCCTTCTAAATCGAGTAACGTTGCTATGGAAACGACAGGATTGTCTTTTGGGATCCGACAATCACATTACCGATCCACTAATCGTTCTTTACTGCATCCCTCACTCCCAAACATTGACGAATTCACACGGAAATTACGTCGCTATGAAATGCGAGTACGATGTGTTCTAAGACATTTCCTTCTAAATCGAGTAACGTTGCTATGGAAACGACAGGATTGTCTTTTGGGATACGGCAATCACATTTCCGATCCACTAATCGTTCTTTACTGCATCCCTCACTCCCAAACATTGACGAATTCACACGGAAATTGCGTCGCTATGAAATGCGAGTACTATGTGTTCTAAGACATTTCCTTCTAAATCGAGTAACGTTGCTATGGAAACGACAGGATTCTCTTTTGGGATCCGACAATCACATTTCCGATCCACTAATCGTTCTTTACTGCATCCCTCACTCCCAAACATTGACGAATTCACACGGAAATTGCGTCGCTATGAAATGCGAGTACTATGTGTTCTAAGACATTTCCTTCTAAATCGAGTAACGTTGCTATGGAAACGACAGGATTGTCTTTTGGGATACGACAATCACATTTCCGATCCACTAATCGTTCTTTACTGCATCCCTCACTCCGAAACATTGTCGAATTCACACGGAAATTGCGTCGCTATGAAATACGAGTACTATGTGTTCTAAGACATTTCCTTCTAAATCGAGTAACGTTTCTATGGAAACGACAGGATTGTCTTTTGGGATACGACAATCACATTTCCGATCCACTAATCGTTCTTTACTGCATCCCTCACTCCCAAACATTGACGAATTCACACGGAAATTGCGTCGCTATGAAATGCGAGTACTATGTGTTCTAAGACATTTCCTTCTAAATCGAGTAACGTTGCTATGGAAACGACAGGATTGTCTTTTGGGATCCGACAATCACATTTCCGATCCACTAATCGTTCTTTACTGCATCCCTCACTCCCAAACATTGACGAATTCACACGGAAATTGCGTCGCTATGAAATGCGAGTACCATGTGTTCTAAGACATTTCCTTCTAAATCGAGTAACGTTGCTATGGAAACGACAGGATTGTCTTTTGGGATACGACAATCACATTTCCGATCCACTAATCGTTCTTTACTGCATCCCTCACTCCCAAACATTGACGAATTCACACGGAAATTGCGTCGCTATGAAATGCGAGTACTATGTGTTCTAAGACATTTCCTTCTAAATCGAATAACGTTGCTATGGAAACGACAGGATTTTCTTTTGGGATCCGACAATCACATTTCCGATCCACTAATCGTTCTTTACTGCATCCCTCACTCCCAAACATTGACGAATTCACACGGAAATTGCGTCGCTATGAAATGCGAGTACTATGTGTTCTAAGACATTTCCTTCTAAATCGAGTAACGTTGCTATGGAAACGACAGGATTGTCTTTTGGGATACGACAATCACATTTCCGATCCACTAATCGTTCTTTACTGCATCCCTCACTCCCAAACATTGTCGAATTCACACGGAAATTGCGTCGCTATGAAATACGAATACTATGTGTTCTAAGACATTTCCTTCTAAATCGAGTAACGTTTCTATGGAAACGACAGGATTTTCTTTTGGGATACGACAATCACATTTCCGATCCACTAATCGTTCTTTACTGCATCCCTCACTCCCAAACATTGACGAATTCACACGGAAATTGCGTCGCTATGAAATGCGAGTACTATGTGTTCTAAGACATTTCCTTCTAAATCGAGTAACGTTGCTATGGAAACGACAGGATTGTCTTTTGGGATACGACAATCACATTTCCGATCCACTAATCGTTCTTTACTGCTTCCCTCACTCCCAAACATTGTCGAATTCACACGGAAATTGCGTCGCTATGAAATACGAGTACTATGTGTTCTAAGACATTTCCTTCTAAATCGAGTAACGTTGCTATGGAAACGACAGGATTGTCTTTTGGGATACGACAATCACATTTCCGATCCACTAATCGTTCTTTACTGCATCCCTCACTCCCAAACATTGTCGAATTCACACGGAAATTGCGTCGCTATGAAATACGAGTACTATGTGTTCTAAGACATTTCCTTCTAAATCGAGTAACGTTTCTATGGAAACGACAGGATTTTCTTTTGGGATACGACAATCACATTTCCGATCCACTAATCGTTCTTTACTGCATCCCTCACTCCCAAACATTGACGATTTCACACGGAAATTGCGTCGCTATGAGATACGAGTACTATGTGTTCTAAGACATTTCCTTCTAAATCGAGCAACGTTTCTATGGAAACGACAGGATTTTCTTTTGGGATACGACAATCACATTTCCGATCCACTAATCGTTCTTTACTGCATCCCTCACTCCCAAACATTGACGAATTCACACGGAAATTGCGTCGCTATGAAATGCGAGTACTATGTGCTCCTATACATTTCCTTCTAAATCGAGTAACGTTTCTATGGAAGCGACAGGATTTTCTTTTGGGATACGACAATCACATTTCCGATCCACTAATCGTTCTTTACTGCATCCCACACTCCCAAACATTGACGAATTCACACGGAAATTGCGTCGCTATGAAATGCGAGTACTATGTGTTCTAAGACATTTCCTTCTAAATCGAGTAACGTTTCTATGGAAACGACAGGATTTTCTTTTGGGATACGACAATCACATTTCCGATCCACTAATCGTTCTTTACTGCATCCCTCACTCCCAAACATTGACGAATTCACACGGAACTTGCGTCGCTATGAAATACGAGTACTATGTGTTCTAAGACATTTCCTTCTAAATCGAGTAACGTTTCTATGGAAACGACAGGATTTTCTTTTGGGATACGACAATCACATTTCCGATCCACTAATCGTTCTTTACTGCATCCCTCACTCCCAAACATTGACGATTCACACGGAAATTGCGTCGCTATGAAATGCGAGTACTATGTGTTCTAAGATATTTCCTTCTAAATCGAGTAACGTTGCTATGGAAACGACAGGATTTTCTTTTGGGATCCGACAATCACATTTCCGATCCACTAATCGTTCTTTACTGCATCCCTCACTCCCAAACATTGACGAATTCACACGGAAATTGTGTCGCTATGAAATGCGAGTACTTTGTGTTCTAAGACATTTCCATCTAAATCGAGAAACGTTTCTATGGAAACGACAGGATTTTCTTTTGGGATACGACAATCACATTTCCCATCCACTAATCGTTCTTTACTGCATCCCTCACTCCCAAACATTGACGAATTCACACGGAAATTGCGTCGCTACGAAATACGAGTACTATGTGTTCTAAGACATTTCCTTCTAAATCGAGTAACGTTTCTATGGAAACGACAGGATTGTCTTTTGGGATACGACAATCACATTTCCGATCCACTAATCGTTCTTTACTGCATCCCTCACTCCCAAACATTGTCGAATTCACACGGAAATTGCGTCGCTATGAAATACGAGTACTATGTGTTCTAAGACATTTCCTTCTAAATCGAGTAACGTTGCTATGGAAACGACAGGATTGTCTTTTGGGATACGACAATCACATTTCCGATCCACTAATCATTCTTTACTGCATCCCTCACTCCCAAACATTGTCGAATTCACACGGAAATTGCGTCGCTATGAAATACGAGTACTATGTGTTCTAAGACATTTCCTTCTAAATCGAGTAACGTTTCTATGGAAACAACAGGATTTTCTTTTGGGATACGACAATCACATTTCCGATCCACTAATCGTTCTTTACTGCATCCCTCACTCCCAAACATTGACGAATTCACACGGAAATTGCGTCGCTATGAGATACGAGTACTATGTGTTCTAAGACATTTCCTTCTAAATCGAGTAACGTTTCTATGGAAACGACAGGATTTTCTTTTGGGATACGACAATCACATTTCCGATCCACTAATCGTTCTTTACTGCATCCCTCACTCCCAAACATTGACGATTCACACGGAAATTGCGTCGCTATGAAATGCGAGTACTATGTGTTCTAAGATATTTCCTTCTAAATCGAGTAACGTTGCTATGAAAACGACAGGATTTTCTTTTGGGATCCGACAATCACATTTCCGATCCACTAATCGTTCTTTACTGCATCCCTCACTCCCAAACATTGACGAATTCACACGGAAATTGCGTCGCTATGAAATGCGAGTACTTTGTGTTCTAAGACATTTCCATCTAAATCGAGAAACGTTTCTATGGAAACGACAGGATTTTCTTTTGGGATACGACAATCACATTTCCCATCCACTAATCGTTCTTTACTGCATCCCTCACTCCCAAACATTGACGAATTCACACGGAAATTGCGTCGCTACGAAATACGAGTACTATGTGTTCTAAGACATTTCCTTCTAAATCGAGTAACGTTTCTATGGAAACGACAGGATTTTCTTTTGGGATACGACAATCACATTTCCGATCCACTAATCGTTCGTTACTGCATCCCTCACTCCCAAACATTGACGAATTCACACGGAAATTGCGTCGCTATGAAATGCGAGTACTATGTGTTCTAAGACATTTCCTTCTAAATCGAGTAACGTTTCTATGGAAACGACAGGATTTTCTTTTGGGATCCGACAATCACATTTCCGATCCACTAATCGTTCTTTACTGCATCCCTCACTCCCAAACATTGACGAATTCACACGGAAATTGCGTCGCTATGAAATGCGAGTACTTTGTGTTCTAAGACATTTCCTTCTAAATCGAGTAACGTTTCTATGGAAACGACAGGATTTTCTTTTGGGATACGACAATCACATTTCCCATACACTAATCGTTCTTTGCTGCATCCCTCACTCCCAAACATTGACGAATTCACACGGAAATTGCGTCGCTACGAAATACGAGTACTATGTGTTCTAAGACATTTCCTTCTAAATCGAGTAACGTTTCTATGGAAACGACAGGATTTTGTTTTGGGATACGACAATCACACTTCCGATCCACTAATCGTTCGTTACTGCATCCCTCACTCCCAAACATTGACGAATTCACACGGAAATTGCGTCGCTATGAAATACGAGCACTATGTGTTCTAAGACACTTCCTTCTAAATCGAGTAACGTTTCTATGGAAACGACAGGATTTTCTTTTGGGATACGACAATCACATTTCCGATCCACTAATCGTTCTTTACTGCATCGCTCACTCCCAAACATTGACGAATTCACACGGAAATTGCGTCGCTATGAAATGCGAGTACTATGTGTTCTAAGACATTTCCTTCTAAATCGAGTAACGTTGCTATGGAAACGACAGGATTGTCTTTTGGGATCCGACAATCACATTTCCGATCCACTAATCGTTCTTTACTGCATCCCTCACTCCCAAACATTGACGAATTCACACGGAAATTGCGTCGCTATGAAATGCGAGTACGATGTGTTCTAAGACATTTCCTTCTAAATCGAGTAACGTTGCTATGGAAACGACAGGATTGTCTTTTGGGATACGGCAATCACATTTTCGATCCACTAATCGTTCTTTACTGCATCCCTCACTCCCAAACATTGACGAATTCACACGGAAATTGCGTCGCTATGAAATGCGAGTACTATGTGTTCTATGACATTTCGTTCTAAATCGAGTAACGTTGCTATGGAAACGACAGGATTCTCTTTTGGGATCCGATAATCACATTTCCGATCCACTAATCGTTCTTTACTGCATCCCTCACTCCCAAACATTGACGAATTCACACGGAAATTGCGTCGCTATGAAATGCGAGTACTATGTGTTCTAAGACATTTCCTTCTAAATCGAGTAACGTTGCTATGGAAACGACAGGATTGTCTTTTGGGATACGACAATCACATTTCCGATCCACTAATCGTTCTTTACTGCATCCCTCACTCCCAAACATTGTCGAATTCACACGGAAATTGCGTCGCTATGAAATACGAGTACTATGTGTTCTAAGACATTTCCTTCTAAATCGAGTAACGTTTCTATGGAAACGACAGGATTGTCTTTTGGGATACGACAATCTCATTTCCGATCCACTAATCGTTCTTTACTGCATCCCTCACTCCCAAACATTGACGAATTCACACGGAAATTGCGTCGCTATGAAATGCGAGTACTATGTGTTCTAAGACATTTCCTTCTAAATCGAGTAACGTTGCTATGGAAACGACAGGATTGTCTTTTGGGATCCGACAATCACATTTCCGATCCACTAATCGTTCTTTACTGCATCCCTCACTCCCAAACATTGACGAATTCACACGGAAATTGCGTCGCTATGAAATGCGAGTACTATGTGTTGTAAGACATTTCCTTCTAAATCGAGTAACGTTGCTATGGAAACGACAGGATTGTCTTTTGGGATACGACAATCTCATTTCCGATCCACTAATCGTTCTTTACTGCATCCCTCACTCCCAAACATTGACAAATTCACACGGAAATTGCGTCGCTATGAAATGCGAGTACTATGTGTTCTAAGACATTTCCTTCTAAATCGAATAACGTTGCTATGCAAACGACAGGATTTTCTTTTGGGATCCGACAATCACATTTCCGAACCACTAATCGTTCTTTACTGCATCCCTCACTCCCAAACATTGACGAATTCACACGGAAATTGCGTCGCTATGAAATGCGAGTACTATGTGTTCTAAGACATTTCCTTCTAAATCGAGTAACGTTGCTATGGAAACGACAGGATTGTCTTTTGGGATACGACAATCACATTTCCGATCCACTAATCGTTCTTTACTGCATCCCTCACTCCCAAACATTGTCGAATTCACACGGAAATTGCGTCGCTATGAAATACGAGTACTATGTGTTCTAAGACATTTCCTTCTAAATCGAGTAACGTTTCTATGGAAACGACAGGATTTTCTTTTGGGATACGACAATCACATTTCCGATCCACTAATCGTTCTTTACTGCATCCCTCACTCCCAAACATTGACGAATTCACACGGAAATTGCGTCGCTATGAAATGCGAGTACTATGTGTTCTAAGACATTTCCTTCTAAATCGAGTAACGTTGCTATGGAAACGACAGGATTGTCTTTTGGGATACGACAATCACATTTCCGATCCACTAATCGTTCTTTACTGCATCCCTCACTCCCAAACATTGTCGAATTCACACGGAAATTGCGTCGCTATGAAATACGAGTACTATATGTTCTAAGACATTTCCTTCTAAATCGAGTAACGTTGCTATGGAAACGACAGGATTGTCTTTTGGGATACGACAATCACATTTCCGATCCACTAATCGTTCTTTACTGCATCCCTCACTCCCAAACATTGTCGAATTCACACGGAAATTGCGTCGCTATGAAATACGAGTACTATGTGTTCTAAGACATTTCCTTCAAAATCGAGTAACGTTTCTATGGAAACGACAGGATTTTCTTTTGGGATACGACAATCACATTTCCGATCCACTAATCGTTCTTTACTGCATCCCTCACTCCCAAACATTGACGAATTCACACGGAAATTGCGTCGCTATGAGATACGAGTACTATGTGTTCTAAGACATTTCCTTCTAAATCGAGTAACGTTTCTATGGAAACGACAGGATTTTCTTTTGGGATACGACAATCACATTTCCGATCCACTAATCGTTCTTTACTGCATCCCTCACTCCCAAACATTGACGAATTCACACGGAAATTGCGTCGCTATGAAATGCGAGTACTATGTGCTCCTATACATTTCCTTCTAAATCGAGTAACGTTTCTATGGAAGCGACAGGATTTTCTTTTGGGATACGACAATCACATTTCCGATCCACTAATCGTTCTTTACTGCATCCCACACTCCCAAACATTGACGAATTCACACGGAAATTGCGTCGCTATGTAATGCGAGTACTATGTGTTCTAAGACATTTCCTTCTAAATCGAGTAACGTTTCTATGGAAACGACAGGATTTTCTTTTGGGATACGACAATCACATTTCCGATCCACTAATCGTTCTTTACTGCATCCCTCACTCCCAAACATTGACGAATTCACACGGAACTTGCGTCGCTATGAAATACGAGTACTATGTGTTCTAAGACATTTCGTTCTAAATCGAGTAACGCTTCTATGGAAACGACAGGATTTTCTTTTGGGATACGACAATCACATTTCCGATCCACTAATCGTTATTTACTGCATCCCTCACTCCCAAACATTGACGATTCACACGGAAATTGCGTCGCTATGAAATGCGAGTACTATGTGTTCTAAGATATTTCCTTCTAAATCGAGTAACGTTGCTATGGAAACGACAGGATTTTCTTTTGGGATCCGACAATCACATTTCCGATCCACTAATCGTTCTTTACTGCATCCCTCACTCCCAAACATTGACGAATTCACACGGAAATTGCGTCGCTATGAAATGCGAGTACTTTGTGTTCTAAGACATTTCCATCTAAATCGAGAAACGTTTCTATGGAAACGACAGGATTTTCTTTTGGGATACGACAATCACATTTCCCATCCACTAATCGTTCTTTACTGCATCCCTCACTCCCAAACATTGACGAATTCACACGGAAATTGCGTCGCTACGAAATACGAGTACTATGTGTTCTAAGACATTTCCTTCTAAATCGAGTAACGTTTCTATGGAAACGACAGGATTTTCTTTTGGGATACGACAATCACATTTCCGATCCACTAATCGTTCGTTACTGCATCCCTCACTCCCAAACATTGACGAATTCACACGGAAATTGCGTCGCTATGAAATGCGAGTACTATGTGTTCTAAGACATTTCCTTCTAAATCGAGTAACGTTTCTATGGAAACGACAGGATTTTCTTTTGGGATCCGACAATCACATTTCCGATCCACTAATCGTTCTTTACTGCATCCCTCACTCCCAAACATTGACGAATTCACACGGAAATTGCGTCGTTATGAAATGCGAGTACTTTGTGTTCTAAGACATTTCCTTCTAAATCGAGTAACGTTTCTATGGAAACGACAGGATTTTCTTTTGGGATACGACAATCACATTTCCCATACACTAATCGTTCTTTACTGCATCCCTCACTCCCAAACATTGACGAATTCACACGGAAATTGCGTCGCTACGAAATACGAGTACTATGTGTTCTAAGACATTTCCTTCTAAATCGAGTAACGTTTCTATGGAAACGACAGGATTTTCTTTTGGGATACGACAATCACATTTCCGATCCACTAATCGTTCTTTACTGCATCCCTCACTCCCAAACATTGACGAATTCACACGGAAATTGCGCCGCTATGAAATGCGAGTACTATGTGTTCTAAGACATTTCCTTCTAAATCGAGTAACGTTGCTATGGAAACGACAGAATTTTCTTTTGGGATACGACAATCACATTTCCGATCCACTAATCGTTCTTTACTGCATCCCTCACTCCCAAACATTGACGAATTCACACGGAAATTGCGTCGCTATGAAATACGAGTACTATGTGTTCTAAGACATTTCCTTCTAAATCGAGTAACGTTTCTATGGAAACGACAGGATTTTCTTTTGGGATACGACAATCACATTTCCGATCCACTAATCGTTCTTTACTGCATATCTCACTCCCAAACATTGACGAATTCACACGGAAATTGCGTCGCTATGAAATGCGAGTACTATGTGATCTAAGACATTTCCTTCTAAATCGAGTAACGTTTCTATGGAAACGACAGGATTTTCTTTTGGGATAACACAATCACATTTCCGATCCACTAATCGTTCTTTACTGCATCCCTCACTCCCAAACATTGACGAATTCACACGGAAATTGCGTCGCTATGAAATGCGAGAACTATGTGTTCTAAGACATTTCCTTCTAAATCGAGTAACGTTTCTATGGAAACGACAGGATTTTCTTTTGGGTTACGACAATCACATTTCCGATCCACTAATCGTTCTTTACTGCATCCCTCACTCCCAAACATTGACGAATTCACACCTAAGTTGCGTCGCAATGAAATGCGAGTACTATGTGTTCTAAGACATTTCCTTCTAGATCGAGTAACGTTTCTATGGAAACGACAGGATTTTCTTTTGGAATACGACAATCACATTTCCGATCCACTAATCGTTCTTTACTGCATCCCTCACTCCCAAACATTGACGAATTCACACGGAAATTGCGTCGCTATGAAATGCGAGTACTATGTGTTCTAAGACATATCATTCTAAATCGAGTAACGTTTCTATGGAAACGACAGGATTTTCTTTTGGGATACGACAATCACATTTCCGATGCACTAAACGTTCTTTACTGCATCCCTCACTCGCAAACATTGACGAATTCACACGGAAATTGCGTCACTATGAAATACGAGTACTATGTGTTCTAAGACATTTCCTTCTAAATCGACGAACGTTTCTATGGAAACGACAGGATTTTCTTTTGGGATACGACAATCACATTTTCGATCCACTAATCGTTCTTTACTGCATCCCTCACTCCCAAACATTGACGAATTCACACGGAAATTGCGTCGCTATGAAATGCGAGTACTATGTGTTCTAAGGCATTTCCTTCTAAATCGAGTAACGTTTCTATGGAAACGACAGGATTTTCTTTTGGGATACGACAATCACATTTCCGATCCACTAATCGTTCTTTACTGCATCCCTCACTCCCAAACATTGACGAATTCACACGGAAATTGCGTCGCTATGAAATGCGAGTACTATGTGTTCAAAGACATTTCCTTCTAAATCGAGTAACGTTTCTATGGAAACGACAGGATTTTCTTTTGGGATACGACAATCACACTTCCGATCCACTAATCGTTCTTTACTGCATCCCTCACTCCCAAACATTGACGAATTCACACGGAAATTGCGTCGCTATGAAATGCGAGTACTATGTGTTCTAAGACATTTCCTTCTAAATCGAGTAACGTGTCTATGGAAACGACAGGATTTTCTTTTGGGATACGACAATCACATTTCCGATCCACTAATCGTTCTTTACTGCATTCCTCACTCCCAAACATTGACGAATTCACACGGAAATTGCGTCGCTATGAAATGCGAGTACTATGTGTTCTAAGACATTTCCTTCTATATCGAGCAACGTTGCTATGGAAACGACAGGATTTTCTTTTGGGATCCGACAATCACATTTCCGATCCACTAATCGTTCTTTACTGCATCCCTCACTCCCAAACATTGACGAATTCACACGGAAATTGCATCGCTATGAAATGCGAGTACTATGTGTTCTAAGACATTTCCTTCTAAATCGAGTAACGTTTCTATGGAAACGACAGGATTTTCTTTTGTAATACGACAATCACATTTCCGATCCACTAATCGTTCTTTACAGCATCCCTCACTCCCAAACATTGACGAATTCACACGGAAATTGCGTCGCTATGAAATGCGAATACTATGTGTTCTAAGACATGTCCTTCTAAATCGAGTAACGTTTCTATGGAAAGGACAGGATTTTCATTTGGGATACGACAATCACATTTCCGATCCACTAATCGTTCTTTACTGCATCCCTCACTCCCAAACATTGACGAATTCACACGGAAATTGCGTCGCTATGAAATACGAGTACTATGTGTTCTAAGACATTTCCTTCTAAATCGAGTAACGTTTCTATGGAAACGACAGGATTTTCTTTTGGGATACGACAATCACATTTCCGATCCACTAATCGTTCTTTACTGCATCCCTCACTCCGAAACATTGACGAATTCACACGGAAATTGCGTCGCCATGAAATACGAGTACTATGTGTTCTAAGACATTTCCTTCTAAATCGAGTAACGTTTCTATGGAAACGACCGGATTTTCTTTTGGGATACGACAATCACATTTCCGATCCACTAATCGTTCTTTACTGCATCCCTCAGTCCCAAACATTGACGAATTCACACGGAAATAGCGTCGCTATGAAATGCGAGTACTATGTGTTCTAAGACATTTCCTTCTAAATCGAGTAACATTTCTATGGAAACGACAGGATTTTCTTTTGGGATACGACAATCACATTTCCAATCCACTAATCGTTCTTTACTGCATCCCTTACTCCCAAACATTGACGAATTCGTACGGAAATTGCGTCGCTATGAAATGCGAGTACTATGTGTTCTAAGACATTTCGTTCTAAATCGAGTAACGTTTCTATGGAAACGACAGGATTTTCTTTTGGGATACGACAATCACATTTCCGATCCACTAATCCTTCTTTACTGCATCCCACACTCCCAAACATTGACGAATTCACACGGAAATTGCGTTGCTATGAAATACGAGTACTACGTGTTCTAAGACAATTCCTTCTAAATCGAGTAACGTTCCTATGGAAACGACAGGATTTTCTTTTGGGATACGACAATCACATTTCCGATCCACTAATCGTTCCTTACTGCATCCCTCACTCCCAAACATTGACGAATTCACACGGCAATTGCGTCGCTATGAAATGCGAGTACTATGTGTTCCTAGACATTTCCTTCTAAATCGAGTAACGTTTCTATGGAAACGACAGGATTTTCCTTTGGGATACGACAATCACATTTCCGAACCACTAATCGTTCTTTACTGCATCCCACACTCCCAAACATTGATGAATTCACACGGAAATTGCGTCGCTATGAAATGCGAGTACTATGTGTTCTAAGACATATCCTTCTAAATCGAGTAACGTTTCTATGGAAACGACAGGATTTTCTTTTGGGATACGACAATCACATTTCCGATCCACTAATCGTTCTTTACTGCATCCCTCACTCCCAAACAATGACGAATTCACACGGAAATTGCGTCGCTATGAAATACGAGTACTATGTGTTCTAAGACATTTCCTTCTAAATCGAGTGACGTTTCTATGGAAACGACAGGATTTTCTTTTGGGATACGACAATCACATTTCCGATCCACTAATCGTTCTTTACTGCATCCCTCACTCCCAAACATTGACGAATTCACACGGAAATTGCGTCGCTATGAAATGCGAGTTCTATGTGTTCTAAGACATTTCCTTCTAAATCGAGTAACGTTGCTATGGAAACGACAGGATTTTCTTTTGGGATACGACAATCACATTTCCGATCCACTAATCGTTCTTTACTGCATCCCTCACTCCCAAACAATGACGAATTCACACGGAAATTGCGTCGCTATGAAATACGAGTACTATGTGTTCTAAGACATTTCCATCTAAATCGAGTGACGTTTCTATGGAAACGACAGGATTTTCTTTTGGGATACGACAATCACATTTCCGATCCACTAATCGTTCTTTACTGCATCCCTCACTCCCAAACATTGACGAATTCACACGGAAATTGCGTCGTTATGAAATGCGAGTACTATGTGTTCTACGACATTTCCTTCTAAATCGAGTAACGTTTCTATGGAAACGACAGGATTTTCTTTTGGGATACGACAATCACATTTCCGATCCACTAATCGTTCTTTACTGCATCCCTCACTCCCAAACATTGACGAATTCACACGGAAATTGCGTGGCTATGAAATACGAGTACTATGTGTTCTAAGACATTTCCTTCTAAATCGAGTAACGTTTCTATGGAAACGACAAAATTTTCTTTTGGGATACGACAATCACATTTCCGATCCACTAATCGTTCTTTACTGCACCCCTCTCTCCCAAACATTGACGAATTCACACGGAAATAGCGTCGCTATGAAATACGAGTACTATGTGTTCTAAGACATTTCCTTCTAAATCGAGTAACGTTTCTATGGAAACGACAGGATTTTCTTTTGGGATACGACAATCACATTTCCGATCCACTAATCGTTCTTTACTGCATCCCTCACTCCCAAACATTGACGAATTCACACGGAAATTGCGTCGCTATGAAATGCGAGTTCTATGTGTTCTAAGACATTTCCTTCTAAATCGAGTAACGTTTCTATGGAAACGACAGGATTTTCTTTTGGGATACGACAATCACATTTCCGATCCACTAATCGTTCTTTACTGCATCCCTCACTCCCAAACATTGACGAATTCACACGGAAATTGCGTCGCTATGAAATGCGAGTACTATGTGTTGTAAGATATTTCCTTCTAAATCGAGTAACGTTGCTATGGAAACGACAGGATTTTCTTTTGGGATCCGACAATCGCATTTCCGATCCACTAATCGTTCTTTACTGCATCCCTCACTCCCAAACAATGACGAATTCACACGGAAATTGCGTCGCTATGAAATGCGAGTACTATGTGTTCTAAGACATTTCCTTCTAAATCGAGTAACGATTCTATGGAAACGACAGGATTTTCTTTTGGGATACGACAAACACATTTCCGATCCACTAATCGTTCTTTACTGCATCCCTCACTCCCAAACATTGACGAATTCACACGGAAATTGCGTCGCTATGAAATACGAGTACTATGTGTTCTAAGACATTTCCTTCTAAATCGAGTAACGTTTCCATGGAAACGACAGGATTTTCTTTTGGGATACGACAATCACATTTCCGATCCACTAATCGTTCTTTACTGCATCCCTCACTCCCAAACATTGACGAATTCACATGGAAATTGCGTCGCTATGAAATGCGAGTACTATGTGTTCTAAGACATTTCCTTCTAAATCGAGTAACGTTGCTATGGAAACGACAGGATTTTCTTTTGGGATACGACAATCACATTTCCGATCCACTAATCGTTCTTTACTGCATCCCTCACTCCCAAACATTGACGAATTCACACGGAAATTGTGTCGCTATGAAATACGAGTGCTATGTGTTCTAAGACATTTCCTTCTAAATCGAGTAACGTTTCTATGGAAACGACAGGATTTTCTTTTGGGATACGACAATCACATTTCCGATCCACTAATCGTTCTTTACTGCATCCCTCACTCCCAAACATTGACGAATTCACACGGAAATTGCGTCGCTATGAAATGCGAGTACTATGTGTTCTAAGACATTTCCTCCTAAATCGAGTAACGTTTCTATGGAAACGACAGGATTTTCTTTTGGGATACGACAATCACATTTCCGATCCACTATTCGTTCTTTACTGCATCCCTCACTCCCAAACATTGACGAATTCACACGGAAATTGCGTCGCTATGAAATACGAGTACTATGTGTTCTAAGACATTTCCTTCTAAATCGAGTAACGTTTCTATGGAAACGACAGGATTTTCTTTTGGGATACGACAATCACATTTCCGATCCACTAATCGTTCTTTACTGCATCCCTCACTCCCAAACAATGACGAATTCACACGGAAATTGCGTCGCTATGAAATACGAGTACTATGTGTTCTAAGACATTTCCTTCTAAATCGAGTAACGTTTCTATGGAAACGACAGGATTTTCTTTTGGGATACGACAATCACATTTCCGATCCACTAATCGTTCTTTACTGCATCCCTCACTCCGAAACATTGACGAATTCACACGGAAATTGCGTCACTATGAAATACGAGTACTATGTGTTCTAAGACATTTCCTTCTAAATCGAGTAACGTTTCTATGGGAACGACCGGATTTTCTTTTGGGATACGACAATCACATTTCCGATCCACTAATCGTTCTTACTGCATCCCTCAGTCCCAAACATTGACGAATTCACACGGAAATTGCGTCGCTATGAAATGCGAGTACTATGTGTTCTAAGACATTTCCTTCTAAATCGAGTAACGTTTCTATGGAAACGACAGGATTTTCTTTTGGGATACGACAATCACATTTCCGATCCACTAATCGTTCTTTACTGCATCCCTCACTCCCAGACATTGACGAATTCACACGGAAATTGCGTCGCTATGAAATGCGAGTACTATGTGTTCTAAGACATTTCCTTCTAAGTCGAGTAACGTTTTTATGGAAACGACAGGATTTTCTTTTGGGATACGACAATCACATTTCCGATCCACTAATCGTTCTTTACTGCATCCCTCACTCCCAAACATTGACGAATTCACATGGAAATTGTGTCGCTGTGAAATACGAGTACTATGTGTTCTAAGACATTTCCTTCCAAATCGAGTAACGTTTCTATGGAAACGACAGGATTTTCTTTTGGGATACGACAATCACATTTCCGATCCACTACTCGTTCTTTACTGCATCCCTCACTCCCAAACATTGAAGAATTCACACGGAAGTTGCGTCGCCATGAAATGCGAGTACTATGTGTTCTAAGACATTTCCTTCTAAATCGAGTAACGTTTCTATGGAAACGACAGGATTTTCTTTAGGGATACGACGATCACATTTCCGATCCACTAATCTTTCTTTACTGCATCCCTCAGTCCCAAACATTGACGAATTCACACGGAAATTCCGTCGCTCTGAAATACGAGTACTATGTGTTCTAAGACATTTCCTTCTAAATCGAGTAACGTTTCTATGGAAACGACAGGATTTTCTTATGGGATACGACAATCACATTTCCGATCCACTAATCGTTCTTTACTGCTTCCCTCACTCCCAATCATTGACGAATTCACACGGAAGTTGCGTCGCTATGAAATGCGAGTACTATGTGTTCTAAGACATTTCCTTCTAAATCGAGTAACGTTGCTATGGAAACGACAGGATTTTCTTTTGGGATCCGACAATCACATTTCCGATCCACTAATCGTTCTTTACTGCATCCCTCACTCCCAAACAATGACGAATTCACACGGAAATTGCGTCGCTATGAAATGCGAGTACTATGTGTTCAAAGACATTTCCTTCTAAATCGAGTAACGTTTCTATGGAAACGACAGGATTTTCTTTTGGGATACGACAATCACATTTCCGATCCACTAATCGTTCTTTACTGCATCCCTCACTCCCAAACATTGACGAATTGACACGGAAATTGCGTCGCTATGAAATACGAGTACTATGTGTTCTAAGACATTTCCTTCTAAATCGAGTAACGTTTCTATGGGAACGACCGGATTTTCTTTTGGGATACGACAATCACATTTCCGATCCACTAATCGTTCTTACTGCATCCCTCAGTCCCAAACATTGACGAATTCACACGGAAATTGCGTCGCTATGAAATGCGGGTACTATGTGTTCTAAGACAGTTCCTTCTAAATCGAGTAACGTTTCTATGGAAACGACAGGATTTTCTTTTGGGATACGACAATCACATTTCCGATCCACTAATCGTTCTTTACTGCATCCCTCACTCCCAAACATTGACGAATTCACACGGAAATTGCGTCGCTATGAAATGCGAGTACTATGTGTTCTAAGACATGTCCTTCTAAATCGAGTAACGTTTCTATGGAAACGACAGGATTTTCTTTTGGGATACGACAATCACATTTCCGATCCACCAATCGTTCTTTACCGCATCCCTCACTCCCAAACATTGACGAATTCACATGGAAATTGCGTCGCTGTGAAATACGAGTACTATGTGTTCTAAGACATTTCCTTCCAAATCGAGTAACGTTTCTATGGAAACGACAGGATTTTCTTTTGGGATACGACAATCACATTTCCGATCCACTAATCGTTCTTTACTGCATCCCTCACTCCCAAACATTGACGAATTCACACGGAAGTTGCGTCGCTATGAAATGCGAGTACTATGAGTTCTAAGACATTTCCTTCTAAATCGAGTAACGTTTCTATGGAAACGACAGGATTTTCTTTTTAGATACGACAATCACATTTCCGATCCACTAATTGTTCTTTACTGCATCCCCCACTCCCAAACATTGACGAATTCACACGGGAATTCCGTCGCTGTGAAATACGAGTACTATGTGTTCCAAGACATTTCCTTCTAAATCGAGTAACGTTTCTATGGAAACGACAGGATTTTCTTTTGGGATACGACAATCACATTTCCGATCCACTAATCGTTCTTTACTGCATCCCTCACTCCCAAACATTGACGAATTCACACGAAGTTGCGTCGCTATGAAATGCGAGTACTATGTGTTCTAAGACATTTCCTTCTCAATCGAGTAACGTTTCTATGGAAACGACAGGATTTCCTTTTGGGATACGACAATCACATTTCCGATCCACTAATCGTTCTTTACTGCATCCCTCACTCCCAAACATTGACGAATTCACACGGAAATTCCGTCGCTGTGAAATACGAGTACTATGTGTTCTAAGACATTTCCTTCTAAATCGAGTAACGTTTCTATGGAAACGAAAGGATTTTCTTTTGGGATACGACAATCACATTTCCGATCCACTAATCGTTCTTTACTGCATCCCTCACTCACAAACATTGACGAATTCACACGGAAATTGCGTCGCTGTGAAATACGAGTACTATGTGTTCTAAGACATTTCCTTCTAAATCGAGTAACGTTTCTATGGAAACGACAGGATTTTCTTTTGGGATACAATCACATATCCGATCCACTAATCGTTCTTTACTGCATCCCTCACTCGCAAACATTGACGAATTCACGCGGAAATTGCGTCGCTGTGAAATACGAGTACTATGTGTTCTAAGACATTTCCTTCTAAATCGAGTAACGTTTCTATGGAAACGACAGGATTTTCTTTTGGGATACGACAATCACATTTCCGATCTACTAATCGTTCTTTACTGCATCCCTCACTCCCAAACATTGACGAATTCACACGGAAATTGCGTCGCTGTGAAATACGAGTACTATGTGTTCTAAGACATTTCCTTCTAAATCGAGTAACGTTTCTATGGAAACGACAGGATTTTCTTTTGGGATACGACAATCACATTTCCGATCCACTAATCGTTCTTTACTGCATCCCTCATTCCCAAACATTGACGAATTCACACGGAAATTGCGTCGCTGTGAAATACGAGTACTATGTGTTCTAAGACATTTCCTTCTAAATCGAGTAACGTTTCTATGGAAACGACAGGATTTTCTTTTGGGATACGACAATCACATTTCCGATCCACTAATCGTTCTTTACTGCATCCTTCACTCCCAAACATTGACGAATTCACACGGAAATTGCGTCGCTGTGAAATACGAGTACTATGTGTTCTAAGACACTTCCTTCTAAATCGAGTAACGTTTCTATGGAAACGACAGGATTTTCTTTTGGGATACGACAATCACATTTCCGATCCACTAATCGTTCTTTACTGCATCCCTCACTCCCAAACATTGACGAATTCACACGGAAATTCCGTCGCTGTGAAATACGAGTACTATGTGTTCTAAGACATTTCCTTCTAAATCGAGTAACGTTTCTATGGAAACGACAGGATTTTCTTTTGGGATACGACAATCACATTTCCGATCCACTAATCGTTCTTTACTGCATACCTCACTCCCAAACATTGACGAATTCACACGGAAATTGCGTCCCTGTGAAATACGAGTACTATGTGATCTAAGACATTTCCTTCTAAATCGAGTAACGTTTCTATGGAAACGACAGGATTCTCATTTGGGATACGACAATCACATTTCCGATCCACTAATCGTTCGTTACTGCATCCCTCACTCCCAAACATTGACGAATTCACACGGAAATTGCGTCGCTGTGAAATACGAGTACTATGTGTTCTAAGACATTTCCTTCTAAATCGAGTAACGTTTCTATGGAAACGACAGGATTTTCTTTTGGGATACGACAATCACATTTCCGATCCTCTAATCGTTCTTTACTGCATCTCTCACTCCCAAACATTGACGAATTCATACGGAAATTCCGTCGCTGTGAAATACGAGTACTATGTGTTCTAAGACATTTCCTTCTAAATCGAGTAACGTTTCTATGGAAACGACAGGATTTTCTTTTGGGATACGACAATCACATTTCCGATCCACTAATCGTTCTTTACTGCATCCCTCACTCCCAAACATTGACGAATTCACACGGAAATTCCGTCGCTGTGAAATACGAGTACTATGTGTTCTAAGACATTTCCTTCTAAATCGAGTAACGTTTCTATGGAAACGACAGGATTTTCTTTTGGGATACGACAATCTCATTTCCGATCCACTAATCCTACTTTACTGCATCCCTCACTCCCAAACATTGACGAATTCACACGGAAATTGCGTCGCTGTGAAATACGAGTACTATGTGTTCTAAGACATTTCCTTCTAAATCGAGTAACGTTTCTATGGAAACGACAGGATTTTCTTTTGGGATACGACAATCACATTTCCGATCCACTAATCGTTCTTTACTGCATCCCTCACTCCCAAACATTGACGAATTCACACGGAAATTCCGTCGCTGTGAAATACGAGTACTATGTGTTCTAAGACATTTCCTTCTAAATCGAGTAACGTTTCTATGGAAACGACAGGATTTTCTTTTGGGATACGACAATCACATTTCCGATCCACTAATCGTTCTTTACTGCATCCCTCACTCCCAAACATTGACGAATTCACACGGAAATTCCGTCGCTGTGAAATACGAGTACTATGTGTTCTAAGACATTTCCTTCTAAATCGAGTAACGTTTCTATGGAAACGACAGGATTTTCTTTTGGGATACGACAATCACATTTCCGATCCACTAATCGTTCTTTACTGCATCCCTCACTCCCAAACATTGACGAATTCACACGGAAGTTGCGTCGCTGTGAAATACGAGTACTATGTGTTCCAAGACATTTCCTTCTAAATCGAGTAACGTTTCTATGGAAACGACAGGATTTTCTTTTGGGATACGACAATCACATTTCCGATCCACTAATCGTTCTTTACTGCATCCCTCACTCCCAAACATTGACGAATTCTCACGGAAATTCCGTCGCTGTGAAATACGAGTACTTTTTGTTCTAAGACATTTCCTTCTAAATCGAGTAACGTTTCTATGGAAACGACAGGATTTTCTTTTGGGATACGACAATCACATTTCCGATCCACTAATCGTTCTTTACTGCATCCCTCACTCCCAAACATTGACGAATTCACACGGAAATTGCGTCGTTGTGAAATACGAGTACTATGTGTTCTAAGACATTTCCTTCTAAATCGAGTAACGTTTCTATGGAAACGACAGGATTTTCTTTTGGGTTACGACAATCACATTTCCGATCCACTAATCGTTCTTTACTGCATCCCTCACTCCCAAACATTGACGAATTCACACTGAAATTGCGTCGCTGTGAAATGCGAGTACTATGTGTTCTAAGACATTTTCTTCTAAATCGAGTAACGTTTCTATCGAAACGACAGGATTTTCTTTTGGGATACGACAATCACATTTCCGATCCACTAATCGTTCTTTACTGCATCCCTCACTCCCAAACATTGACGAATTCACACGGAAATTCCGTCGCTGTGAAATACGAGTACTATGTGTTCTAAGACATTTCCTTCTAATTCGAGTAACGTTTCTATGGAAACGACAGGATTTTCTTTTGGGATACGACAATCACATTTCCGATCCACTAATCGTTCTTTACTGTATCCCTCACTCCCAAACGTTGACGAATTCACACGGAAATTGCGTCGCTGTGAAATACGAGTACTATGTGTTCTAAGACATTTCCTTCTAAATCGAGTAACGTTTCTATGGAAACGACAGGATTTTCTTTTGGGATACGACAATCACATTTCCGATCCACTAATCGTTCTTTACTGCATTCCACACTCCCAAACATTGACGAATTCACACGGAAATTCCGTCGCTGTGAAATACGAGTACTATGTGTTCTAAGACATTTCCTTCTAAATCGAGTAACGTTTCTATGGAAACGACAGGATTTTCTTTTGGGATACGACAATCACATTTCCGATCCACTAATCGTTCTTTACTGCATCCCTCACTCCCAAACATTGACGAATTCACACGGAAATTGCGTCGCTCTGTAATGCGAGTACTATGTGTTCTAAGACATTTTCTTCTAAATCGAGTAACGTTTCTATCGAAACGACAGGATTTTCTTTTGGGATACGACAATCACATTTCCGATCCACTAATCGTTCTTTACTGCATCCCTCACTCCCAAACATTGACGAATTCACACGGAAATTCCGTCGCTGTGAAATACGTGTACTATGTGTTCTAAGACATTTCCTTCTAAATCGAGTAACGTTTCTATGGAAACGACAGGATTTTCTTTTGGGATACGTGAATCACATTTCCGATCCACTAATCGTTCTTTACTGCATCCCTCACTCCCAAACATTGTCGAATTCACACGGAAATTGCGTCGCTGTGAAATGCGAGTACTATGTGTTCTAAGACATTTTCTTCTAAATCGAGTAACGTTTCTATGGAAACGACAGGATTTTCTTTTGGGATACGACAATCACATTTCCGATCCACTAATCGTTCTTTACTGCATCCCTCACTCCCAAACATTGACGAATTCACACGGAAATTGCGTCGCTGTCAAATACGAGTACTATGTGTTCTAAGACATTTCCTTCTAAATCGAGTAACGTTTCTATGGAAACGACAGGATTTTCTTTTGGGATACGACAATCATATTTCCGATCCACTAATCGTTCTTTACTGCATCCCTCACTCCCAAACATTGACGAATTCACACGGAAATTCCGTCGCTGTGAAATACGAGTACTATGTGTTCTAAGACATTTCCTTCTAAATCGAGTAACGTTTCTATGGAAACGACAGGATTTTCTTTTGGGATACGACAATCACATTTCCGATCCACTAATCGTGCTTTACTGCATCCCTCACTCCCAAACATTGACGAATTCACACGGAAATTGCGTCGTTGTGAAATACGAGTACTATGTGTTCTAAGACATTTCCTTCTAAATCGAGTAACGTTTCTATGGAAACGACAGGATTTTCTTTTGGGATACGACATTCTCATTTCCGATCCACTAATCGTTCTTTACTGCATCCCTCACTCCCAAACATTGACGAATTCACACGGAAATTGCGTCGTTGTGAAATACGAGTACTATGTGTTCTATGACATTTCCTTCTAAATCGAGTAACGTTTCTATGGAAACGACAGGATTTTCTTTTGGGATACGACAATCTCATTTCCGATCCACTAATCCTTCTTTACTGCATCCCTCACTCCCAAACATTGACGAATTCACACGGAAATTGCGTCGCTGTGAAATACGAGTGCTATGTGTTCTAAGACATTTCCTTCTGAATCGAGTAACGTTTCTATGGAAACGACAGGATTTTCTTTTGGGATACGACAATCACATTTCCGATCCACTAATCGTTCTTTACTGCATCCCTCACTCCCAAACATTGACGAATTCACACGGAAATTCCGTCGCTGTGAAATACGAGTACTATGTGTTCTAAGACATTTCCTTCTAAATCGAGTAACGTTTCTATGGAAACGACAGGATTTTCTTTTGGGATACGACAATCACATTTCCGATCCACTAATCGTTCTTTACTGCATCCCTCACTCCCAAACATTGACGAATTCACACGGAAATTGCGTCGCTGTGAAATACGAGTACTATGTGTTCTAAGACATTTCCTTCTAAATCGAGTAACGTGTCTATGGAAACGACAGGATCTTCTTTTGGGATACGACAATCACATTTCCGATCCACTAATCGTTCTTTACTGCATCCCTCACTCCCAAACATTGACGAATTCACACGGAAATTGCGTCGCTGTGAAATACGAGTACTATGTGTTCTAAGACATCTCCTTCTAAATCGAGTAACGTTTCTATGGAAACGACAGGTTTTCTTTTGGGATACGACAATCTGATTTCCGATCCACTAATAGTTCTGTACTGCATCCCTCACTCCCAAACATTGACGAATTCACACGGAAATTGCGTCGCTGTGAATTACGAGTACTATGTGTTCTAAGACATTTCCTTCTAAATCGAGTAACGTTTCTATGGAAACGACAGGATTTTCTTTTGGCATACGACAATCACGTTTCCGATCCACTAATCGTTCTTTACTGCATCCCTCACTCCCAAACATTGACGAATTCACACGGAAATTGCGTCGCTGTGAAATACGAGTACTATGTGTTCTAAGACATTTCCTTCTAAATCGAGTAACATTTCTGTGGAAACGACAGGATTTTCTTTTGGGATACGACAATCACATTTACCGATCCACTAATCGTTCTTTACTGCATCCCTCGCTCCCAAACATTGACGAATTCACACGGAAATTCCGTCGCTGTGGAATACGAGTACTATGTGTTCTAAGACATTTCCTTCTACATAGAGTAACGTTTCTATGGAAACGACAGGATTTTCTTTTGGGATACGACAATCACATTTCCGATCCACTAATCGTTCTTTACTGCATCCCTCACTCCCAAACATTGAAGAATTCACACGGAAATTCCGTCGCTGTGAAATACGAGTACTATGTGTTCTAAGACATTTCCTTCTAAATCGAGTAACGTTTCTATGGAAACGACAGGATTTTCTTTTGGGATACGACAATCACATTTCCGATCCACTAATCGTTCTTTACTGCATCCCTCACTCCCAAACATTGACGAATTCACACGGAAATTGCGTCGCTGTGAAATACGAGTACTATGTGTTCTAAGACATTTCCTTCTAAATCGAGTAACGTTTCTATGGAAACGACAGGATTTTCTTTTGGGATACGACAATCACATTTCTGATCCACTAATCGATCTTTACTGCTTCCCTCACTCCCAAACATTGACGAATTCACACGGAAATTGCGTCGCTGTGAAATACGAGTACTATGTGTTCTAAGACATTTCCTTCTAAATCGAGTAACGTTTCTATGGAATCGACAGGATTTTCTTTTGGGATACGACAATCACATTTCCGATCCACTAATCGTTCTTTACTGCATCCCTCACTCCCAAACATTGACGAATTCACACGGAAATTGCGTCGCTGTGAAATACGAGTACTATGTGTTCTAAGACATTTCCTTCTAAATCGAGTAACGTTTCTATGGAAACGACAGGTTCTTCTTTTGGGATACGACAATCACATTTCCGATCCACTAATCGTTCTTTACTGCATCCCTCACTCCCAAACATTGACGAATTCACACGGAAATTGCGTCGCCGTGAATTACGAGTACTATGTGTTCTAAGACATTTCCTTCTAAATCGAGTAACGTTTCTATGGAAACGACAGGATTTTCTTTTGGCATACGACAATCACGTTTCCGATCCACTAATCGTTCTTTACTGCATCCCTCACTCCCAAACATTGACGAATTCACACGAAATTGCGTCGCTGTGAAATACGAGTACTATGTGTTCTAAGACATTTCCTTCTAAATCGAGTAACATTTCTATGGAAACGACAGGATTTTCTTTTGGGATACGACAATCACATTTCCGATCCACTAATCGTTCTTTACTGCATCCCTCACTCCCAAACATTGACGAATTCACACGGAAATTCCGTCGCTGTGAAATACGAGTACTATGTGTTCTAAGACATTTCCTTCTAAATCGAGTAACGTTTCTATGGAATCGACAGGATTTTCTTTTGGGATACGACAATCACATTTCCGATCCACTAATCGTTCTTTACTGCATCCCTCACTCCCAAACATTGACGAATTCACACGGAAATTGCGTCGCTGTGAAATACGAGTACTATGTGTTCTAAGACATTTCCTTCTAAATCGAGTAACGTTTCTATGGAAACGACAGGATCTTCTTTTGGGATACGACAATCACATATCCGATCCACTAATCGTTCTTTACTGCATCCCTCACTCCCAAACATTGACGAATTCACACGGAAATTGCGTCGCCGTGAATTACGAGTACTATGTGTTCTAAGACATTTCCTTCTAAATCGAGTAACGTTTCTATGGAAACGACAGGATTTTCTTTTGGCATACGACAATCACGTTTCCAATCCACTAATCGTTCTTTACTGCATCCATCACTCCCAAACATTGACGAATTCACACGAAATTGCGTCGCTGTGAAATACGAGTACTATGTGTTCTAAGACATTTCCTTCTAAATCGAGTAACATTTCTATGGAAACGACAGGATTTTCTTTTGGGATACGACAATCACATTTCCGATCCACTAATCGTTCTTTACTGCATCCCTCGCTCCCAAACATTGACGAATTCACACGGAAATTCCGTCGCTGTGAAATACGTGTACTATGTGTTCTAAGACATTTCCTTCTAAATCGAGTAACGTTTCTATGGAAACGACAGGATTTTCTTTTGGCATACGACAATCACGTTTCCAATCCACTAATCGTTCTTTACTGCATCCCTCACTCCCAAACATTGACGAATTCACACGGAAATTCCGTCGCTGTGAAATACGAGTACTATGTGTTCTAAGACATTTCCTTCTAAATCGAGTAACGTTTCTATGGAATCGACAGGATTTTCTTTTGGGATACGACAATCACATTTCCGATCCACTAATCGTTCTTTACTGCATCCCTCACTCCCAAACATTGACGAATTCACACGGAAATTGCGTCGCTGTGAAATACGAGTACTATGTGTTCTAAGACATTTCCTTCTAAATCGAGTAACGTTTCTATGGAAACGACAGGATCTTCTTTTGGGATACGACAATCACATTTCCGATCCACTAATCTTTCTTTACTGCATCCCTCATTCCCAAACATTGACGAATTCACACGGAAATTGCGTCGCCGTGAATTACGAGTACTATGTGTTCTAAGACATTTCCTTCTAAATCGAGTAACGTTTCTATGGAAACGACAGGATTTTCCTTTGGCATACGACAATCACGTTTCCGATCCACTAATCGTTCTTTACTGCATCCCTCACTCCCAAACATTGACGAATTCACACGAAATTGCTTCGCTGTGAAATACGAGTACTATGTGTTCTAAGACATTTCCTTCTAAATCGAGTAACATTTATATGGAAACGACAGGATTTTCTTTTGGGATACGACAATCACATTTCCGATCCACTAATCGTTCTTTACTGCATCCCTCGCTCCCAAACATTGACGAATTCACACGGAAATTCCGTCGCTGTGAAATACGAGTACTATGTGTTCTAAGACATTTCCTTCTACATAGAGTAACGTTTCTATGGAAACGACAGGATTTTCTTTTGGGATACGACAATCACATTTCCGATCCACCAATCGTTCTTTACTGCATCCCTCACTCCCAAACATTGACGAATTCACACGGAAATTCCGTCGCTGTGAAATACGAGTACTATGTGTTCTAAGACATTTCCTTCTAAATCGAGTAACGTTTCTATGGAAACGACAGGATTTTCTTTTGGGATACGACAATCACATTTCCGATCCACTAATCGTTCTTTACTGCATCCCTCACTCCCAAACATTGACGAATTCACACGGAAATTGCGTCGCTGTGAAATACGAGTACTATGTGTTCTAAGACATTTCCTTCTAAATCGAGTAACGTTTCTATGGAAACGACAGGATTTTCTTTTGGGATACGACAATCACATTTCCGATCCACTAATCGATCTTTACTGCTTCCCTCACTCCCAAACATTGACGAATTCACACGGAAATTGCGTCGCTGTGAAATACGAGTACTATGTGTTCTAAGACATTTCCTTCTAAATCGAGTAACGTTTCTATGGAATCGACAGGATTTTCTTTTGGGATACGACAATCACATTTCCGATCCACTAATCGTTCTTTACTGCATCCCTCACTCCCAAACATTGACGAATTCACACGGAAATTGCGTCGCTGTGAAATACGAGTACTATGTGTTCTAAGACACTTCCTTCTAAATCGAGTAACGTTTCTATGGAAACGACAGGATCTTCTTTTGGGATACGACAATCACATTTCCGATCCACTAATCGTTCTTTACTGCATCCCTCACTCCCAAACATTGACGAATTCACACGCAAATTGCGTCGCCGTGAATTACGAGTACTATGTGTTCTAAGACATTTCCTTCTAAATCGAGTAACGTTTCTATGGAAACGACAGGATTTTCTTTTGGCATACGACAATCACGTTTCCGATCCACTAATCGTTCTTTACTGCATCCCTCACTCCCAAACATTGACGAATTCACACGGAAATTGCGTCGCTGTGAAATACGAGTACTATGTGTTCTAAGACATTTCCTTCTAAATCGAGTAACATTTCTATGGAAACGACAGGATTTTCTTTTGGGATACGACAATCACATTTCCGATCCACTAATCGTTCTTTACTGCATCCCTCGCTCCCAAACATTGACGAATTCACACGGAAATTCCGTCGCTGTGAAATACGAGTACTATGTCTTCTAAGACATTTCCTTCTACATAGAGTAACGTTTCTATGGAAACGACAGGATTTTCTTTTGGGATACGACAATCACATTTCCGATCCACCAATCGTTCTTTACTGCATCCCTCACTCCCAAACATTGACGAATTCACACGGAAATTCCGTCGCTGTGAAATACGAGTACTATGTGTTCTAAGACATTTCCTTCTAAATCGAGTAACGTTTCAATGGAAACGACAGGATTTTCTTTTGGGATACGACAATCACATTTCCGATCCACTAATCGATCTTTACTGCTTCCCTCACTCCCAAACATTGACGAATTCACACGGAAATTGAGTCGCTGTGAAATACGAGTACTATGTGTTCTAAGACATTTCCTTCTAAATCGAGTAACGTTTCTATGGAAACGACAGGATTTTCTTTTGGGATACGACAATCACATTTCCGATCCACTAATCGTTCTTTACTGCATCCCTCACTCCCAAACATTGACGAATTCACACGGAAATTGCGTCGCTGTGAAATACGAGTACTATGTGTTCTAAGACATTTCCTTCTAAATCGGGTAACGTTTCTATGGAAACGACAGGATTTTCTTTTGGGATACGTGAATCACATTTCCGATCCACTAATCGTTCTTTACTGCATCCCTCACTCCCAAACATTGTCGAATTCACACGGAAATTGCGTCGCTGTGAAATGCGAGTACTATGTGTTCTAAGACATTTTCTTCTAAATCGAGTAACGTTTCTATGGAAACGACAGGATTTTCTTTTGGGATACGACAATCACATTTCCGATCCACTAATCGTTCTTTACTGCATCCCTCACTCCCAAACATTGACGAATTCACACGGAAATTGCGTCGCTGTCAAATACGAGTACTATGTGTTCTAAGACATTTCCTTCTAAATCGAGTAACGTTTCTATGGAAACGACAGGATTTTCTTTTGGGATACGACAATCATATTTCCGATCCACTAATCGTTCTTTACTGCATCCCTCACTCCCAAACATTGACGAATTCACACGGAAATTGAGTCGCTGTGAAATACGAGTACTATGTGTTCTAAGACATTTCCTTCTAAATCGAGTAACGTTTCTATGGAAACGACAGGATTTTCTTTTGGGATACGACAATCACATTTCCGATCCACTAATCGTGCTTTACTGCATCCCTCACTCCCAAACATTGACGAATTCACACGGAAATTGCGTCGTTGTGAAATACGAGTACTATGTGTTCTAAGACATTTCCTTCTAAATCGAGTAACGTTTCTATGGAAACGACAGGATTTTCTTTTGGGATACGACAATCTCATTTCCGATCCACTAATCGTTCTTTACTGCATCCCTCACTCCCAAACATTGACGAATTCACACGGAAATTGCGTCGTTGTGAAATACGAGTACTATGTGTTCTAAGACATTTCCTTCTAAATCGAGTAACGTTTCTATGGAAACGACAGGATTTTCTTTTGGGATACGACAATCTCATTTCCGATCCACTAATCCTTCTTTACTGCATCCCTCACTCCCAAACATTGACGAATTCACACGGAAATTGCGTCGCTGTGAAATACGAGTGCTATGTGTTCTAAGACATTTCCTTCTGAATCGAGTAACGTTTCTATGGAAACGACAGGATTTTCTTTTGGGATACGACAATCACATTTCCGATCCACTAATCGTTCTTTACTGCATCCCTCACTCCCAAACATTGACGAATTCACACGGAAATTCCGTCGCTGTGAAATACGAGTACTATGTGTTCTAAGACATTTCCTTCTAAATCGAGTAACGTTTCTATGGAAACGACAGGATTTTCTTTTGGGATACGACAATCACATTTCCGATCCACTAATCGTTCTTTACTGCATCCCTCACTCCCAAACATTGACGAATTCACACGGAAATTGCGTCGCTGTGAAATACGAGTACTATGTGTTCTAAGACATTTCCTTCTAAATCGAGTAACGTGTCTATGGAAACGACAGGATCTTCTTTTGGGATACGACAATCACATTTCCGATCCACTAATCGTTCTTTACTGCATCCCTCACTCCCAAACATTGACGAATTCACACGGAAATTGCGTCGCTGTGAAATACGAGTACTATGTGTTCTAAGACATCTCCTTCTAAATCGAGTAACGTTTCTATGGAAACGACAGGTTTTCTTTTGGGATACGACAATCTCATTTCCGATCCACTAATAGTTCTGTACTGCATCCCTCACTCCCAAACATTGACGAATTCACACGGAAATTGCGTCGCTGTGAATTACGAGTACTATGTGTTCTAAGACATTTCCTTCTAAATCGAGTAACGTTTCTATGGAAACGACAGGATTTTCTTTTGGCATACGACAATCACGTTTCCGATCCACTAATCGTTCTTTACTGCATCCCTCACTCCCAAACATTGACGAATTCACACGGAAATTGCGTCGCTGTGAAATACGAGTACTATGTGTTCTAAGACATTTCCTTCTAAATCGAGTAACATTTCTGTGGAAACGACAGGATTTTCTTTTGGGATACGACAATCACATTTACCGATCCACTAATCGTTCTTTACTGCATCCCTCGCTCCCAAACATTGACGAATTCACACGGAAATTCCGTCGCTGTGAAATACGAGTACTATGTGTTCTAAGACATTTCCTTCTACATAGAGTAACGTTTCTATGGAAACGACAGGATTTTCTTTTGGGATACGACAATCACATTTCCGATCCACTAATCGTTCTTTACTGCATCCCTCACTCCCAAACATTGAAGAATTCACACGGAAATTCCGTCGCTGTGAAATACGAGTACTATGTGTTCTAAGACATTTCCTTCTAAATCGAGTAACGTTTCTATGGAAACGACAGGATTTTCTTTTGGGATACGACAATCACGTTTCCGATCCACTAATCGTTCTTTACTGCATCCCTCACTCCCAAACATTGACGAATTCACACGGAAATTGCGTCGCTGTGAAATACGAGTACTATGTGTTCTAAGACATTTCCTTCTAAATCGAGTAACGTTTCTATGGAAACGACAGGATTTTCTTTTGGGATACGACAATCACATTTCCGATCCACTAATCGATCTTTACTGCTTCCCTCACTCCCAAACATTGACGAATTCACACGGAAATTGCGTCGCTGTGAAATACGAGTACTATGTGTTCTAAGACATTTCCTTCTAAATCGAGTAACGTTTCTATGGAATCGACAGGATTTTCTTTTGGGATACGACAATCACATTTCCGATCCACTAATCGTTCTTTACTGCATCCCTCACTCCCAAACATTGACGAATTCACACGGAAATTGCGTCGCTGTGACATACGAGTACTATGTGTTCTAAGACATTTCCTTCTAAATCGAGTAACGTTTCTATGGAAACGACAGGATCTTCTTTTGGGATACGACAATCACATTTCCGATCCACTAATCGTTCTTTACTGCATCCCTCACTCCCAAACATTGACGAATTCACACGGAAATTGCGTCGCCGTGAATTACGAGTACTATGTGTTCTAAGACATTTCCTTCTAAATCGAGTAACGTTTCTATGGAAACGACAGGATTTTCTTTTGGCATACGACAATCACGTTTCCGATCCACTAATCGTTCTTTACTGCATCCCTCACTCCCAAACATTGACGAATTCACACGAAATTGCGTCGCTGTGAAATACGAGTACTATGTGTTCTAAGACATTTCCTTCTAAATCGAGTAACATTTCTATGGAAACGACAGGATTTTCTTTTGGGATACGACAATCACATTTCCGATCCACTAATCGTTCTTTACTGCATCCCTCACTCCCAAACATTGACGAATTCACACGGAAATTCCGTCGCTGTGAAATACGAGTACTATGTGTTCTAAGACATTTCCTTCTAAATCGAGTAACGTTTCTATGGAATCGACAGGATTTTCTTTTGGGATACGACAATCACATTTCCGATCCACTAATCGTTCTTTACTGCATCCCTCACTCCCAAACATTGACGAGTTCACACGGAAATTGCGTCGCTGTGAAATACGAGTACTATGTGTTCTAAGACATTTCCTTCTAAATCGAGTAACGTTTCTATGGAAACGACAGGATCTTCTTTTGGGATACGACAATCACATATCCGATCCACTAATCGTTCTTTACTGCATCCCTCACTCCCAAACATTGACGAATTCACACGGAAATTGCGTCGCCGTGAATTACGAGTACTATGTGTTCTAAGACATTTCCTTCTAAATCGAGTAACGTTTCTATGGAAACGACAGGATTTTCTTTTGGCATACGACAATCACGTTTCCAATCCACTAATCGTTCTTTACTGCATCCATCACTCCCAAACATTGACGAATTCACACGAAATTGCGTCGCTGTGAAATACGAGTACTATGTGTTCTAAGACATTTCCTTCTAAATCGAGTAACATTTCTATGGAAACGACAGGATTTTCTTTTGGGATACGACAATCACATTTCCGATCCACTAATCGTTCTTTACTGCATCCCTCGCTCCCAAACATTGACGAATTCACACGGAAATTCCGTCGCTGTGAAATACGTGTACTATGTGTTCTAAGACATTTCCTTCTAAATCGAGTAACGTTTCTATGGAAACGACAGGATTTTCTTTTGGCATACGACAATCACGTTTCCAATCCACTAATCGTTCTTTACTGCATCCCTCACTCCCAAACATTGACGAATTCACACGGAAATTCCGTCGCTGTGAAATACGAGTACTATGTGTTCTAAGACATTTCCTTCTAAATCGAGTAACGTTTCTATGGAATCGACAGGATTTTCTTTTGGGATACGACAATCACATTTCCGATCCACTAATCGTTCTTTACTGCATCCCTCACTCCCAAACATTGACGAATTCACACGGAAATTGCGTCGCTGTGAAATACGAGTACTATGTGTTCTAAGACATTTCCTTCTAAATCGAGTAACGTTTCTATGGAAACGACAGGATCTTCTTTTGGGATACGACAATCACATTTCCGATCCACTAATCTTTCTTTACTGCATCCCTCACTCCCAAACATTGACGAATTCACACGGAAATTGCGTCGCCGTGAATTACGAGTACTATGTGTTCTAAGACATTTCCTTCTAAATCGAGTAACGTTTCTATGGAAACGACAGGATTTTCTTTTGGCATACGACAATCACGTTTCCGATCCACTAATCGTTCTTTACTGCATCCCTCACTCCCAAACATTGACGAATTCACACGAAATTGCTTCGCTGTGAAATACGAGTACTATGTGTTCTAAGACATTTCCTTCTAAATCGAGTAACATTTATATGGAAACGACAGGATTTTCTTTTGGGATACGACAATCACATTTCCGATCCACTAATCGTTCTTTACTGCATCCCTCGCTCCCAAACATTGACGAATTCACACGGAAATTCCGTCGCTGTGAAATACGAGTACTATGTGTTCTAAGACATTTCCTTCTACATAGAGTAACGTTTCTATGGAAACGACAGGATTTTCTTTTGGGATACGACAATCACATTTCCGATCCACCAATCGTTCTTTACTGCATCCCTCACTCCCAAACATTGACGAATTCACACGGAAATTCCGTCGCTGTGAAATACGAGTACTATGTGTTCTAAGACATTTCCTTCTAAATCGAGTAACGTTTCTATGGAAACGACAGGATTTTCTTTTGGGATACGACAATCACATTTCCGATCCACTAATCGTTCTTTACTGCATCCCTCACTCCCAAACATTGACGAATTCACACGGAAATTGCGTCGCTGTGAAATACGAGTACTATGTGTTCTAAGACATTTCCTTCTAAATCGAGTAACGTTTCTATGGAAACGACAGGATTTTCTTTTGGGATACGACAATCACATTTCCGATCCACTAATCGATCTTTACTGCTTCCCTCACTCCCAAACATTGACGAATTCACACGGAAATTGCGTCGCTGTGAAATACGAGTACTATGTGTTCTAAGACATTTCCTTCTAAATCGAGTAACGTTTCTATGGAATCGACAGGATTTTCTTTTGGGATACGACAATCACATTTCCGATCCACTAATCGTTCTTTACTGCATCCCTCACTCCCAAACATTGACGAATTCACACGGAAATTGCGTCGCTGTGAAATACGAGTACTATGTGTTCTAAGACATTTCCTTCTAAATCGAGTAACGTTTCTATGGAAACGACAGGATCTTCTTTTGGGATACGACAATCACATTTCCGATCCACTAATCGTTCTTTACTGCATCCCTCACTCCCAAACATTGACGAATTCACACGCAAATTGCGTCGCCGTGAATTACGAGTACTATGTGTTCTAAGACATTTCCTTCTAAATCGAGTAACGTTTCTATGGAAACGACAGGATTTTCTTTTGGCATACGACAATCACGTTTCCGATCCACTAATCGTTCTTTACTGCATCCCTCACTCCCAAACATTGACGAATTCACACGGAAATTGCGTCGCTGTGAAATACGAGTACTATGTGTTCTAAGACATTTCCTTCTAAATCGAGTAACATTTCTATGGAAACGACAGGATTTTCTTTTGGGATACGACAATCACATTTCCGATCCACTAATCGTTCTTTACTGCATCCCTCGCTCCCAAACATTGACGAATTCACACGGAAATTCCGTCGCTGTGAAATACGAGTACTATGTGTTCTAAGACATTTCCTTCTCCATAGAGTAACGTTTCTATGGAAACGACAGGATTTTCTTTTGGGATACGACAATCACATTTCCGATCCACCAATCGTTCTTTACTGCATCCCTCACTCCCAAACATTGACGAATTCACACGGAAATTCCGTCGCTGTGAAATACGAGTACTATGTGTTCTAAGACATTTCCTTCTAAATCGAGTAACGTTTCAATGGAAACGACAGGATTTTCTTTTGGGATACGACAATCACATTTCCGATCCACTAATCGATCTTTACTGCTTCCCTCACTCCCAAACATTGACGAATTCACACGGAAATTGAGTCGCTGTGAAATACGAGTACTATGTGTTCTAAGACATTTCCTTCTAAATCGAGTAACGTTTCTATGGAAACGACAGGATTTTCTTTTGGGATACGACAATCACATTTCCGATCCACTAATCGTTCTTTACTGCATCCCTCACTCCCAAACATTGACGAATTCACACGGAAATTGCGTCGCTGTGAAATACGAGTACTATGTGTTCTAAGACATTTCCTTCTAAATCGAGTAATGTTTCTATGGAAACGACAGGATTTTCTTTTGGGATACGACAATCACATTTCCGATCCACTAATCGTTCTTTACTGCATCCCTCACCCCCAAACATCGACGAATTCACACGGAAATTGCGTCGCTGTGAAATACGAGTACTATGTGTTCTAAGACACTTCCTTCTAAATCGAGTAACGTTTCTATGGAAACGACAGGATTTTCTTTCGGGATACGACAATCACATTTCCGATCCACTAATCGTTCTTTACTGCATCCCTCACTCCCAAACATTGACGAATTCACACGGAAATTGCGTCGCTGTGAAATACGAGTACTATGTGTTCTAAGACATTTCCTTCTAAATCGAGTAACGTTTCTATGGAAACGACAGGATTTTCTTTTGGGATACGACAATCACATTTCCGATCCACTAATCGTTCTTTACTGCATACCTCACTCCCAAACATTGACGAATTCACACGGAAATTGCGTCGCTGTGACATACGAGTACTATGTGTTCTAAGACATTTCCTTCTAAATCGAGTAACGTTTCTATGGAAACGACAGGATTTTCATTTGGGATACGACAATCACATTTCCGATCCACTAATCGTTCTTTACTGCTTCCCTCACTCCCAAACATTGACGAATTCACACGGAAATGGCGTCGCTGTGAAATACGAGTACTATGTGTTCTAAGACATTTCCTTCTAAATCGAGTAACGTTTCTATGGAAACGACAGGATTTTCTTTTGGGATACGACAATCACATTTCCGATCCACTAATCGTTCTTTACTGCATCCCTCACTCCCAAACATTGACGAATTCACACGGAAATTGCGTCGCTGTGAAATACGTGTACTATGTGTTCTAAGGCATTTCCTTCTAAATCGAGTAACGTTTCTATGGAAACGACAGGATTTTCTTTTGGGATACGACAATCACATTTCCGATCCACTAATCGATCTTTACTGCTTCCCTCACTCCCAAACATTGACGAATTCACACGGAAATTGCGTCGCTGTGAAATACGAGTACTATGTGTTCTAAGACATTTCCTTCTAAATCGAGTAACGTTTCTATGGAATCGACAGGATTTTCTTTTGGGATACGACAATCACATTTCCGATCCACTAATCGTTCTTTACTGCATCCCTCACTCCCAAACATTGACGAATTCACACGGAAATTGCGTCGCTGTGAAATACGAGTACTATGTGTTCTAAGACATTTCCTTCTAAATCGAGTAACGTTTCTATGGAAACGACAGGATCTTCTTTTGGGATACGACAATCACATTTCCGATCCACTAATCGTTCTTTACTGCATCCCTCACTCCCAAACATTGACGAATTCACACGCAAATTGCGTCGCCGTGAATTACGAGTACTATGTGTTCTAAGACATTTCCTTCTAAATCGAGTAACGTTTCTATGGAAACGACAGGATTTTCTTTTGGCATACGACAATCACGTTTCCGATCCACTAATCGTTCTTTACTGCATCCCTCACTCCCAAACATTGACGAATTCACACGGAAATTGCGTCGCTGTGAAATACGAGTACTATGTGTTCTAAGACATTTCCTTCTAAATCGAGTAACATTTCTATGGAAACGACAGGATTTTCTTTTGGGATACGACAATCACATTTCCGATCCACTAATCGTTCTTTACTGCATCCCTCGCTCCCAAACATTGACGAATTCACACGGAAATTCCGTCGCTGTGAAATACGAGTACTATGTGTTCTAAGACATTTCCTTCTACATAGAGTAACGTTTCTATGGAAACGACAGGATTTTCTTTTGGGATACGACAATCACATTTCCGATCCACCAATCGTTCTTTACTGAATCCCTCACTCCCAAACATTGACGAATTCACACGGAAATTCCGTCGCTGTGAAATACGAGTACTATGTGTTCTAAGACATTTCCTTCTAAATCGAGTAACGTTTCAATGGAAACGACAGGATTTTCTTTTGGGATACGACAATCACATTTCCGATCCACTAATCGTTCTTTACTGCATCCCTCACTCCCAAACATTGACGAATTCACACGGAAATTGCGTCGCTGTGAAATACGAGTACTATGTGTTCTAAGACATTTCCTTCTAAATCGAGTAACGTTTCTATGGAAACGACAGGATTTTCTTTTGGGATACGACAATCACATTTCCGATCCACTAATCGATCTTTACTGCTTCCCTCACTCCCAAACATTGACGAATTCACACGGAAATTGCGTCACTGTGAAATACGAGTACTATGTGTTCTAAGACATTTCCTTCTAAATCGAGTAACGTTTCTATGGAAACGACAGGATTTTCTTTTGGGATACGACAATCACATTTCCGATCCACTAATCGTTCTTTACTGCATCCCTCACTCCCAAACATTGACGAATTCACACGGAAATTGCGTCGCTGTGAAATACGAGTACTATGTGTTCTAAGACATTTCCTTCTAAATCGAGTAATGTTTCTATGGAAACGACAGGATTTTCTTTTGGGATACGACAATCACATTTCCGATCCACTAATCGTTCTTTACTGCATCCCTCACTCCCAAACATCGACGAATTCACACGGAAATTGCGTCGCTGTGAAATACGAGTACTATGTGTTCTAAGACACTTCCTTCTAAATCGAGTAACGTTTCTATGGAAACGACAGGATTTTCTTTCGGGATAAGACAATCACATTTCCGATCCACTAATCGTTCTCTACTGCATCCCTCACTCCCAAACATTGACGAATTCACACGGAAATTGCGTCGCTGTGAAATACGAGTACTATGTGTTCTAAGACATTTCCTTCTAAATCGAGTAACGTTTCTATGGAAACGACAGGATTTTCTTTTGGGATACGACAATCACATTTCCGATCCACTAATCGTTCTTTACTGCATACCTCACTCCCAAACATTGACGAATTCACACGGAAATTGCGTCGCTGTGACATACGAGTACTATGTGTTCTAAGACATTTCCTTCTAAATCGAGTAACGTTTCTTTGGAAACGACAGGATTTTCATTTGGGATACGACAATCACATTTCCGATCCACTAATCGTTCTTTACTGCATCTCTCACTCCCAAACATTGACGAATTCACACGGAAATTCCGTCGCTGTGAAATACGAGTACTATGTGATCTAAGACATTTCATTCTAAATCGAGTAACGTTTCTATGGAAACGACAGGATCTTCTTTTGGGATACGACAATCACATTTCCGATCCACTAATCGTTCTTTACTGCATCCCTCACTCCCAAACATTGCCGAATTCACACGGAAATTGCGTCGCTGTGAAATACGAGTACTATGTGTTCTAAGACATTTCCTTCTAAATCGGGTAACGTTTCTATGGAAACGACAGGATTTTCTTTTGGGATACGACAATCAAAATTTCCGATCCACTAATCGTTCTTTACTGCATCCCTCACTCCCAAACATTGACTAATTCACACGGAAATTCCGTCGCTGTGAAATACGAGTACTATGTGTTCTAAGACATTTCCTTCTAAATCGAGTAACGTTTCTATGGAAACGACAGGATTTTCTTTTGGGATACGACAATCACATTTCCGATCCACTAATCGTTCTTTACTGCATCCCTCACTCCCAAACATTGACGAATTCACACGGAAATTGCGTCGCTGTGAAATACGAGTACTATGTGTTCTAAGACATTTCCTTCTAAATCGAGTAACGTTTCTATGGAATCGACAGGATTTTCTTTTGGGATACGACAATCACATTTCCGATCCACTAATCGTTCTTTACTGCATCCCTCACTCCCAAACATTGACGAATTCACACGGAAATTGCGTCGCTGTGAAATACGAGTACTATGTGTTCTAAGACATTTCCTTCTAAATCGAGTAACGTTTCTATGGAAACGACAGGATCTTCTTTTGGGATACGACAATCACATTTCCGATCCACTAATCGTTCTTTACTGCATCCCTCACTCCCAAACATTGACGAATTCACACGGAAATTGCGTCGCCGTGAATTACGAGTACTATGTGTTCTAAGACATTTCCTTCTAAATCGAGTAACGTTTCTATGGAAACGACAGGATTTTCTTTTGGCATACGACAATCACGTTTCCGATCCACTAATCGTTCTTTACTGCATCCCTCACTCCCAAACATTGACGAATTCACACGGAAATTGCGTCGCTGTGAAATACGAGTACTATGTGTTCTAAGACATTTCCTTCTAAATCGAGTAACATTTCTATGGAAACGACAGGATTTTCTTTTGGGATACGACAATCACATTTCCGATCCACTAATCGTTCTTTACTGCATCCCTCGCTCCCAAACATTGACGAATTCACACGGAAATTCCGTCGCTGTGAAATACGAGTACTATGTGTTCTAAGACATTTCCTTCTACATAGAGTCACGTTTCTATGGAAACGACAGGATTTTCTTTTGGGATACGACAATCACATTTCCGATCCACCAATCGTTCTTTACTGCATCCCTCACTCCCAAACATTGACGAATTCACACGGAAATTCCGTCGCTGTGAAATACGAGTACTATGTGTTCTAAGACATTTCCTTCTAAATCGAGTAACGTTTCTATGGAAACGACAGGATTTTCTTTTGGGATACGACAATCACATTTCCGATCCACTAATCGTTCTTTACTGCATCCCTCACTCCCAAACATTGACGAATTCACACGGAAATTGCGTCGCTGTGAAATACGAGTACTATGTGTTCTAAGACATTTCCTTCTAAATCGAGTAACGTTTCTATGGAAACGACAGGATTTTCTTTTGGGATACGACAATCACATTTCCGATCCACTAATCGATCTTTACTGCTTCCCTCACTCCCAAACATTGACGAATTCACACGGAAATTGCGTCGCTGTGAAATACGAGTACTATGTGTTCTAAGACATTTCCTTCTAAATCGAGTAACGTTTCTATGGAAACGACAGGATTTTCTTTTGGGATACGACAATCACATTTCCGATCCACTAATCGTTCATTACTGCATCCCTCACTCCCAAACATTGACGAATTCACACGGGAATTGCGTCGCTGTGAAATACGAGTACTATGTGTTCTAAGACATTTCCTTCTAAATCGAGTAATGTTTCTATGGAAACTACAGGATTTTCTTTTGGGATACGACAATCACATTTCCGATCCACTAATCGTTCTTTACTGCATCCCTCACTCCCAAACATCGACGAATTCACACGGAAATTGCGTCGCTGTGAAATACGAGTACTATGTGTTCTAAGACACTTCCTTCTAAATCGAGTAACGTTTCTATGGAAACGACAGGATTTTCTTTCGGGATACGACAATCACATTTCCGATCCACTAATCGTTCTTTACTGCATCCCTCAGTCCCAAACATTGACGAATTCACACGGAAATTGCGTCGCTGTGAAATACGAGTACTATGTGTTCTAAGACATTTCCTTCTAAATCGAGTAACGTTTCTATGGAAACGACAGGATTTTCTTTTGGGATACGACAATCACATTTCCGATCCACTAATCGTTCTTTACTGCATACCTCACTCCCAAACATTGACGAATTCACACGGAAATTGCGTCGCTGTGACATACGAGTACTATGTGTTCTAAGACATTTCCTTCTAAATCGAGTAACGTTTCTATGGAAACGACAGGATTTTCATTTGGGATACGACAATCACATTTCCGATCCACTAATCGTTCTTTACTGCTTCCCTCACTCCCAAACATTGACGAATTCACACGGAAATGGCGTCGCTGTGAAATACGAGTACTATGTGTTCTAAGACATTTCCTTCTAAATCGAGTAACGTTTCTATGGAAACGACAGGATTTTCTTTTGGGATACGACAATCACATTTCCGATCCTCTAATCGTTCTTTACTGCATCTCTCACTCCCAAACATTGACGAATTCACACGGAAATTCCGTCGCTGTGAAATACGAGTACTATGTGATCTAAGACATTACATTCTAAATCGAGTAACGTTTCTATGGAAACGACAGGATCTTCTTTTGGGATACGACAATCACATTTCCGATCCACTAATCGTTCTTTACTGCATCCCTCACTCCCAAACATTGCCGAATTCACACGGAAATTGCGTCGCTTTGAAATACGAGTACTATGTGTTCTAAGACATTTCCTTCTAAATCGGGTAACGTTTCTATGGAAACGACAGGATTTTCTTTTGGGATACGACAATCACATTTCCGATCCACTAATCGTTCTTTACTGCATCCCTCACTCCCAAACATTGACTAATTCACACGGAAATTCCGTCGCTGTGAAATACGAGTACTATGTGTTCTAAGACATTTCCTTCTAAATCGAGTAACGTTTCTATGGAAACGACAGGATTTTCTTTTGGGATACGACAATCACATTTCCGATCCACTAATCGTTCTTTACTGCATCCCTCACTCCCAAACATTGACGAATTCACACGGAAATTGCGTCGCTGTGAAATACGAGTACTATGTGTTCTAAGACATTTCCTTCTAAATCGAGTAACGTTTCTATGGAAACGACAGGATTTTCTTTTGGGATACGACAATCACATTTCCGATCCACTAATCGTTCTTTACTGCATCCTCACTCCCAAACATTGACGAATTCACACGGAAATTCCGTCGCTGTGAAATACGAGTACTATGTGTTCTAAGACATTTCCTTCTAAATCGAGTAACGTTTCTATGGAAACGACAGGATTTTCTTTTGGGATACGACAATCACATTTCCGATCCACTAATCGTTCTTTACTGCATCCCTCACTCCCAAACATTGACGAATTCACACGGAAATTGCGTCGCTGTGAAATACGAGTACTATGTGTTCTAAGACATTTCCTTCTAAATCGAGTAACGTTTCTATGGAAACGACAGGATTTTCTTTTGGGATACGACAATCACATTTCCGATCCACTAATCGTTCTTTACTGCATCCCTCACTCCCAAACATTGACGAATTCACACGGAAATTGCGTCGCTGTGAAATACGAGTACTATGTGTTCTAAGACATTTCCTTCTAAATCGAGTAACGTTTCTATGGAAACTACAGGATTTTCTTTTGGGCTACGGCAATCACATTTCCGATCCACTAATCGTTCTTTACTGCATCCCTCACTCCCAAACATTGACGAATTCACACGGAAATTCCGTCGCTGTGAAATACGAGTACTATGTGTTCTAAGACATTTCCTTCTAAATCGAGTAACGTTTCTATGGAAACGACAGGATTTTCTTTTGGGATACGACAATCACATTTCCGATCCTCTAATCGTTCTTTACTGCATCTCTCACTCCCAAACATTGACGAATTCACACGGAAATTCCGTCGCTGTGAAATACGAGTACTATGTGATCTAAGACATTTCCTTCTAAATCGAGTAACGTTTCTACGGAAACGACAGGATCTTCTTTTGGGATACGACAATCACATTTCCGATCCACTAATCGTTCTTTACTGCATCCCTCACTCCCAAACATTGACGAATTCACACGGAAATTGCGTCGCTGTGAAATACGAGTACTATGTGTTCTAAGACATTTCCTTCTAAATCGAGTAACGTTTCTATGGAAACGACAGGATTTTCTTTTGGGATACGACAATCACATTTCCGATCCACTAATCGTTCTTTACTGCATCCCTCACTCCCAAACATTGACGAATTCACACGGAAATTCCGTCGCTGTGAAATACGAGTACTATGTGTTCTAAGACATTTCCTTCTAAATCGAGTAACGTTTCTATGGAAACGATAGGATTTTCTTTTGGGATACGACAATCACATTTCCGATCCACTAATCGTTCTTTACTGCATCCCTCACTCCCAAACATTGACGAATTCACACGGAAATTGCGTCGCTGTGAAATACGAGTACTATGTGTTCTAAGACATTTCCTTCTAAATCGAGTAACGTTTCTATGGAAACGACAGGATTTTCTTTTGGGATACGACAATCACATTTCCGATCCACTAATCGTTCTTTACTGCATCCCTCACTCCCAAACAATGACGAATTCACACGGAAATTGCGTCGCTGTGAAATACGAGTACTATGTGTTCTAAGACATTTCCTTCTAAATCGAGTAACGTTTCTATGGAAACGACAGGATTTTCTTTTGGGATACGACAATCACATTTCCGATCCACTAATCGTTCTTTACTGCATCCTCACTCCCAAACATTGACGAATTCACACGGAAATTCCGTCGCTGTGAAATACGAGTACTATGTGTTCTAAGACATTTCCTTCTAAATCGAGTAACGTTTCTATGGAAACGACAGGATTTTCTTTTGGGACACGACAATCACATTTCCGATCCACTAATCGTTCTTTACTGCATCCCTCACTCCCAAACATTGACGAATTCACACGGAAATTGTGTCGCTGTGAAATACGAGTACTATGTGCTCTAAGACATTTCCTTCTAAATCGAGTAACGTTTCTATGGATCGACAGGATTTTCTTTTGGGATACGACAATCACATTTCCGATCCACTAATCGTTCTTTACTGCATCCCTCACTCCCAAACATTGACGAATTCACACGGAAATTGCGTCGCTGTGAAATACGAGTACTATGTGTTCTAAGACATTTCCTTCTAAATCGAGTAACGTTTCTATGGAAACTACAGGATTTTCTTTTGGGCTACGACAATCACATTTCCGATCCACTAAACGTTCTTTACTGCATCCCTCACTCCCAAACATTGACGAATTCACACGGAAATTCCGTCGCTGTGAAATACGAGTACTATGTGTTCTAAGACATTTCCTTCTAAATCGAGTAACGTTTCTATGGAAACGACAGGATTTTCTTTTGGGATACGACAATCACATTTCCGATCCACTAATCGTTCTTTACTGCATCCCTTACTCCCAAACATTGACGAATTCACACGGAAATTCCGTCGCTGTGAAATACGAGTACTATGTGATCTAAGACATTTCCTTCTAAATCGAGTAACGTTTCTATGGAAACGACAGGATTTTCTTTTGGGATACGACAATCACATTTCCGATCCACTAATCGTTCTTTACTGCATCCCTCACTCCCAAACATTGACGAATTCACACGGAAATTGCGTCGCTGTGAAATACGAGTACTATGTGTTCTAAGACATTTCCTTCTAAATCGAGTAACGTTTCTATGGAAACGACAGGATTTTCTTTTGGGATACGACAATCACATTTCCGATCCACTAATCGTTCTTTACTGCATCCCTCACTCCCAAACATTGACGAATTCACACGGAAATTGCGTCGCTGTGAAATACGAGTACTATGTGTTCTAAGACATTTCCTTCTAAATCGAGTAACGTTTCTATGGAAACGACAGGATTTTCTTTTGGGATACGACAATCACATTTCCGATCCACTAATCGTTCTTTACTGCATCCTCACTCCCAAACATTGACGAATTCACACGGAATTTCCGTCGCTGTGAAATACGAGTACTATGTGTTCTAAGACATTTCCTTCTAAATCGAGTAACGTTTCTATGGCAACGACAGGATTTTCTTTTGGGATACGACAATCACATTTCCGATCCACTAATCGTTCTTTACTGCATCCCTCACTCCCAAACATTGACGAATTCACACGGAAATTGCGTCGCTGTGAAATACGAGTACTATGTGTTCTAAGACATTTCCTTCCAAATCGAGTAACGTTTCTATGGAAACGACAGGATTTTCTTTTGGGATACGACAATCACATTTCCGATCCACTAATCGTTCTTTACTGCATCCCTCACTCCCAAACATTGACGAATTCACACGGAAATTCCGTCGCTGTGAAATACGAGTACTATGTGTTCTAAGACATTTCCTTCTAAATCGAGTAACGTTTCTATGGAAACGACAGGATTTTCTTTTGGGATACGACAATCACATTTCCGATCCACTAATCGTTCTTTACTGCATCCCTCACACCCAAACATTGACGAATTCACACGGAAATTGCGTCGCTGTGAAATACGAGTACTATGTGTTCTAAGACATTTCCTTCTAAATCGAGTAACGTTTCTATGGAAATGACAGGATTTTCTTTTGGGATACGACAATCTCATTTCCGATCCACTAATCGTTCTTTACTGCATCCCTCACTCCCAAACATTGACGAATTCACACGGAAATTGCGTCGCTGTGAATTACGAGTACTATGTGTTCTAAGACATTTCCTTCTAAATCGAGTAACGTTTCTATGGAATCGACAGGATTTTCTTTTGGGATACGACAATCACATTTCCGATCCACTAATCGTTCTTTACTGCATCCCTCACTCCCAAACATTGACGAATTCACACGGAAATTGCGTCGCTGTGAAATACGAGTACTATGTGTTCTAAGACATTTCCTTCTAAATCGAGTAACATTTCTATGGAAACGACAGGATTTTCTTTTGGGATACGACAATCACATTTCCGATCCACTAATCGTTCTTTACTGCATCCCTCACTCCCAAACATTGACGAATTCACACGGTATTCCGTCGCTGTGAAATACGAGTACTATGTGTTCTAAGACATTTCCTTCTAAATCGAGTAACGTTTCTATGGAAACGACAGGATTTTCTTTTGGGATACGACAATCACATTTCCGATCCACTAATCGTTCTTTACTGCATCCCTCACTCCCAAACATTGACGAATTCACACGGAAATTGCGTCGCTGTGAAATACGAGTACTATGTGTTCTAAGACATTTCCTTCTAAATCGAGTAACGTTTCTACGGAAACGACAGGATTTTCTTTTGGGATACGACAATCACATTTCCGATCCACTAATCGTTCTTTACTGCATCCCTCACTCCCAAACATTGACGAATTCACACGGAAATTGCGTCGCTGTGAAATACGAGTACTATGTGTTCTAAGACATTTCCTTCTAAATCGAGTAACGTTTCTATGGAAACTACAGGATTTTCTTTTGGGCTACGACAATCACATTTCCGATCCACTAAACGTTCTTTACTGCATCCCTCACTCCCAAACATTGACGAATTCACACGGAAATTCCGTCGCTGTGAAATACGAGTACTATGTGTTCTAAGACATTTCCTTCTAAATCGAGTAACGTTTCTATGGAAACGACAGGATTTTCTTTTGGGATACGACAATCACATTTCCGATCCACTAATCGTTCTTTACTGCATCCTCACTCCCAAACATTGACGAATTCACACGGAATTTCCGTCGCTGTGAAATACGAGTACTATGTGTTCTAAGACATTTCCTTCTAAATCGAGTAACGTTTCTATGGCAACGACAGGATTTTCTTTTGGGATACGACAATCACATTTCCGATCCACTAATCGTTCTTTACTGCATCCCTCACTCCCAAACATTGACGAATTCACACGGAAATTGCGTCGCTGTGAAATACGAGTACTATGTGTTCTAAGACATTTCCTTCCAAATCGAGTAACGTTTCTATGGAAACGACAGGATTTTCTTTTGGGATACGACAATCACATTTCCGATCCACTAATCGTTCTTTACTGCATCCCTCACTCCCAAACATTGACGAATTCACACGGAAATTCCGTCGCTGTGAAATACGAGTACTATGTGTTCTAAGACATTTCCTTCTAAATCGAGTAACGTTTCTATGGAAACGACAGGATTTTCTTTTGGGATACGACAATCACATTTCCGATCCACTAATCGTTCTTTACTGCATCCCTCACACCCAAACATTGACGAATTCACACGGAAATTGCGTCGCTGTGAAATACGAGTACTATGTGTTCTAAGACATTTCCTTCTAAATCGAGTAACGTTTCTATGGAAATGACAGGATTTTCTTTTGGGATACGACAATCTCATTTCCGATCCACTAATCGTTCTTTACTGCATCCCTCACTCCCAAACATTGACGAATTCACACGGAAATTGCGTCGCTGTGAATTACGAGTACTATGTGTTCTAAGACATTTCCTTCTAAATCGAGTAACGTTTCTATGGAATCGACAGGATTTTCTTTTGGGATACGACAATCACATTTCCGATCCACTAATCGTTCTTTACTGCATCCCTCACTCCCAAACATTGACGAATTCACACGGAAATTGCGTCGCTGTGAAATACGAGTACTATGTGTTCTAAGACATTTCCTTCTAAATCGAGTAACATTTCTATGGAAACGACAGGATTTTCTTTTGGGATACGACAATCACATTTCCGATCCACTAATCGTTCTTTACTGCATCCCTCACTCCCAAACATTGACGAATTCACACGGTATTCCGTCGCTGTGAAATACGAGTACTATGTGTTCTAAGACATTTCCTTCTAAATCGAGTAACGTTTCTATGGAAACGACAGGATTTTCTTTTGGGATACGACAATCACATTTCCGATCCACTAATCGTTCTTTACTGCATCCCTCACTCCCAAACATTGACGAATTCACACGGAAATTGCGTCGCTGTGAAATACGAGTACTATGTGTTCTAAGACATTTCCTTCTAAATCGAGTAACGTTTCTACGGAAACGACAGGATTTTCTTTTGGGATACGACAATCACATTTCCGATCCACTAATCGTTCTTTACTGCATCCCTCACTCCCAAACATTGACGAATTCACACGGAAATTGCGTCGCTGTGAAATACGAGTACTATGTGTTCTAAGACATTTCCTTCTAAATCGAGTAACGTTTCTATGGAAACTACAGGATTTTCTTTTGGGCTACGACAATCACATTTCCGATCCACTAAACGTTCTTTACTGCATCCCTCACTCCCAAACATTGACGAATTCACACGGAAATTCCGTCGCTGTGAAATACGAGTACTATGTGTTCTAAGACATTTCCTTCTAAATCGAGTAACGTTTCTATGGAAACGACAGGATTTTCTTTTGGGATACGACAATCACATTTCCGATCCACTAATCGTTCTTTACTGCATCCCTTACTCCCAAACATTGACGAATTCACACGGAAATTCCGTCGCTGTGAAATACGAGTACTATGTGATCTAAGACATTTCCTTCTAAATCGAGTAACGTTTCTATGGAAACGACAGGATTTTCTTTTGGGATACGACAATCACATTTCCGATCCACTAATCGTTCTTTACTGCATCCCTCACTCCCAAACATTGACGAATTCACACGGAAATTGCGTCGCTGTGAAATACGAGTACTATGTGTTCTAAGACATTTCCTTCCAAATCGAGTAACGTTTCTATGGAAACGACAGGATTTTCTTTTGGGATACGACAATCACATTTCCGATCCACTAATCGTTCTTTACTGCATCCCTCACTCCCAAACATTGACGAATTCACACGGAAATTCCGTCGCTGTGAAATACGAGTACTATGTGTTCTAAGACATTTCCTTCCAAATCGAGTAACGTTTCTATGGAAACGACAGGATTTTCTTTTGGGATACGACAATCACATTTCCGATCCACTAATCGTTCTTTACTGCATCCCTCACTCCCAAACATTGACGAATTCACACGGAAATTGCGTCGCTGTGAAATACGAGTACTATGTGTTCTAAGACATTTCCTTCTAAAACGAGTAACGTTTCTATGGAAATGACAGGATTTTCTTTTGGGATACGACAATCTCATTTCCGATCCACTAATCGTTCTTTACTGCATCCCTCACTCCCAAACATTGACGAATTCACACGGAAATTGCGTCGCTGTGAATTACGAGTACTATGTGTTCTAAGACATTTCCTTCTAAATCGAGTAACGTTTCTATGGAATCGACAGGATTTTCTTTTGGGATACGACAATCACATTTCCGATCCACTAATCGTTCTTTACTGCATCCCTCACTCCCAAACATTGACGAATTCACACGGAAATTGCGTCGCTGTGAAATACGAGTACTATGTGTTCTAAGACATTTCCTTCTAAATCGAGTAACATTTCTATGGAAACGACAGGATTTTCTTTTGGGATACGACAATCACATTTCCGATCCACTAATCGTTCTTTACTGCATCCCTCACTCCCAAACATTGACGAATTCACACGGTATTCCGTCGCTGTGAAATACGAGTACTATGTGTTCTAAGACATTTCCTTCTAAATCGAGTAACGTTTCTATGGAAACGACAGGATTTTCTTTTGGGATACGACAATCACATTTCCGATCCACTAATCGTTCTTTACTGCATCCCTCACTCCCAAACATTGACGAATTCACACGGAAATTGCGTCGCTGTGAAATACGAGTACTATGTGTTCTAAGACATTTCCTTCTAAATCGAGTAACGTTTCTACGGAAACGACAGGATTTTCTTTTGGGATACGACAATCACATTTCCGATCCACTAATCGTTCTTTACTGCATCCCTCACTCCCAAACATTGACGAATTCACACGGAAATTGCGTCGCTGTGAAATACGAGTACTATGTGTTCTAAGACATTTCCTTCTAAATCGAGTAACGTTTCTATGGAAACTACAGGATTTTCTTTTGGGCTACGACAATCACATTTCCGATCCACTAATCGTTCTTTACTGCATCCCTCACTCCCAAACATTGACGAATTCACACGGAAATTGCGTCGCTGTGAAATACGAGTACTATGTGTTCTAAGACATTTCCTTCTAAAACGAGTAACGTTTCTATGGAAATGACAGGATTTTCTTTTGGGATACGACAATCTCATTTCCGATCCACTAATCGTTCTTTACTGCATCCCTCACTCCCAAACATTGACGAATTCACACGGAAATTGCGTCGCTGTGAATTACGAGTACTATGTGTTCTAAGACATTTCCTTCTAAATCGAGTAACGTTTCTATGGAATCGACAGGATTTTCTTTTGGGATACGACAATCACATTTCCGATCCACTAATCGTTCTTTACTGCATCCCTCACTCCCAAACATTGACGAATTCACACGGAAATTGCGTCGCTGTGAAATACGAGTACTATGTGTTCTAAGACATTTCCTTCTAAATCGAGTAACATTTCTATGGAAACGACAGGATTTTCTTTTGGGATACGACAATCACATTTCCGATCCACTAATCGTTCTTTACTGCATCCCTCACTCCCAAACATTGACGAATTCACACGGTATTCCGTCGCTGTGAAATACGAGTACTATGTGTTCTAAGACATTTCCTTCTAAATCGAGTAACGTTTCTATGGAAACGACAGGATTTTCTTTTGGGATACGACAATCACATTTCCGATCCACTAATCGTTCTTTACTGCATCCCTCACTCCCAAACATTGACGAATTCACACGGAAATTGCGTCGCTGTGAAATACGAGTACTATGTGTTCTAAGACATTTCCTTCTAAATCGAGTAACGTTTCTATGGAAACGACAGGATTTTCTTTTGGGATACGACAATCACATTTCCGATCCACTAATCGTTCTTTACTGCATCCTCACTCCCAAACATTGACGAATTCACACGGAATTTCCGTCGCTGTGAAATACGAGTACTATGTGTTCTAAGACATTTCCTTCTAAATCGAGTAACGTTTCTATGGCAACGACAGGATTTTCTTTTGGGATACGACAATCACATTTCCGATCCACTAATCGTTCTTTACTCCATCCCTCACTCCCAAACATTGACGAATTCACACGGAAATTGCGTCGCTGTGAAATACGAGTACTATGTGTTCTAAGACATTTCCTTCCAAATCGAGTAACGTTTCTATGGAAACGACAGGATTTTCTTTTGGGATACGACAATCACATTTCCGATCCACTAATCGTTCTTTACTGCATCCCTCACTCCCAAACATTGACGAATTCACACGGAAATTGCGTCGCTGTGAAATACGAGTACTATGTGTTCTAAGACATTTCCTTCTAAATCGAGTAACATTTCTATGGAAACGACAGGATTTTCTTTTGGGATACGACAATCACATTTCCGATCCACTAATCGTTCTTTACTGCATCCCTCACTCCCAAACATTGACGAATTCACATGGAAATTCCGTCGCTGTGAAATACGAGTACTATGTGTTCTAAGACATTTCCTTCTAAATCGAGTAACGTTTCTATGGAAACGACAGGATTTTCTTTTGGGATACGACAATCACATTTCCGATCCACTAATCGTTCTTTACTGCATCCCTCACTCCCAAACATTGACGAATTCACACGGTATTCCGTCGCTGTGAAATACGAGTACTATGTGTTCTAAGACATTTCCTTCTAAATCGAGTAACGTTTCTATGGAAACGACAGGATTTTCTTTTGGGATACGACAATCACATTTCCGATCCACTAATCGTTCTTTACTGCATCCCTCACTCCCAAACATTGACGAATTCACACGGAAATTGCGTCGCTGTGAAATACGAGTACTATGTGTTCTAAGACATTTCCTTCTAAATCGAGTAACGTTTCTACGGAAACGACAGGATTTTCTTTTGGGATACGACAATCACATTTCCGATCCACTAATCGTTCTTTACTGCATCCCTCACTCCCAAACATTGACGAATTCACACGGAAATTCCGTCGCTGTGAAATACGAGTACTATGTGTTCTAAGACATTTCCTTCTAAATCGAGTAACGTTTCTACGGAAACGACAGGATTTTCTTTTGGGATACGACAATCACATTTCCGATCCACTAATCGTTCTTTACTGCATCCCTCACTCCCAAACATTGACGAATTCACACGGAAATTGCGTCGCTGTGAAATACGAGTACTATGTGTTCTAAGACATTTCCTTCTAAATCGAGTAACGTTTCTACGGAAACGACAGGATTTTCTTTTGGGATACGACAATCACATTTCCGATCCACTAATCGTTCTTTACTGCATCCCTCACTCCCAAACATTGACGAATTCACACGGAAATTGCGTCGCTGTGAAATACGAGTACTATGTGTTCTAAGACATTTCCTTCTAAATCGAGTAACGTTTCTATGGAAACTACAGGATTTTCTTTTGGGCCACGACAATCACATTTCCGATCCACTAAACGTTCTTTACTGCATCCCTCACTCCCAAACATTGACGAATTCACACGGAAATTCCGTCGCTGTGAAATACGAGTACTATGTGTTCTAAGACATTTCCTTCTAAATCGAGTAACGTTTCTATGGAAACGACAGGATTTTCTTTTGGGATACGACAATCACATTTCCGATCCACTAATCGTTCTTTACTGCATCCCTTACTCCCAAACATTGACGAATTCACACGGAAATTCCGTCGCTGTGAAATACGAGTACTATCTGATCTAAGACATTTCCTTCTAAATCGAGTAACGTTTCTATGGAAACGACAGGATTTTCTTTTGGGATACGACAATCACATTTCCGATCCACTAATCGTTCTTTACTGCATCCCTCACTCCCAAACATTGACGAATTCACACGGAAATTGCGTCGCTGTGAAATACGAGTACTATGTGTTCTAAGACATTTCCTTCTAAATCGAGTAACGTTTCTATGGAAACGACAGGATTTTCTTTTGGGATACGACAATCACATTTCCGATCCACTAATCGTTCTTTACTGCATCCCTCACTCCCAAACATTGACGAATTCACACGGAAATTGCGTCGCTGTGAAATACGAGTACTATGTGTTCTAAGACATTTCCTTCTAAATCGAGTAACGTTTCTATGGAAACGACAGGATTTTCTTTTGGGATACGACAATCACATTTCCGATCCACTAATCGTTCTTTACTGCATCCCTCACTCCCAAACATTGACGAATTCACACGGAAATTGCGTCGCTGTGAAATACGAGTACTATGTGTTCTAAGACATTTCCTTCTAAATCGAGTAACGTTTCTATGGAAACGACAGGATTTTCTTTTGGGATACGACAATCACATTTCCGATCCACTAATCGTTCTTTACTGCATCCTCACTCCCAAACATTGACGAATTCACACGGAATTTCCGTCGCTGTGAAATACGAGTACTATGTGTTCTAAGACTTTTCCTTCTAAATCGAGTAACGTTTCTATGGCAACGACAGGATTTTCTTTTGGGATACGACAATCACATTTCCGATCCACTAATCGTTCTTTACTGCATCCCTCACTCCCAAACATTGACGAATTCACACGGAAATTGCGTCGCTGTGAAATACGAGTACTATGTGTTCTAAGACATTTCCTTCCAAATCGAGTAACGTTTCTATGGAAACGACAGGATTTTCTTTTGGGATACGACAATCACATTTCCGATCCACTAATCGTTCTTTACTGCATCCCTCACTCCCAAACATTGACGAATTCACACGGAAATTGCGTCGCTGTGAAATACGAGTACTATGTGTTCTAAGACATTTCCTTCTAAATCGAGTAACATTTCTATGGAAACGACAGGATTTTCTTTTGGGATACGACAATCACATTTCCGATCCACTAATCGTTCTTTACTGCATCCCTCACTCCCAAACATTGACGAATTCACATGGAAATTCCGTCGCTGTGAAATACGAGTACTATGTGTTCTAAGACATTTCCTTCTAAATCGAGTAACGTTTCTATGGAAACGACAGGATTTTCTTTTGGGATACGACAATCACATTTCCGATCCACTAATCGTTCTTTACTGCATCCCTCACTCCCAAACATTGACGAATTCACACGGTATTCCGTCGCTGTGAAATACGAGTACTATGTGTTCTAAGACATTTCCTTCTAAATCGAGTAACGTTTCTATGGAAACGACAGGATTTTCTTTTGGGATACGACAATCACATTTCCGATCCACTAATCGTTCTTTACTGCATCCCTCACTCCCAAACATTGACGAATTCACACGGAAATTGCGTCGCTGTGAAATACGAGTACTATGTGTTCTAAGACATTTCCTTCTAAATCGAGTAACGTTTCTACGGAAACGACAGGATTTTCTTTTGGGATACGACAATCACATTTCCGATCCACTAATCGTTCTTTACTGCATCCCTCACTCCCAAACATTGACGAATTCACACGGAAATTCCGTCGCTGTGAAATACGAGTACTATGTGTTCTAAGACATTTCCTTCTAAATCGAGTAACGTTTCTATGGAAACGACAGGATTTTCTTTTGGGATACGACAATCACATTTCCGATCCACTAATCGTTCTTTACTGCATCCCTCACTCCCAAACATTGACGAATTCACACGAAATTGCGTCGCTGTGAAATACGAGTACTATGTGTTCTAAGACATTTCCTTCTAAATCGAGTAACGTTTCTATGGAAACGACAGGATTTTCTTTTGGGATACGACAATCACATTTCCGATCCACTAATCGATCTTTACTGCTTCCCTCACTCCCAAACATTGACGAATTCACACGGAAATTGCGTCGCTGTGAAATACGAGTACTATGTGTTCTAAGACATTTCCTTCTAAATCGAGTAACGTTTCTATGGCAACGACAGGATTATCTTTTGGGATACGACAATCACATTTTTGATCCACTAATCGTTCTTTACTGCATCCCTCACTCCCAAACACTGACGAATTCACACGGAAATTGCGTCGCTGTGAAATACGAGTACTATGTGTTCTAAGACATTTCATTCTAAATCGAGTAACGTTTCTATGGAAACGACAGGATTTTCTTTTGGGATACGACAATCACATTTCCGATCCACTAATCGTTCTTTACTGCATCCCTCACTCCCAAACATTGACGAATTCACACGGAAATTGCGTCGCTGTGAAATACGAGTACTATGTGTTCTAAGACATTTCCTTCTAAATCGAGTAACGTTTCTATGGAAACGACAGGATTTTCTTTTGGGATACGACAATCACATTTCCGATCCACTAATCGTTCTTTACTGCATCCTCACTCCCAAACATTGACGAATTCACACGGAAATTCCGTCGCTGTGAAATACGAGTACTATGTGTTCTAAGACATTTCCTTCTAAATCGAGTAACGTTTCTATGGAAACGACAGGATTTTCTTTTGGGATACGACAATCACATTTCCGATCCACTAATCGTTCTTTACTGCATCCCTCACTCCCAAACATTGACGAATTCACACGGAAATTGCGTCGCTGTGAAATACGAGTACTATGTGTTCTAAGATATTTCCTTCTAAATCGAGTAACGTTTCTATGGAAACGACAGGATTTTCTTTTGGGATACGACAATCACATTTCCGATCCACTAATCGTTCTTTACTGCATCCCTAACTCCCAAACATTGACGAATTCACACGGAAATTGCGTCGCCGTGAAATACGAGTACTATGTGTTCTAAGACATTTCCTTCTACATCGAGTAACGTTTCTATGGAAACGACAGGATTTTCTTTTGGGATACGACAATCACATTTCCGATCCACTAATCGTTCTTTCCTGCATCCCTCACTCCCAAACATTGACGAATTCACACGGAAATTGCGTCGCTGTGAAATACGAGTACTATGTGTTCCAAGACATTTCCTTCTAAATCGAGTAACGTTTCTATGGAAACGACAGGATTTTCTTCTGGGATACGACAATCACATTTCCGATCCACTAATCGTTCTTTACTGCTTCCCTCACTCCCGAACATTGACGAATTCACACGGAAATTGCGTCGCTGTGAAATACGAGTACTATGTGTTCTAAGACATTTCCTTCTAAATCGAGTAACGTTTCTATGGAAACGACAGGATTTTCTTTTGGGATACGACAATCACATTTCCGATCCTCTAATCGTTCTTTACTGCTTCTCTCACTCCCAAACATTGACGAATTCACACGGAAATTCCGTCGCTGTGAAATACGAGTACTATGTGATCTAAGACATTTCCTTCTAAATCGAGTAACGTTTCTATGGAAACGACAGGATCTTCTTTTGGGATACGACAATCACATTTCCGATCCACTAATCGTTCTTTACTGCATCCCTCACTCCCAAACATTGACGAATTCACACGGAAATTGCGTCGCTGTGAAATACGAGTACTATGTGTTCTAAGACATTTCCTTCTAAATCGAGTAACGTTTCTATGGAAACGACAGGATTTTCTTTTGGGATACGACAATCTCATTTCCGATCCACTAATCCTTCTTTACTGCATCCCTCACTCCCAAACATTGACGAATTCACACGGAAATTGCGTCGCTGTGAAATACGAGTACTATGTGTTCTAAGACATTTCCTTCTAAATCGAGTAACGTTTCTATGGAAACTACAGGATTTTCTTTTGGGCTACGACAATCACATTTCCGATCCACTAATCGTTCTTTACTGCATCCCTCACTCCCAAACATTGGCGAATTCACACGGAAATTCCGTCGCTGTGAAATACGAGTACTATGTGTTCTAAGACATTTCCTTCTAAATCGAGTAACGTTTCTATGGAAACGACAGGATTTTCTTTTGGGATACGACAATCACATTTCCGATCCACTAATCGTTCTTTACTGCATCCCTCACTCCCAAACATTGACGAATTCACACGGAAATTCCGTCGCTGTGAAATACGAGTACTATGTGTTCTAAGACATTTCCTTCTAAATCGAGTAACGTTTCTATGGAAACGACAGGATTTTCTTTTGGGATACGACAATCACATTTCCGATCCACTAATCGTTCTTTACTGCATCCCTCACTCCCAAACATTGACGAATTCACACGGAAATGGCGTCGCTGTGAAATACGAGTACTATGTGTTCTAAGACATTTCCTTCTAAATCGAGTAACGTTTCTATGGAAACGACAGGATTTTCTTTTGGGATACGACAATCACATTTCCGATCCACTAATCGTTCTTTACTGCATCCCTCACTCCCAAACATTGACGAATTCACACGGAAATTGCGTCGCTGTGAAATACGAGCACTATGTGTTCTAAGACATTTCCTTCTAAATCGAGTAACGTTTCTATGGAAACGACAGGATTTTCTTTTGGGATACGACAATCACATTTCCGATCCACTAATCGTTCTTTACTGCATCCTCACTCCCAAACATTGACGAATTCACACGGAAATTGCGTCGCTGTGAAATACGAGTACTATGTGTTCTAAGACATTTCCTTCCAAATCGAGTAACGTTTCTATGGAAACGACAGGATTTTCTTTTGGGATACGACAATCACATTTCCGATCCACTAATCGTTCTTTACTGCATCCCTCACTCCCAAACATTGACGAATTCACACGGAAATTGCGTCGCTGTGAAATACGAGTACTATGTGTTCTAAGACATTTCCTTCTACATCGAGTTACGTTTCTATGGAAACGACAGGATTTTCTTTTGGGATACGACAATCACATTTCCGATCCACTAATCGTTCTTTACTGCATCCCTCACTCCCAAACATTGACGAATTCACACGGAAATTGCGTCGCTGTGAAATACGAGTACTATGTGTTCCAAGACATTTCCTTCTAAATCGAGTAACGTTTCTATGGAAACGACAGGATTTTCTTTTGGGATACGACAATCACATTTCCGATCCACTAATCGTTCTTTACTGCATCCCTCACTCCCAAACATTGACGAATTCACACGGAAATTGCGTCGCTGTGAAATACGAGTACTATGTGTTCTAAGACATTTCCTTCTAAATCGAGTAACGTTTCTATGGAAATGACAGGATTTTCTTTTGGGATACGACAATCTCATTTCCGATCCACTAATCGTTCTTTACTGCATCCCTCACTCCCAAACATTGACGAATTCACACGGAAATTGCATCGCTGTGAATTACGAGTACTATGTGTTCTAAGACATTTCCTTCTAAATCGAGTAACGTTTCTGTGGAATCGACAGGATTTTCTTTTGGGATACGACAATCACATTTCCGATCCACTAATCGTTCTTTACTGCATCCCTCACTCCCAAACATTGACGAATTCACACGGAAATTGCGTCGCTGTGAAATACGAGTACTATGTGTTCTAAGACATTTCCTTCTAAATCGAGTAACGTTTCTACGGAAATGACAGGATTTTCTTTTGGGATACGACAATCTCATTTCCGATCCACTAATCGTTCTTTACTGCATCCCTCACTCCCAAACATTGACGAATTCACACGGAAATTGCGTCGCTGTGAAATACGAGTACTATGTGTTCTAAGACATTTCCTTCTAAATCGAGTAACATTTCTATGGAGACGACAGGATTTTCTTTTGGGATACGACAATCACATTTCCGATCCACTAATCGTTCTTTACTGCATCCCTCACTCCCAAACATTGACGAATTCACATGGAAATTCCGTCGCTGTGAAATACGAGTACTATGTGTTCAAAGACATTTCCTTCTAAATCGAGTAACGTTTCTATGGAAACGACAGGATTTTCTTTTGGGATACGACAATCACATTTCCGATCCACTAATCCTTCTTTACTGCATCCCTCACTCCCAAAAATTGACGAATTCACACGGTATTCCGTTGCTGTGAAATACGAGTACTATGTGTTCTAAGACATTTCCTTCTAAATCGAGTAACGTTTCTATGGAAACGACAGGATTTTCTTTTGGGATACGACAATCACATTTCCGATCCACTAATCGTTCTTTACTGCATCCCTCACTCCCAAACATTGACGAATTCACACGGAAATTGCATCGCTGTGAAATACGAGTACTATGTGTTCTAAGACATTTCCTTCTAAATCGAGTAACGTTTCTATGGAAACGACAGGATCTTCTTTTGGGATACGACAATCACATTTCCGAACCACTAATCGTTCTTTACTGCATCCCTCCCTCCCAAACATTGACGAATTCACACGGAAATTCCGTCGCTGTGAAATACGAGTACTATGTGTTCAAAGACATTTCCTTCTAAATCGAGTAACGTTTCTATGGAAACGACAGGATTTTCTTTTGGGATACGACAATCACATTTCCGATCCACTAATCGTTCTTTACTGCATCCCTCACTCCCAAACATTGACGAATTCACACGGAAATTGCGTCGCTGTGAAATACGAGTACTATGTGTTCCAAGACATTTCCTTCTAAATCGAGTAACGTTTCTATGGAAACGACAGGATTTTCTTTTGGGATACGACAATCACATTTCCGATCCACTAATCGTTCTTTACTGCATCCCTCACTCCCAAACATTGACGAATTCACACGGAAATTGCGTCGCTGTGAAATACGAGTACTATGTATTCTAAGACATTTCCTTCCAAATCGAGTAACGTTTCTATGGAAACGACAGGATTTTCTTTTGGGATACGACAATCACATTTCCGATCCACTAATCGTTCTTTACTGCATCCCTCACTCCCAAACTTTGACGAATTCACACGGAAATTCCGTCGCTGTGAAATACGAGTACTATGTGTTCTAAGACATTTCCTTCTAAATCGAGTAACGTTTCTATGGAAACGACAGGATTTTCTTTTGGGATACGACAATCACATTTCCGATCCACTAATCGTTCTTTACTGCAGCCCTCACTCCCAAACATTGACGAATTCACACGGAAATTGCGTCGCTGTGAAATACGAGTACTATGTGTTCTAAGACATTTCCTTCTAAATCGAGTAACGTTTCTATGGAAATGACAGGATTTTCTTTTGGGATACGACAATCTCATTTCCGATCCACTAATCGTTCTTTACTGCATCCCTCACTCCCAAACATTGACGAATTCACACGGAAATTGCATCGCTGTGAATTACGAGTACTATGTGTTCTAAGACATTTCCTTCTAAATCGAGTAACGTTTCTATGGAATCGACAGGATTTTCTTTTGGGATACGACAATCACATTTCCGATCCACTAATCGTTCTTTACTGCATCCCTCACTCCCAAACATTGACGAATTCACACGGAAATTGCGTCGCTGTGAAATACGAGTACTATGTGTTCTAAGACATTTCCTTCTAAATCGAGTAACGTTTCTACGGAAATGACAGGATTTTCTTTTGGGATACGACAATCTCATTTCCGATCCACTAATCGTTCTTTACTGCATCCCTCACTCCCAAACATTGACGAATTCACACGGAAATTGCGTCGCTGTGAATTACGAGTACTATGTGTTCTAAGACATTTCCTTCTAAATCGAGTAACGTTTCTATGGAATCGACAGGATTTTTTTTTGGCATACGACAATCACATTTCCGATCCACTAATCGTTCTTTACTGCATCCCTCACTCCCAAACATTGACGAATTCACACGGAAATTGCGTCGCTGTGAAATACGAGTACTATGTGTTCTAAGACATTTCCTTCTAAATCGAGTAACATTTCTATGGAAACGACAGGATTTTCTTTTGGGATACGACAATCACATTTCCGATCCACTAATCGTTCTTTACTGCATCCCTCACTCCCAAACATTGACGAATTCACATGGAAATTCCGTCGCTGTGAAATACGAGTACTATGTGTTCAAAGACATTTCCTTCTAAATCGAGTAACGTTTCTATGGAAACGACAGGATTTTCTTTTGGGATACGACAATCACATTTCCGATCCACTAATCCTTCTTTACTGCATCCCTCACTCCCAAAAATTGACGAATTCACACGGTATTCCGTTGCTGTGAAATACGAGTACTATGTGTTCTAAGACATTTCCCTCTAAATCGAGTAACGTTTCTATGGAAACGACAGGATTTTCTTTTGGGATACGACAATCACATTTCCGATCCACTAATCGTTCTTTACTGCATCCCTCACTCCCAAACATTGACGAATTCACACGGAAATTGCGTCGCTGTGAAATACGAGTACTATGTGTTCTAAGACATTTCCTTCTAAATCGAGTAACGTTTCTATGGAAACGACATGATCTTCTTTTGGGATACGACAATCACATTTCCGAACCACTAATCGTTCTTTACTGCATCCCTCCCTCCCAAACATTGACGAATTCACACGGAAATTCCGTCGCTGTGAAATACGAGTACTATGTGTTCAAAGACATTTCCTTCTAAATCGAGTAACGTTTCTATGGAAACGACAGGATTTTCTTTTGGGATACGACAATCACATTTCCGAGCCACTAATCGTTCTTTACTGCATCCCTCACTCCCAAACATTGACGAATTCACACGAAATTGCGTCGCTGTGAAATACGAGTACTATGTGTTCTAAGACATTTCCTTCTAAATCGAGTAACGTTTCTATGGAAACGACAGGATTTTCTTTTGGGATACGACAATAACATTTCCGATCCACTAATCGATCTTTACTGCTTCCCTCACTCCCAAACATTGACGAATTCACACGGAAATTGCGTCCCTGTGAAATACGAGTACTATGTGTTCTAAGACATTTCCTTCTAAATCGAGTAACGTTTCTATGGAAACGACAGGATTTTCTTTTGGGATACGACAATCACATTTCCGATCCACTAATCGTTCTTTACTGCATCCCTCACTCCCAAACATTGACGAATTCACACGGAAATTGCGTCGCTGTGAAATACGAGTACTATGTGTTCTAAGACATTTCCTTCTAAATCGAGTAACGTTTCTATGGAAACGACAGGATTTTCTTTTGGGATACGACAATCACATTTCCGATCCACTAATCGTTCTTTACTGCATCCCTCACTCCCAAACATTGACGAATTCACACGGAAATTGCGTCGCTGTGAAATACGAGTACTATGTGTTCTAAGACACTTCCTTCTAAATCGAGTAACGTTTCTATGGAAACGACAGGATTTTCTTTCGGGATACGACAATCACATTTCCGATCCACTAATCGTTCTTTACTGCATCCCTCACTCCCAAACATTGACGAATTCACACGGAAATTGCGTCGCTGTGAAATACGAGTACTATGTGTTCTAAGACATTTCCTTCTAAATCGAGTAACGTTTCTATGGAAACGACAGGATTTTCTTTTGGGATACGACAATCACATTTCCGATCCACTAATCGTTCTTTACTGCATACCTCACTCCCAAACATTGACGAATTCACACATAAATTCCGTCGCTGTGACATACGAGTACTATGTGTTCTAAGACATTTCCATCTAAATCGAGTAACGTTTCTATGGAAACGACAGGATTTTCATTTGGGATACGAGAATCACATTTCCGATCCACTAATCGTTCTTTACTGCTTCCCTCACTCCCAAACATTGACGAACTCACACGGAAATTGCGTCGCTGTGAAATACGAGTACTATGTGTTCTAAGACATTTCCTTCTAAATCGAGTAACGTTTCTATGGAAACGACAGGATTTTCTTTTGGGATACGACAATCACATTTCCGATCCTCTAATCGTTCTTTACTGCATCTCTCACTCCCAAACATTGACGAATTCACACGGAAATTCCGTCGCTGTGAAATACGAGTACTATGTGATCTAAGACATTTCCTTCTAAATCGAGTAACGTTTCTATGGAAATGATAGGATCTTCTTTTGGGATACGACAATCACATTTCCGATCCACTAATCGTTCTTTACTGCATCCCTCACTCCCAAACATTGACGAATTCACACGGAAATTGCGTCGCTGTGAAATACGAGTACTATGTGTTCTAAGACATTTCCCTCTAAATCGAGTAACGTTTCTATGGAAACGACAGGATTTTCTTTTGGGATACGACAATCTCATTTCCGATCCACTAATCCTTCTTTACTGCATCCCTCACTCCCAAACATTGACGAATTCACACGGAAATTGCGTCGCTGTGAAATACGAGTACTATGTGTTCTAAGACATTTCCTTCTAAATCGAGTAACGTTTCTATGGAAACTACAGGATTTTCTTTTGGGCTACGACAATCACATTTCCGATCCACTAATCGTTCTTTACTGCATCCCTCACTCCCAAACATTGACGAATTCACACGGAAATTCCGTCGCTGTGAAATACGAGTACTATGTGTTCCAAGACATTTCCTTCTAAATCGAGTAACGTTTCTATGGAAACGACAGGATTTTCTTTTGGGATACGACAATCACATTTCCGATCCACTAATCGTTCTTTACTGCATCCCTCACTCCCAAACATTGACGAATTCACACGGAAATTGCGTCGCTGTGAAATACGAGTACTATGTGTTCTAAGACATTTCCTTCTAAATCGAGTAACGTTTCTATGGAAACGACAGGATTTTCTTTTGGGATACGACAATCACATTTCCGATCCACTAATCGTTCTTTACTGCATCCCTCACTCCCAAACATTGACGAATTCACACGGAAATTGCGTCGCTGTGAAATACGAGTACTATGTGTTCTAAGACATTTCCTTCTACATCGAGTAACGTTTCTATGGAAACGACAGGATTTTCTTTTGGGATACGACAATCACATTTCATATCCACTAATCGTTTTTTACTGCATCCCTCACTCCCAAACATTGACGAATTCACACGGAAATTGCGTCGCTGTGAAATACGAGTACTATGTGTTCCAAGACATTTCCTTCTAAATCGAGTAACGTTTCTATGGAAACGACAGGATTTTCTTTTGGGATACGACAATCACATTTCCGATCCACTAATCGTTCTTTACTGCATCCCTCACTCCCAAACATTGACGAATTCACACGGAAATTGCGTCGATGTGAAATACGAGTACTATGTGTTCTAAGACATTTCCTTCCAAATCGAGTAACGTTTCTATGGAAACGACAGGATTTTCTTTTGGGATACGACAATCACATTTCCGATCCACTAATCGTTCTTTACTGCATCCCTCACTCCCAAACATTGACGAATTCACACGGAAATTGCGTCGCTGTGAAATACGAGTACTATGTGTTCTAAGACATTTCCTTCTAAATCGAGTAACGTTTCTATGGAAATGACAGGATTTTCTTTTGGGATACGACAATCACATTTCCGATCCACTAATCGTTCTGTACTGCATCCCTCACTCCCAAACATTGACGAATTCACACGGAAATTGCGTCGCTGTGAATTACGAGTACTATGTGTTCTAAGACATTTCCTTCTAAATCGAGTAACGTTTCTATGGAAACGACAGGATTTTCTTTTGGGATACGACAATCACATATCCGATCCACTAATCGTTCTTTACTGCTTCCCTCACTCCCAAAAATTGACGAATTCACACGGAAATTGCGTCGCTGTGAAATACGAGTACTATGTGTTCTAAGACATTTCCTTCTAAATCGAGTAACATTTCTATGGAAACGACAGGATTTTCTTTTGGGATACGACAATCACATTTCCGATCCACTAATCGATCTTTACTGCATCCCTCACTCCCAAACATTGACGAATTCACATGGAAATTCCGTCGCTGTGAAATACGAGTACTATGTGTTCTAAGACATTTCCTTCTAAATCGAGTAACGTTTCTATGGAAACGACAGGATTTTCTTTTGTGATACGACAATCACGTTTCCGATCCACTAATCGTTCTTTACTGCATCCCTCACTCCCAAACATTGACGAATTCACACGGAAATTGCGTCGCTGTGAATTACGAGTACTATGTGTTCTAAGACATTTCCTTCTAAATCGAGTAACGTTTCTATGGAATCGACAGGATTTTCTTTTGGGATACGACAATCACATTTCCGATCCACTAATCGTTCTTTACTGCATCCCTCACTCCCAAACATTGACGAATTCACACGGAAATTGCGTCGCTGTGAAATACGAGTACTATGTGTTCTAAGACATTTCCTTCTAAATCGAGTAACATTTCTATGGAAACGACAGGATTTTCTTTTGGGATACGACAATTTCATTTCCGATCCACTAATCGTTCTTTACTGCATCCCTCACTCCCAAACATTGACGAATTCACATGGAAATTCCGTCGCTGTGAAATACGAGTACTATGTGTTCTAAGACATTTCCTTCTAAATCGAGTAACGTTTCTATGGAAATGACAGGATTTTCTTTTGGGATACGACAATCACATTTCCGATCCACTAATCGTTCTTTACTGCATCCCTCACTCCCAAACATTGACGAATTCACACGGTATTCCGTCGCTGTGAAATACGAGTACTATGTGTTCTAAGACATTTCCTTCTAAATCGAGTAACGTTTCTATGGAAACGACAGGATTTTCTTTTGGGATACGACAATCACATTTCCGATCCACTAATCGTTCTTTACTGCATCCCTCACTCCCAAACATTGACGAATTCACACGGAAATTGCGTCGCTGTGAAATACGAGTACTATGTGTTCTAAGACATTTCCTTCTAAATCGAGTAACGTTTCTACGGAAACGACAGGATTTTCTTTTGGGATACGACAATCACATTTCCGATCCACTAATCGTTCTTTACTGCATCCCTCACTCCCAAACATTGACGAATTCACACGGAAATTCCGTCGCTGTGAAATACGAGTACTATGTGTTCTAAGACATTTCCTTCTAAATCGAGTAACGTTTCTATGGAAACGACAGGATTTTCTTTTGGGATACGACAATCACATTTCCGATCCACTAATCGTTCTTTACTGCATCCCTCACTCCCAAACATTGACGAATTCACACGAAATTGCGTCGCTGTGAAATACGAGTACTATGTGTTCTAAGACATTTCCTTCTAAATCGAGTAACGTTTCTATGGAAACGACAGGATTTTCTTTTGGGATACGACAATCACATTTCCGATCCACTAATCGATCTTTACTGCTTCCCTCACTCCCAAACATTGACGAATTCACACGGAAATTGCGTCGCTGTGAAATACGAGTACTATGTGTTCTAAGACATTTCCTTCTAAATCGAGTAACGTTTCTATGGCAACGACAGGATTTTCTTTTGGGATACGACAATCACATTTCCGATCCACTAATCGTTCTTTACTGCATCCCTCACTCCCAAACACTGACGAATTCACACGGAAATTGCGTCGCTGTGAAATACGAGTACTATGTGTTCTAACACATTTCCTTCTAAATCGAGTAACGTTTCTATGGAAACGACAGGATTTTCTTTTGGGATACGACAATCACATTTCCGATCCACTAATCGTTCTTTACTGCATCCCTCACTCCCAAACATTGACGAATTCACACGGAAATTGCGTCGCTGTGAAATACGAGTACTATGTGTTCTAAGACATTTCCTTCTAAATCGAGTAACGTTTCTATGGAAACGACAGGATTTTCTTTTGGGATACGACAATCACATTTCCGATCCACTAATCGTTCTTTACTGCATCCTCACTCCCAAACATTGACGAATTCACACGGAAATTCCGTCGCTGTGAAATACGAGTACTATGTGTTCTAAGACATTTCCTTCTAAATCGAGAAACGTTTCTATGGAAACGACAGGATTTTCTTTTGGGATACGACAATCACATTTCCGATCCACTAATCGTTCTTTACTGCATCCCTCACTCCCAAACATTGACGAATTCACACGGAAATTGCGTCGCTGTGAAATACGAGTACTATGTGTTCTAAGATATTTCCTTCTAAATCGAGTAACGTTTCTATGGAAACGACAGGATTTTCTTTTGGGATACGACAATCACATTTCCGATCCACTAATCGTTCTTTACTGCATCCCTCACTCCCAAACATTGACGAATTCACACGGAAATTGCGTCGCCGTGAAATACGGGTACTATGTGTTCTAAGACATTTCCTTCTACATCGAGTAACGTTTCTATGGAAACGACAGGATTTTCTTTTGGGATACGACAATCACATTTCCGATCCACTAATCGTTCTTTACTGCATCCCTCACTCCCAAACATTGACGAATTCACACGGAAATTGCGTCGCTGTGAAATACGAGTACTATGTGTTCCAAGACATTTCCTTCTAAATCGAGTAACGTTTCTATGGAAACGACAGGATTTTCTTTTGGGATACGACAATCACATTTCCGATCCACTAATCGTTCTTTACTGCTTCCCTCACTCCCGAACATTGACGAATTCACACGGAAATTGCGTCGCTGTGAAATACGAGTACTATGTGTTCTAAGACATTTCCTTCTAAATCGAGTAACGTTTCTATGGAAACGACAGGATTTTCTTTTGGGATACGACAATCACATTTCCGATCCTCTAATCGTTCTTTACTGCTTCTCTCACTCCCAAACATTGACGAATTCACACGGAAATTCCATCGCTGTGAAATACGAGTACTATGTGATCTAAGACATTTCCTTCTAAATCGAGTAACGTTTCTATGGAAACGACAGGATCTTCTTTTGGGATACGACAATCACATTTCCGATCCACTAATCGTTCTTTACTGCATCCCTCACTCCCAAACATTGACGAATTCACACGGAAATTGCGTCGCTGTGAAATACGAGTACTATGTGTTCTAAGACATTTCCTTCTAAATCGAGTAACGTTTCTATGGAAACGACAGGATTTTCTTTTGGGATACGACAATCTCATTTCCGATTCACTAATCCTTCTTTACTGCATCCCTCACTCCCAAACATTGACGAATTCACACGGAAATTGCGTCGCTGTGAAATACGAGTACTATGTGTTCTAAGACATTTCCTTCTAAATCGAGTAACGTTTCTATGGAAACTACAGAATTTTCTTTTGGGCTACGACAATCACATTTCCGATCCACTAATCGTTCTTTACTGCATCCCTCACTCCCAAACATTGGCGAATTCACACGGAAATTCCGTCGCTGAGAAATACGAGTACTATGTGTTCTAAGACATTTCCTTCTAAATCGAGTAACGTTTCTATGGAAACGACAGGATTTTCTTTTGGGATACGACAATCACATTTCCGATCCACTAATCGTTCTTTACTGCATCCCTCACTCCCAAACATTGACGAATTCACACGGAAATTCCGTCGCTGTGAAATACGAGTACTATGTGTTCTAAGACATTTCCTTCTAAATCGAGTAACGTTTCTATGGAAACGACAGGATTTTCTTTTGGGATACGACAATCACATTTCCGATCCACTAATCGTTCTTTACTGCATCCCTCACTACCAAACATTGACGAATTCACACGGAAATTGCGTCGCTGTGAAATACGAGTACTATGTGTTCTAAGACATTTCCTTCTAAATCGAGTAACGTTTCTATGGAAACGACAGGATTTTCTTTTGGGATACGACAATCACTTTTCCGATCCACTAATCGTTCTTTACTGCATCCCTCACTCCCAAACATTGACGAATTCACACGGAAATTGCGTCGCTGTGAAATACGAGCACTATGTGTTCTAAGACATTTCCTTCTAAATCGAGTAACGTTTCTATGGAAACGACAGGATTTTCTTTTGGGATACGACAATCACATTTCCGATCCACTAATCGTTCTTTACTGCATCCTCACTCCCAAACATTGACGAATTCACACGGAAATTGCGTCGCTGTGAAATACGAGTACTATGTGTTCTAAGACATTTCCTTCTAAATCGAGTAACGTTTCTATGGAAACGACAGGATTTTCTTTTGGGATACGACAATCACATTTCCGATCCACTAATCGTTCTTTACTGCATCCCTCACTCCCAAACATTGACGAATTCACACGGAAATTGCGTTGCTGTGAAATACGAGTACTATGTGTTCTAAGACATTTCCTTCTACATCGAGTAACGTTTCTATGGAAACGACAGGATTTTCTTTTGGGATACGACAATCACATTTCCGATCCACTAATCGTTCTTTACTGCATCCCTCACTCCCAAACATTGACGAATTCACACGGAAATTGCGTCGCTGTGAAATACGAGTACTATGTGTTCCAAGACATTTCCTTCTAAATCGAGTAACGTTTCTATGGAAACGACAGGATTTTCTTTTGGGATACGACAATCACATTTCCGATCCACTAATCGTTCTTTACTGCATCCCTCACTCCCAAACATTGACGAATTCACACGGAAATTGCGTCGCTGTGAAATACGAGTACTATGTGTTCTAAGACATTTCCTTCCAAATCGAGTAACGTTTCTATGGAAACGACAGGATTTTCTTTTGGGATACGACAATCACATTTCCGATCCACTAATCGTTCTTTACTGCATCCCTCACTCCCAAACTTTGACGAATTCACACGGAAATTCCGTCGCTGTGAAATACGAGTACTATGTGTTCTAAGACATTTCCTTCTAAATCGAGTAACGTTTCTATGGAAACGACAGGATTTTCTTTTGGGATACGACAATCACATTTCCGATCCACTAATCGTTCTTTACTGCATCCCTCACTCCCAAACATTGACGAATTCACACGGAAATTGCGTCGCTGTGAAATACGAGTACTATGTGTTCTAAGACATTTCCTTCTAAATCGAGTAACGTTTCTATGGAAATGACAGGATTTTCTTTTGGGATACGACAATCTCATTTCCGATCCACTAATCGTTCTTTACTGCATCCCTCACTCCCAAACATTGACGAATTCACACGGAAATTGCATCGCTGTGAATTACGAGTACTATGTGTTCTAAGACATTTCCTTCTAAATCGAGTAACGTTTCTATGGAATCGACAGGATTTTCTTTTGGGATACGACAATCACATTTCCGATCCACTAATCGTTCTTTACTGCATCCCTCACTCCCAAACATTGACGAATTCACACGGAAATTGCGTCGCTGTGAAATACGAGTACTATGTGTTCTAAGGCATTTCCTTCTAAATCGAGTAACGTTTCTACGGAAATGACAGGATTTTCTTTTGGGATACGACAATCTCATTTCCGATCCACTAATCGTTCTTTACTGCATACCTCACTCCCAAACATTGACGAATTCACACGGAAATTGCGTCGCTGTGAATTACGAGTACTATGTGTTCTAAGACATTTCCTTCTAAATCGAGTAACGTTTCTATGGAATCGACAGGATTTTCTTTTGGCATACGACAATCACATTTCCGATCCACTAATCGTTCTTTACTGCATCCCTCACTCCCAAACATTGACGAATTCACACGGAAATTGCGTCGCTGTGAAATACGAGTACTATGTGTTCTAAGACATTTCCTTCTAAATCAAGTAACATTTCTATGGAAACGACAGGATTTTCTTTTGGGATACGACAATCACATTTCCGATCCACTAATCGTTCTTTACTGCATCCCTCACTCCCAAACATTGACGAATTCACATGGAAATTCCGTCGCTGTGAAATACGAGTACTATGTGTTCAAAGACATTTCCTTCTAAATCGAGTAACGTTTCTATGGAAACGACAGGATTTTCTTTTGGGATACGACAATCACATTTCCGATCCACTAATCCTTCTTTACTGCATCCCTCACACCCAAAAATTGACGAATTCACACGGTATTCCGTCGCTGTGAAATACGAGTACTATGTGTTCTAAGACATTTCCTTCTAAATCGAGTAACGTTTCTATGGAAACGACAGGATTTTCTTTTGGGATACGACAATCACATTTCCGATCCACTAATCGTTCTTTACTGCATCCCTCACTCCCAAACATTGACGAATTCACACGGAAATTGCGTCGCTGTGAAATACGAGTACTATGTGTTCTAAGACATTTCCTTCTAAATCGAGTAACGTTTCTATGGAAACGACAGGATCTTCTTTTGGGATACGACAATCACATTTCCGAACCACTAATCGTTCTTTACTGCATCCCTCACTCCCAAACATTGACGAATTCACACGGAAATTCCGTCGCTGTGAAATACGAGTACTATGTGTTCTAAGACATTTCCTTCTAAATCGAGTAACGTTTCTATGGAAACGACAGGATTTTCTTTTGGGATACGACAATCACATTTCCGAGCCACTAATCGTTCTTTACTGCATCCCTCACTCCCAAACATTGACGAATTCACACGAAATTGCGTCGCTGTGAAATACGAGTACTATGTGTTCTAAGACATTTCCTTCTAAATCGAGTAACGTTTCTATGGAAACGACAGGATTTTCTTTTGGGATACGACAATCACATTTCCGATCCACTAATCGATCTTTACTGCTTCCCTCACTCCCAAACATTGACGAATTCACACGGAAATTGCGTCGCTGTGAAATACGAGTACTATGTGTTCTAAGACATTTCCTTCTAAATCGAGTAACGTTTCTATGGAAACGACAGGATTTTCTTTTGGGATACGACAATCACATTTCCGATCCACTAATCGTTCTTTACTGCATCCCTCACTCCCAAACATTGACGAATTCACACGGAAATTGCGTCGCTGTGAAATACGAGTACTATGTGTTCTAAGACATTTCCTTCTAAATCGAGTAACGTTTCTATGGAAACGACATGATTTTCTTTTGGGATACGACAATCACATTTCCGATCCACTAATCGTTCTTTACTGCATCCCTCACTCCCAAACATTGACGAATTCACACGTAAATTGCGTCGCTGTGAAATACGAGTACTATGTGTTCTAAGACACTTCCTTCTAAATCGAGTAACGTTTCTATGGAAACGACAGGATTTTCTTTCGGGATACGACAATCACATTTCCGATCCACTAATCGTTCTTTACTGCATCCCTCACTCCCAAACATTGACGAATTCACACGGAAATTGCGTCGCTGTGAAATACGAGTACTATGTGTTCTAAGACATTTCCTTCTAAATCGAGTAACGTTTCTATGGAAACGACAGGATTTTCTTTTGGGATACGACAATCACATTTCCGATCCACTAATCGTTCTTTACTGCATACCTCACTCCCAAACATTGACGAATTCACACATAAATTCCGTCGCTGTGACATACGAGTACTATGTGTTCTAAGACATTTCCATCTAAATCGAGTAACGTTTCTATGGAAACGACAGGATTTTCATTTGGGATACGAGAATCACATTTCCGATCCACTAATCGTTCTTTACTGCTTCCCTCACTCCCAAATATTGACGAACTCACACGGAAATTGCGTCGCTGTGAAATACGAGTACTATGTGTTCTAAGACATTTCCTTCTAAATCGAGTAACGTTTCTATGGAAACGACTGGATTTTCTTTTGGGATACGACAATCACATTTCCGATCCTCTAATCGTTCTTTACTGCATCTCTCACTCCCAAACATTGACGAATTCACACGGAAATTCCGTCGCTGTGAAATACGAGTACTATGTGATCTAAGACATTTCCTTCTAAATCGAGTAACGTTTCTATGGAAATGATAGGATCTTCTTTTGGGATACGACAATCACATTTCCGATCCACTAATCGTTCTTTACTGCATCCCTCACTCCCAAACATTGACGAATTCACACGGAAATTGCGTCGCTGTGAAATACGAGTACTATGTGTTCTAAGACATTTCCCTCTAAATCGAGTAACGTTTCTATGGAAACGACAGGATTTTCTTTTGGGATACGACAATCTCATTTCCGATCCACTAATCCTTCTTTACTGCATCCCTCACTCCCAAACATTGACGAATTCACACGGAAATTGCGTCGCTGTGAAATAAGAGTACTATGTGTTCTAAGACATTTCCTTCTAAATCGAGTAACGTTTCTATGGAAACTACAGGATTTTCTTTTGGGGTTACGACAATCACATTTCCGATCCACTAATCGTTCTTTACTGCATCCCTCACTCCCAAACATTGACGAATTCACACGGAAATTCCGTCGCTGTGAAATACGAGTACTATGTGTTCTAAGACATTTCCTTCTAAATCGAATAACGTTTCTATGGAAACGACAGGATTTTCTTTTGGGATACGACAATCACATTTCCGATCCACTAATGGTTCTTTACTGCATCCCTCACTCCCAAACATTGACGAATTCACACGGAAATTGCGTCGCTGTGAAATACGAGTACTATGTGTTCTAAGACATTTCCTTCTAAATCGAGTAACATTTCTATGGAAACGACAGGATTTTCTTTTGGGATACGACAATCACATTTCCGATCCACTAATCGATCTTTACTGCATCCCTCACTCCCAAACATTGACGAATTCACATGGAAATTCCGTCGCTGTGAAATACGAGTACTATGTGTTCTAAGACATTTCCTTCTAAATCGAGTAACGTTTCTATGGAAACGACAGGATTTTCTTTTGGGATACGACAATCACGTTTCCGTTCCACTAATCGTTCTTTACTGCATCCCTCACTCCCAAACATTGACGAATTCACACGGAAATTGCGTCGCTGTGAAATACGAGTACTATGTGTTCTAAGACATTTCCTTCTAAATCGAGTAACGTTTCTATGGAAACGACAGGATTTTCTTTTGGGATACGACAATCTCATTTCCGATCCACTACTCCTTCTTTACTGCATCCCTCACTCCCAAACATTGACGAATTCACACGGAAATTGCGTCGCTGTGAAATACGAGTACTATGTGTTCTAAGACATTTCCTTCTAAATCGAGTAACGTTTCTATGGAAACGATAGGATTTTCTTTTGGGATACGACAATCACATTTCCGATCCACTAATCGTTCTTTACTGCATCCCTCACTCCCAAACATTGACGAATTCACACGGAAATTGCGTCGCTGTGAAATACGAGTACAATGTGTTCTAAGACATTTCCTTCTAAATCGAGTAACGTTTCTATGGAAACGACAGGATTTTCTTTTGGGATACGACAATCACATTTCCGATCCACTAATCGTTCTTTACTGCATCCCTCACTCCCAAACATTGACGAATTCACACGGATATTGCGTCGCTGTGAAATACGAGTACTATGTGTTCTAAGACATTTCCTTCTAAATCGAGTAACGTTTCTATGGAAACGACAGGATTTTCTTTTGGGTTACGACAATCTCATTTCCGATCCACTAATCCTTCTTTACTGCATCCCTCACTCCCAAACATTGACGAATTCACACGGAAATTGCGTCGCTGTGAAATACGAGTACTATGTGTTCTAAGACATTTCCTTCTAAATCGAGTAACGTTTCTATGGAAACGGCAGGATTTTCTTTTATGATACGATAATCACATTTCCGATCCACTAATCGTTCGTTACTGCATCCCTCACTCCCAAACATTGACGAATTCACACGGAAATTGCGTCGTTGTGAAATACGAGTACTATGTGTTCTAAGACATTTCCTTCTAAATCGAGTAACGTTTCTATGGAAACGACAGGATTTTCTTTTGGGATACGACAATCACATTTCCGATCCACTAATCCTTCTTTACTGCATCCCTCACTCATAAAAACATTGACGAATTCACACGGAAATTCCGGCGCTGTGAAATACGAGTACTATGTGGTCTAAGACATTTCCTTCTAAATCGAGTTACGTTTCTATGGAAACGACAGGATTTTCATTTGGGATACGACAATCACATTTCCGATCCACTAATCGTTCTTTACTGCATCCCTCACTCCCAAACATTGACGAATTCACACGGAAATTGCGTCGCTGTGAAATACGAGTACTATGTGTTCTAAGACATTTCCTTCTAAATCGAGTAACATTTCTATGGAAACGACAGGATTTTCTTTTGGGATACGACAATCACATTTCCGATCCACTAATCGTTCTTTACTGCATCCCTCACTCCCAAACATTGACGAATTCACACGGAAATTCCGTCGCTGTGAAATACGAGTACTATGTGTTCTAAGACATTTACTTCTAAATCGAGTAACGTTTCTATGGAAACGACAGGATTTTCTTTTGGGATACGACAATCACATTTCCGATCCACTAATCGTTCTTTACTGCATCCCTCACTCCCAAACATTGACGAATTCACACGGAAATTGCGTCGCTGTGAAATACGAGTACTATGTGTTCTAAGACATTTCCTTCTAAATCGAGTAACGTTTCTATGGAAACGACAGGATTTTCTTTTGGGATACGACAATCTCATTTCCGATCCACTACTCCTTCTTTAATGCATCCCTCACTCCCAAACATTGACGAATTCACACGGAAATTCCGTCGCTGTGAAATACGAGTACTATGTGTTCTAAGACATTTCCTTCTAAATCGAGTAACGTTTCTATGGAAACGACAGGATTTTCTTTTGGGATACGACAATCACATTTCCGATCCACTAATGGTTCTTTACTGCATTCCTCACTCCCAAACATTGACGAATTCACACGGAAATTGCGTCGCTGTGAAATACGAGTACTATGTGTTCTAAGACATTTCCTTCTAAATCGAGTAACGTTTCTATGGAAACGACAGGATTTTCTTTTGGGATACGACAATCACATTTCCGATCCACTAATCGTTCTTTACTGCATCCCTCACTCCCAAACATTGACGAATTCACACGGATATTGCGTCGCTGTGAAATACGAGTACTATGTGTTCTAAGACATTTCCTTCTAAATCGAGTAACGTTTCTATGGAAACGACAGGATTTTCTTTTGGGATACGATAATCACATTTCCGATCCACTAATCGTTCGTTACTGCATCCCTCACTCCCAAACATTGACGAATTCACACGGAAATTGCGTCGCTGTGAAATACGAGTACTATGTGTTCTAAGACATTTCCTTCTAAATCGAGTAACGTTTCTATGGAAACGACAGGATTTTCTTTTGGGATACGACAATCACATTTCCGATCCACTAATCCTCCTTTACTGCATCAATCACTCATAAAAACATTGACGTATTCACACGGAAATTCCGGCGCTGTGAAATACGAGTACTATGTGTTCTAAGACATTTCCTTCTAAATCGAGTTACGTTTCTATGGAAACGACAGGGTTTTCTTTTGGGATACGACAATCACATTTCCGATCCACTAATCGTTCTTTACTGCATCCCTCACTCCCAAACATTGACGAATTCACGCGGAAATTGCGTCGCTGTGAAATACGAGTACTATGTGTTCTAAGACATTTCCTTCTAAATCGAGTAACGTTTCTATGGAAACGACAGGATTTTCTTTTGGGATACGACAATCACATTTCCGATCCACTAATCCTTCTTTACTGCATCAATCACTCATAAAAACATTGACGAATTCACACGGAAATTCCGGCGCTGTGAAATACGAGTACTATGTGTTCTAAGACATTTCCTTCTAAATCGAGTTACGTTTCTATGGAAACGACAGGATTTTCTTTTGGGATACGACAATCACATTTCCGATCCACTAATCGTTCTTTACTGCATCCCTCACTCCCAAACATTGACGAATTCACACGGAAATTGCGTCGCTGTGAAATACGAGTACTATGTGTTCTAAGACATTTCCTTCTACATCGAGTAACGTTTCTATGGAAACGACAGGATTTTCTTTTGGGATACGACAATCTCATTTCCGATCCACTAATCCTTCTTTACTGCATCCCTCACTCCCAAACATTGACGAATTCACACGGAAATTCCGTCGCTGTGAAATACGAGTACTATGTGTTCTAAGACATTTCCTTCTAAATCGAGTAACGGTCCTATGGAAAAGACAGGATTTTCGTTTGGGATACGACAATCACATTTCCGATCCACTAATCGTTCTTTACTGCATCCCTCACTCCCAAACATTGACGAATTCACACGGAAATTGCGTCGCTGTGAAATACGAGTACTATGTGTTCTAAGACAATTCCTTCTAAATCGAGTAACGTTTCTATGGAAACGACAGGATTTTCTTTTGGGATACGACAATCACATTTCCGATCCACTAATCGTTCTTTACTGCATCCCTCACTCCCAAACATTGACGAATTCACACGGAAGTTGCGTCGCTGTGAAATACGAGTACTATGTGTTCTAAGACATTTCCTTCTAAATCGAGTAACGTTTCTACGGAAACGACAGGATTTTCTTTTGGGATACGACAATCACATTTCCGATCCATTAATCATTCTTTACTGCATCCCTCACTCCCAAACATTGACGAATTCACACGGAAATTCCGTCGCTGTGAAATACGAGTACTATGTGTTCTAAGACATTTCCTTCTAAATCGAGTAACGTTTCTATGGAAACGACAGGATTTTCTTTTGGGATACGACAATCACATTTCCGATCCACTAATCGTTCTTTACTGCATCCCTCACTCCCAAACATTGACGAATTCACACGGAAATTGCGTCGCTGTGAATTACGAGTACTATGTGTTCTAAGACATTTCCTTCTAAATCGAGTAACGTTTCTATGGAAACGACAGGATTTTCTTTTGGGATACGACAATCTCATTTCCGATCCTCTAATCCTTCTTTACTGCATCCCTCACTCCCAAACATTGACGAATTCACACGGAAATTCCGTCGCTGTGAAAAACGAGTATTATGCGTTCTAAGACATTTCCTTCTAAATCGAGTAACGTTTCTATGGAAACGACAGGCTTTTCTTTTGGGATACGACAATCACATTTCCGATCCACTAATCCTTCTTTACTGCATCCCTCACTCCCAAACATTGACGAATTCACACGGAAATTGCGTCGCTGTGGAATACGAGTACTATGTGTTCTAAGACATTTCCTTCTAAATCGAGAAACGTTTCTATGGAAACGACAGGATTTTCTTTTGGGATACGACAATCACATTTCCGATCCACTAATCGTTCTTTACTGCATCCCTCACTCCCAAACATTGACGAATTCACACGGATATTGCGTCGCTGTGAAATACGAGTACTATGTGTTCTAAGACATTTCCTTCTAAATCGAGTAACGTTTCTATGGAAACGACAGGATTTTCTTTTGGGATACGACAATCTCATTTCCGATCCACTAATCCTTCTTTACTGCATCCCTCACTCCCAAACATTGACGAATTCACACGGAAATTGCGTCGCTGTGAAATACGAGTACTATGTGTTCTAAGACATTTCCTTCCAAATCGAGTAACGTTTCTATGGAAACGACAGGATTTTCTTTTGGGATACGACAATCTCATTTCCGATCCACTAATCGTTCTTTACTGCATCCCTCACTCCCAAACATTGACGAATTCACACGGAAATTGCGTCGCTGTGAAATACGAGTACTATGTGTTCTAAGACATTTCCTTCTAAATCGAGTAACGTTTCTATGGAAACGACAGAATTTTCTTTTGGGATACGACAGTCACATTTCCGATCCACTAATCCCTCTTTACTGCATCCCTCACTCCCAAACATTGACGAATTCACACGGAAATTCCGTCGCTGTGAAATACGAGTACTATGTGTTCTAAGACATTTCCTTCTAGATCGAGTAACGTTTCTATGGAAACGACAGGATTTTCTTTTGGGATACGACAATCACATTTCCGATCCACTAATCGTTCTTTACGGCATCCCTCACTCCCAAACATTGACGAATTCACACGGAAATTGCGTCGCTGTGAAATTCGAGTACTATGTGTTCTAAGACATTTCCTTCTAAATCGAGTAACGTTTCTATGGAAACGACAGGATTTTCTTTTGGGATACGACAATCTCATTTCCGATCGACTAATCCTTCTTTACTGCATCCCTCACTCCCAAACATTGACGAATTCACACGGAAATTCCGTCGCTGTGAAATACGAGTACTATGTGTTCTAAGACATTTCCTTCTAAATCGAGTAACGTTTCTATGGAAACGACAGGATTTTCTTTTGGGATACGACAATCACATTTCAGATCCACTAATCGTTCTTTACTGCATCCCTCACACCCCAAACATTGACGAATTCACACGGAAATTGCGTCGCTTTGAATTACGAGTACTATGTGTTCTAAGACATTTCCTTCTAAATCGAGTAACGTTTCTATGGAAACGACATAATTTTCTTTTGGGATACGACAATCACATTTCCGATCCACTAATCGTTCTTTACAGCATCCCTCACTCGCAAACATTGACGAATTCACACGGAAATTGCGTCGCTATGAAATACGAGTACTATGTGTTCTAAGACATTTCCTTCTAAATCGAGTAACGTTTCTATGGAAACGACAGGATTTTCTTTTGGGATACGACAATCACATTTCCGATCCACTAATCGTTCTTTACTGCATCCCTCACTCCCAAACATTGACGAATTCACACGGAAATTGCGTCGCTATGAAATACGAGTACTATGTGTTCTAAGACATTTCCTTCTAAATCGAGTAACGTTTCTACGGAAACGACAGGATTTTCTTTTGGGATACGACAATCACATTTCCGATCCACTAATCGTTCTTTACTGCATCCCTCACTCCCAAACATTGACGAATTCACACGGAAATTGCGTCGCTATGAAATACGAGTACTATGTGTTCTAAGACATTTCCTTCTAAATCGAGTAACGTTTCTATGGAAACGACAGGATTTTCTTTTGGGATACGACAATCACATTTCAGATCCACTAATCGTTCTTTACTGCATCCCTCACTCCCAAACATTGACGAATTCACACGGAAATTGCGTCGCTATGAAATACGAGTACTATGTGTTCTAAGACATTTCCTTCTAAATCGAGTAACGTTTCTATGGAAACGACAGGATTTTCTTTTGGGATACGACAATCACATTTCCGATCCACTAATCGTTCTTTACTGCATCCCTCACTCCCAAACATTGACGAATTCACACGGAAATTGCGTCGCTATGAAATACGAGTACTATGTGTTCTAAGACATTTCCTTCTAAATCGAGTAACGTTTCTATGGACACGACAGGATTTTCTTTTCGGATACGACAATCACATTTCCGATCCACTAATCGTTCTTTACTGCATCCCTCACTCCCAAACATTGACGAATTCACACGGAAGTTGCGTCGCTATGAAGTACGAGTACTATGTGTTCTAAGACATTTCCTTCTAAATCGAGTAACGTTTCTATGGAAACGACAGGATTTTCTTTTGGGATACGACAATCACATTTCAGATCCACTAATCGTTCTTTACTGCATCCCTCTCTCCCAAACATTGACGAATTCACACGGAAATTGCGTCGCTTAGAAATACGAGTACTATGTGTTCTAAGACATTTCCTTCTAAATCGAGTAACGTTTCTATGGAAGCGACATAATTTTCTTTTGGGATACGACAATCACATTTCCGATCCAGTAATCGTTCATTGCTGCATCCCTCACTCCCAAACATTGACGAATTCACATGGAAATTGCGTCGCTGTGAAATACGAGTACTATGTGTTCTAAGACATTTCCCTCTAAATCGAGTAACGTTTCTATGGAAACGACAGGATTTTCTTTTGGGATACAACAATCACATTTCCGATCTGCTAATCGTTCTTTACTGCATCCCTCACTCCCAAACATTGACGAATTCACACGGAAATTGCGTCGCTATGAAATACGAGTACTATGTGTTCTAAGACATTTCCTTCCAAATCGAGTAACGTTTCTATGGAAACGACAGGATTTTCTTTTGGGTTACGACAATAACATGTCAGATCCACTAATCGTTCTTTACTGCATCCCTCACTCCCAAACATTGACGAATTCACACGGAAATTGCGTCGCTATGAAATACGAGTACTATGTGTTCTAAGACATTTCCTTCTAAATCGAGTAACGTTTCTATGGAAACGACAGGATTTTCTTTTGGGATACGACAATCACATTTCCGATCCACTAATCGTTCTTTACTGCATCCCTCACTCCCAAACATTGACGAATTCACACGGAAGTTGCGTCGCTATGAAATTCGAGTACTATGTGTTCTAAGACATTTCCTTCTAAATCGAGTAACGTTTCTATGGAAACGACAGGATTTTCTTTTGGGAGACGACAATCACATCTCCGATCCACTAATCATTCTTTACTGCATCCCTCACTCCCAAACATTGACGAATTCACACGGAAATTGCGTCGCTATGAAATACGAGTACTATGTGTTCTAAGACATTTCCTTCTAAATCGAGTAACGTTTCTATGGAAACGACAGGATTTTCTTTTGGGATACGACAATCACATTTCCGATCCACTAATCGTTCTTTACTGCATCCCTCACTCCCAAACATTGACGAATTCACACGGAAATTGCGTCGCTATGAAATACGAGTACTATATGTTCTAAGACATTTCCTTCTAAATTGAGTTACGTTTCTATGGACACGACAGGATTTTCTTTTGGGATACGACAATCACATTTCCGATCCACTAATCGTTCTTTACTGCATCCCTCACTCCCAAACATTGATGAATTCACACGGAAATTGCGTCGCTATGAAATACGAGTACTATGTGTTCTAAGACATTTCATTCTAAATCGAGTAACGTTCCTATGGAAACGACAGGATTTTCTTTTGGGGTACGACAATCACATTGCCGATCCACTAATCATTCTTCACTGCATCCCTCACTCCCAAACATTGGCGAATTCACACGGAAGTTGCGTCGCTATGAAACACGTGTACTATGTGTTCTAAGACATTTCCTTCTAAATCGAGTAACGTTTCTATGGAAACGACAGGATTTTCTTTTGGGATACGACAATCACATTTCCGATCCACTAATCGTTCTTTACTGCATCCCTCACTCCCAAATATTGACGAATTCACACGGAAGTTGCGTCGCTGTGATATACGAGTACTATGTGTTCTAAGACATTTCCTTCTAGATCGAGTAACGTTTCTATGGAAACGACAGGATTTTCTTTTGGGATACGACAATCACATTTCCGATCCACTAATCGTTCTTTACTGCATCCCTCACTCCCAAACATTGACGAATTCACACGGAAATTCCGGCGCTGTGAAATACGAGTACTATGTGTTCTAAGACATTTCCTTCTAAATCGAGTAACGTTTCTATGGAAACGACAGGATTTTCTTTTGGGATACGACAATTACATTTCCGATCCACTAATCGTTCTTTACTGCATCCCTCACTCCCAAACATTGACGAATTCACACGGAAGTTGCGTCGCTATGAAATACAAGTACTATGTGTTCTAAGATATTTCCTTCTAAATCGAGTAACGTCTCTATGGAAACGACAGGATTTTCTTTTGGGATACGACAATCACATCTCCGATCCACTAATCATTCTTTACTGCATCCCTCACTCCCAAACATTGACGAATTCACACGGAAATTGCGTCGCTATGAAATACGAGTACTATGTGTTCTAAGACATTTCCTTCTAAATCGAGTAACGTTTCTATGGAAACGACAGGATTTTCTTTTGGGATACGACAATCACATTTCCGATCCACTAATCGTTCTTTACTGCATCCCTCACTCCCAAACATTGACGAATTCACACGGAAATTGCGTCGCTATGAAATACGAGTACTATATGTTCTAAGACATTTCCTTCTAAATTGAGTTACGTTTCTATGGAAACGACAGGATTTTCTTTTGGGATACGACAATCACATTTCCGATCCACTAATCGTTCTTTACTGCATCCCTCACTCCCAAACATTGATGAATTCACACGGAAATTGCGTCGCTATGAAATACGAGTACTATGTGTTCTAAGACATTTCATTCTAAATCGAGTAACGTTCCTATGGAAACGACAGGATTTTCTTTTGGGGTACGACAATCACATTGCCGATCCACTAATCATTCTTCACTGCATCCCTCACTCCCAAACATTGGCGAATTCACACGGAAGTTGCGTCGCTATGAAACACGTGTACCATGTGTTCTAAGACATTTCCTTCTAAATCGAGTAACGTTTCTACGGAAACGACAGGATTTTCTTTTGGGATACGACAATCACATTTCCGATCCACTAATCGTTCTTTACTGCATCCCTCACTCCCAAATATTGACGAATTCACACGGAAGTTGCGTCGCTGTGATATACGAGTACTATGTGTTCTAAGACATTTCCTTCTAGATCGAGTAACGTTTCTATGGAAACGACAGGATTTTCTTTTGGGATACGACAATCACATTTCCGATCCACTAATCGTTCTTTACTGCATCCCTCACTCCCAAACATTGACGAATTCACACGGAAATTCCGGCGCTGTGAAATACGAGTACTATGTGTTCTAAGACATTTCCTTCTAAATCGAGTAACGTTTCTATGGAAACGACAGGATTTTCTTTTGGGATACGACAATTACATTTCCGATCCACTAATCGTTCTTTACTGCATCCCTCACTCCCAAACATTGACGAATTCACACGGAAGTTGCGTCGCTATGAAATACAAGTACTATGCGTTCTAAGATATTTCCTTCTAAATCGAGTAACGTTTCTATGGAAACGACAGGATTTTCTTTTGGGATACGACAATCACATTTCCGATCCACTAACCGTTCTTTACTGCATCCCTCACTCCCAAACATTGACGCATTCACACGGAAATTGCGTCGCTATGAAATACGAGTACTATGTGTTTTAAGACATTTCCTTCTAAATCGAGTAACGTTTCTATGGAAACGACAGGATTTTCTTTTGGGATACGACAATCACATTTCCGATCCACTAATCGTTCTTTACTGCATCCCTCACTCCCAAACATTGACGAATTCGCACGGAAATTGCGTCGCTGTGAAATACGAGTACTATGTGTTCTAAGACATTTCCTTCTAAATCGAGTAACATTTCTATGGAAACGACAGGATTTTCTTTTGGGATACGACAATCACATTTCCGATCCACTAATCGTTCTTTACTGCATCCCTCACTCCCAAACATTGACAAATTCACACGGAAATTGCGTCGCTATGAAATACGAGTACAATGTGTTCTAAGACATTTCCTTCTAAATCGAGTAACGTTTCTATGGAAACGACAGGATTTTCTTTTGGAATACGACAATCACATTTCCGATCCACTAATCGTTCTTTACTGCATCCCTCACTGCCAAACATTGACGAATTCACACGGAAGTTGCGTCGCTATGAAATGCGAGTACTATGTGTTCTAAGACATTTCCTTCTAAATCGAGTAACGTTTCTATGGAAACGACAGGATTTTCTTTTGGGATACGACAATCACATTTCCGATCCACTAATCGTTCTTTACTGCATCCCTCACTCCCAAACATTGACGAATTCACACGGAAATTGCGTCGCTATAAAATGCGAGTACTATGTGTTCTAAAACATTTCCTTCTAAATCGAGTAACGTTTCTATGGAAACGACAGGATTTTCTTTTGGGATACGACAATCACATTTCCCATCCACTACTCGTTCTTTACTGCATCCCTCACTCCCAAACATTGACGAATTCACACGGACATTGCGTCGCTATGTAATACGAGTACTATGTGTTCTAAGACATTTCCTTCTAAATCGAGTAACGTTTCTATGGAAACGACAGGATTTTCTTTTGGGATCCGACAATCACATTTCCGATCCACTAATCGTTCTTTACTGCATCCCTCACTCCCATACATTGACGAATTCACACGGAAATTGCGTCGCTGTGAAATACGAGTACTATGTGTTCTAAGACATTTCCTTCTAAATCGAGTAACGTGTCTATGGAAACGACAGGATTTTCTTTTGGGATACGACAATCACATTTCCGATAAACTAATCGTTCTTTACTGAATCCCTCACTCCCAAACATTGACGAATTCACACGGAAATTGCGTCGCTGTGAAATACGAACACTATGTGTTCTAAGACATTTCCTTCTAAATCGAGTAACGTTTCTATGGAAACGACAGGATTCTCTTTTGGGATACGACAATCACATTTCCGATCCACTAATCCTTCTTTACTGCATCCCTCACTCCCAAACATTGACGAATTCACACGGAAATTCCGTCGCTGTGAAATACGCGTACTATGTGTTCTAAGACATTTCCTTCTAAATCGAGTAACGTTTCTATGGAAACGACAGGATTTTCTTTTGGGATACGACAATCACATTTCCGATCCACTAATCGTTCTTTACTGCATCCCTCACTCCCAGACATTGACGAATTCACACGGAAATTCCGTCGCTATGAAATACGAGTACTATGTGTTCTAAGACATTTCCTTCTAAATCGAGTAACGTTTCTATGGAAACGACAGGATTTTCTTTTGGGAGACGACAATCTCATTTCCGATCCACTAATCCTTCTTTACTGCATCCCTCACTCCCAAACATTGACGAATTCACACGGAAATTTCGTCGCTGTGAAATACGAGTACTATGTGTTCTAAGACATTTCCTTCTAAATCCAGTAACGTTTCTATGGAAACGACAGGATTTTCTTTTGGGATACGACAATCAGATTATCGATCCACTAATCCTTATTTACTGCATTCCCCACTCCCAATCATTGACGAATTCACACGGAAATTCCGTCGCTGTGAAATACGAGTACTATGTGTTCTAAGACATTTCCTTCTAAATCGAGTAACGTTTCTATGGAAACGACAGGATTTTCTTTTGGGATACGACAATCTCATTTCCGATCCACTAATCCTTCTTTACTGCATCCCTCACTCCCAAACATTGACGAATTCACACGGAAATTCCGTCGCTGTGAAATACGAGTACTATGTGTTCTAAGACATTTCCTTCTAAATCGAGTAACGTTTCTATGGAAACGACAGGATTTTCTTTTGGGATACGACAATCACATTTACGATCCACTAATCCTTCTTTACTGCATCCCTCACTCCCACACATTGAAGAATTCACACGGAAATTGCGTCGCTGTGAAATACGAGTACTATGTGTTCTAAGACATTTCCTTCTAAATCGAGTAACGTTTCTATGGAAAAGACAGAATTTTCTTTGGGGATACGACAATCATATTTCCGATCCACTAATCCTTCTGTACTGCATTCCTCACTCCCACACATGGAAGAATTCACACGGAAATTGCGTCGCTGTGAAATACGAGTACTATGTGTTCTAAGACATTTCCTTCTAAATCGAGTAACGTTTCTATGGAAACGACAGGATTTTCTTTTGGGATACGACAATCACATTTCCGATCCACTAATCCTTCTTTACTGTATCCCTCACTCCCACACATTGAAGAATTCACACGGAAATTGCGTCGCTATGAAATACGAGTACTATGTGTTCTAAGACATTTCATTCTAAATCGAGTAACGTTCCTATGGAAACGACAGGATTTTCTTTTGGGGTACGACAATCACATTGCCGATCCACTAATCATTCTTCACTGCATCCCTCACTCCCAAACATTGGCGAATTCACACGGAAGTTGCGTCGCTATGAAACACGTGTACCATGTGTTCTAAGACATTTCCTTCTAAATCGAGTAACGTTTCTATGGAAACGACAGGATTTTCTTTTGGGATACGACAATCACATTTCCGATCCACTAATCGTTCTTTACTGCATCCCTCACTCCCAAATATTGACGAATTCACACGGAAGTTGCGTCGCTGTGATATACGAGTACTATGTGTTCTAAGACATTTCCTTCTAGATCGAGTAACGTTTCTATGGAAACGACAGGATTTTCTTTTGGGATACGACAATCACATTTCCGATCCACTAATCGTTCTTTACTGCATCCCTCACTCCCAAACATTGACGAATTCACACGGAAATTCCGGCGCTGTGAAATACGAGTACTATGTGTTCTAAGACATTTCCTTCTAAATCGAGTAACGTTTCTATGGAAACGACAGGATTTTCTTTTGGGATACGACAATTACATTTCCGATCCACTAATCGTTCTTTACTGCATCCCTCACTCCCAAACATTGACGAATTCACACGGAAGTTGCGTCGCTATGAAATACAAGTACTATGCGTTCTAAGATATTTCCTTCTAAATCGAGTAACGTTTCTATGGAAACGACAGGATTTTCTTTTGGGATACGACAATCACATTTCCGATCCACTAACCGTTCCTTACTGCATCCCTCACTCCCAAACATTGACGCATTCACACGGAAATTGCGTCGCTATGAAATACGAGTACTATGTGTTTTAAGACATTTCCTTCTAAATCGAGTAACGTTTCTATGGAAACGACAGGATTTTCTTTTGGGATACGACAATCACATTTCCGATCCACTAATCGTTCTTTACTGCATCCCTCACTCCCAAACATTGACGAATTCGCACGGAAATTGCGTCGCTGTGAAATACGAGTACTATGTGTTCTAAGACATTTCCTTCTAAATCGAGTAACGTTTCTATGGAAACGACAGGATTTTCTTTTGGGATACGACAATCACATTTCCGATCCACTAATCGTTCTTTACTGCATCCCTCACTCCCAAACATTGACAAATTCACACGGAAATTGCGTCGCTATGAAATACGAGTACAATGTGTTCTAAGACATTTCCTTCTAAATCGAGTAACGTTTCTATGGAAACGACAGGATTTTCTTTTGGAATACGACAATCACATTTCCGATCCACTAATCGTTCTTTACTGCATCCCTCACTCCCAAACATTGACGAATTCACACGGAAGTTGCGTCGCTATGAAATGCGAGTACTATGTGTTCTAAGACATTTCCTTCTAAATCGAGTAACGTTTCTATGGAAACGACAGGATTTTCTTTTGGGATACGACAATCACATTTCCGATCCACTAATCGTTCTTTACTGCATCCCTCACTCCCAAACATTGACGAATTCACACGGAAATTGCGTCGCTATAAAATGCGAGTACTATGTGTTCTAAAACATTTCCTTCTAAATCGAGTAACGTTTCTATGGAAACGACAGGATTTTCTTTTGGGATACGACAATCACATTTCCCATCCACTACTCGTTCTTTACTGCATCCCTCACTCCCAAACATTGACGAATTCACACGGACATTGCGTCGCTATGTAATACGAGTACTATGTGTTCTAAGACATTTCCTTCTAAATCGAGTAACGTTTCTATATAAACGACAGGATTTTCTTTTGGGATCCGACAATCACATTTCCGATCCACTAATCGTTCTTTACTGCATCCCTCACTCCCATACATTGACGAATTCACACGGAAATTGCGTCGCTGTGAAATACGAGTACTATGTGTTCTAAGACATTTCCTTCTAAATCGAGTAACGTTTCTATGGAAACGACAGGATTTTCTTTTGGGATACGACAATCACATTTCCGATAAACTAATCGTTCTTTACTGAATCCCTCACTCCCAAACATTGACGAATTCTCACGGAAATTGCGTCGCTGTGAAATACGAACACTATGTGTTCTAAGACATTTCCTTCTAAATCGAGTAACGTTTCTATGGAAACGACAGGATTCTCTTTTGGGATACGACAATCACATTTCCGATCCACTAATCCTTCTTTACTGCATCCCTCACTCCCAAACATTGACGAATTCACACGGAAATTCCGTCGCTGTGAAATACGCGTACTATGTGTTCTAAGACATTTCCTTCTAAATCGAGTAACGTTTCTATGGAAACGACAGGATTTTCTTTTGGGATACGACAATCACATTTCCGATCCACTAATCGTTCTTTACTGCATCCCTCACTCCCAGACATTGACGAATTCACACGGAAATTCCGTCGCTATGAAATACGAGTACTATGTGTTCTAAGACATTTCCTTCTAAATCGAGTAACGTTTCTATGGAAACGACAGGATTTTCTTTTGGGAGACGACAATCTCATTTCCGATCCACTAATCCTTCTTTACTGCATCCCTCACTCCCAAACATTGACGAATTCACACGGAAATTTCGTCGCTGTGAAATACGAGTACTATGTGTTCTAAGACATTTCCTTCTAAATCCAGTAACGTTTCTATGGAAACGACAGGATTTTCTTTTGGGATACGACAATCAGATTGTCGATCCACTAATCCTTATTTACTGCATTCCCCACTCCCAATCATTGACGAATTCACACGGAAATTCCGTCGCTGTGAAATACGAGTACTATGTGTTCTAAGACATTTCCTTCTAAATCGAGTAACGTTTCTATGGAAACGACAGGATTTTCTTTTGGGATACGACAATCTCATTTCCGATCCACTAATCCTTCTTTACTGCATCCCTCACTCCCAAACATTGACGAATTCACACGGAAATTCCGTCGCTGTGAAATACGAGTACTATGTGTTCTAAGACATTTCCTTCTAAATCGAGTAACGTTTCTATGGAAACGACAGGATTTTCTTTTGGGATACGACAATCACATTTACGATCCACTAATCCTTCTTTACTGCATCGATCACTCCCACACATTGAAGAATTCACACGGAAATTGCGTCGCTGTGAAATACGAGTACTATGTGTTCTAAGACATTTCCTTCTAAATCGAGTAACGTTTCTATGGAGAAGACAGTATTTTCTTTGGCGATACGACAATCATATTTCCGATCCACTAATCCTTCTGTACTGCATTCCTCACTCCCACACATGGAAGAATTCACACGGAAATTGCGTCGCTGTGAAATACGAGTACTATGTGTTCTAAGACATTTCCTTCTAAATCGAGTAACGTTTCTATGGAAACGACAGGATTTTCTTTTGGGATACGACAATCACATTTCCGATCCACTAATCCTTCTTTACTGTATCCCTCACTCCCACACATTGAAGAATTCACACGGAAATTGCGTCGCTGTGAAATACGAGTACTATGTGTTCTAAGACATTTCCTTCTAAATCGAGTAACGTTTCTATGGAAACGACAGAATTTACTTTTGGGACACGACAATCACATTTCCGATCCACTAATCGTTCTTTACTGCATCCCTCACTCCCAAACATTGACGAATTCACACGGAAATTGCGTCGCTATGAAATGCGTGTACTATGTGTTCTAAGACATTTCCTTCTAAATCGAGTAACGTTTCTATGGAAACGACAGGATTTTCTTTTGGGATACGACAATCACATTTCCGATCCACTAATCGTTCTTTACTGCATCCCTCACTCCCAAACATTGACGAATTCACACGGACATTGCGTCCCTATGAAATACGAGTACTATGTGTTCTAAGACATTTCCTTCTAAATCGAGTAACGTTTCTATGGAAACGACAGGATTTTCTTTTGGGATCCGACAATCACATTTCCGATCCACTAATCGTTCTTTACTGCATCCCTCACTCCCATACATTGACGAATTCACACGGAAATTGCGTCGCTGTGAAATACGAGTACTATGTGTTCTAAGACAGTTCCTTCTAAATCGAGTAACGTTTCTATGGAAACGACAGGATTTTCTTTTGGCATACGACAATCACATTTCCGATCCACTAATCGTTCTTTACTGCATCCCTCACTCCCAAACATTGACGAATTCACACGGAAATTCCGTCGCTATGAAATGCGAGTACTATGTGTTCTAAGACATTTCCTTCTAAATCGAGTAACGTTTCTATGGAAACGACAGGATTTTACTTTTGGGATACGACAATCACATTTCCGATCCACTAATCGTTCTTTACTGCATCCCTCACTCCCAAATATTGACGAATTCACACGGACATTGCGTCGCTATGAAATACGAGTACTATGTGTTCTAAGACATTTCCTTCTAAATCGAGTAACGTTTCTATGGAAACGACAGGATTTTCTTTTGGGATCCGACAAAAACATTTCCGATCCACTAATCGTTCTTTACTGCATCCCTCACTCCCATACATTGACGAATTCACACGGAAATTGCGTCGCTGTGAAATACAAGTACTATGAGTTCTAAGACATTTCCTTTTAAATCGAGTAACGTTTCTATGGAAACGACAGGATTTTCTTTTGGGATACGACAATCACATTTCCGATGACCTAATCGTTCTTTACTGCATCCCTCACTTCCAAACATTGACGAATTCACACGGAAATTGCGTCGCTGTGAAATACGAGTACTATGTGTTCTAAGACATTTCCTTCTAAATCGAGTAACGTTTCTATGGAAACGACAGGATTTTCTTTTGGGATACGAAAATCACATTTCCGATCCACTAATCCTTCTTTACTGCATCCCTCACTCCCAAACATTGACGAATTCACACGGAAATTCCGTCGCTGTGAAATACGAGTACTATGTGTTCTAAGACATTTCCTTCTAAATCGAGTAACGTTTCTATGGAAACGACAGGATTTTCTTTTGGGATCCGACAATCACATTTCAGATCCACTAATCTTTCTTTACTGCATCCCTCACTCCCATACATTGACGAATTCACACGGAAATTGCGTCGCTGTGAAATACGAGTACTATGTGTTCTAAGACATTTCCTTCTAAATCGAGTAACGTTTCTATGGAAACGACAGGATTTTCTTTTGGGATCCGACAATCACAATTCCGATCCACTAATCGTTCTTTACTGCATCCCTCACTCCCATACATTGACGAATTCACACGGACATTGCGTCGCTATGAAATGCGAGTACTATGTGTTCTGAGACATTTCCTTCTAAATCGAGTATCGTTTCTATGGAAACGACAGGATTTTCTTTTGGGATACGACAATCACATTTCGGATAAACTAATCGTTATTTACTGCATCCCTCACTCCCAAACATTGACGAATTCACACGGAAATTGCGTCGCTGTGAAATACGAGTACTATGTGTTCTAAGACATTTCCTTCTAAATCAAGTAACGTTTCTATGGAAACGACAGGATTTTCTTTTGGGATACGACAATCACATTTCCGATAAACTAATCGTTCTATACTGAATCCCTCACTCCCAAACATTGACGAATTCACACGGAAATTGCGTCGCTGTGAAATACGAACACTATGTGTTCTAAGACATTTCCTTCTAAATCGAGTAACGTTTCTATGGAAACGACAGGATTTTCTTTTGGGATACGACAATCACATTTCCGATCCACTAATCCTTCTTTACTGCATCCCTCACTCCAAACATTGACGAATTCACACGGAAATTTCGTCGCTGTGAAATACGAGTACTATGTGTTCTAAGACATTTCCTTCTAAATCGAGTAACGTTTCTATGGAAACGACAGGATTTTCTTTTGGGATACGACAATCACATTTCCGATCCACTAATCGTTCTTTACTGCATCCCTCACTCCCAGACATTAACGAATTCACACGGAAATTCCGTCGCTATGAAATACGAGTACTATGTGTTCTAAGACATTTCCTTCTAAATCGAGTAACGTTTCTATGGAAACGACAGGATTTTCTTTTGGGAGACGACAATCTCATTTCCGATCCACTAATCCTTCTTTACTGCATCCCTCACTCCCAAACATTGACGAATTCACACGGAAATTTCGTCGCTGTGAAATACAAGTACTATGTGTTCTAAGACATTTCCTTCTAAATCCAGTAACGTTTCTATGGAAACGACAGGATTTTCTTTTGGGATACGACAATCAGATTATCGATCCACTAATCCTTATTTACTGCATTCCCCACTCCCAATCTTTGACGAATTCACACGGAAATTCCGTCGCTGTGAAATACGAGTACTATGTGTTCTAAGACATTTCCTTCTAAATCCAGTAACGTTTCTATGGAAACGACAGGATTTTCTTTTGGGATACGACAATCTCATTTCCGATCCACTAATCCTTCTTTACTGCATCCCTCACTCCCAAACATTGACGAATTCACACGGAAATTCCGTCGCTGTGAAATACGAGTACTATGTGTTCTAAGACATTTCCTTCTAAATCGAGTAACGTTTCTATGGAAACGACAGGATTTTCTTTTGGGATACGACAATCACATTTCCGATCCACTAATCGTTCTTTACTGCATCCCTCACTCCCAGACATTGACGAATTCACACGGAAATTCCGTCGCTGTGAAATACGCGTACTATGTGTTCTAAGACATTTCCTTCTAAATCGAGTAACGTTTCTATGGAAACGACAGGATTTTCTTTTGGGATACGACAATCACATTTCCGATCCACTAATCGTTCTTTACTGCATCCCTCACTCCCAGACATTGACGAATTCACACGGAAATTCCGTCGCTATGAAATACGAGTACTATGTGTTCTAAGACATTTCCTTCTAAATCGAGTAACGTTTATATGGAAACGACAGGATTTTCTTTTGGGAGACGACAATCTCATTTCCGATCCACTAATCCTTCTTTACTGCATCCCTCACTCCCAAACATTGACGAATTCACACGGAAATTTCGTCGCTGTGAAATACGAGTACTATGTGTTCTAAGACATTTCCTTCTAAATCGAGTAACGTTTCTATGGAAACGACAGGATTTTCTTTTGGGATACGACAATCAGATTATCGATCCACTAATCCTTATTTACTGCATTCCCCACTCCCAATCATTGACGAATTCACACGGAAATTGCGTCGCTGTGAAATACGAGTACTATGTGTTCTAAGACATTTCCTTCTAAATCAAGTAACGTTTCTATGGAAACGACAGGCTTTTCTTTTGGGATACGACAATCACATTTCCGATAAACTAATCGTTCTTTACTGAATCCCTCACTCCCAAACATTGACGAATTCACACGGAAATTGCGTCGCTGTGAAATACGAACACTATGTGTTCTAAGACATTTCCTTTTAAATCGAGTAACGTTTCTATGGAAACGACAGGATTTTCTTTTGGGATACGACAATCACATTTCCGATCCACTAATCGTTCTTTACTGCATCCCTCACTCCCAGACATTGACGAATTCACACGGAAATTCCGTCGCTGTGAAATACGCGTACTATGTGTTCTAAGACATTTCCTTCTAAATCGAGTAACGTTTCTATGGAAACGACAGGATTTTCTTTTGGGAGACGACAATCTCATTTCCGATCCACTAATCCTTCTTTACTGCATCCCTCACTCCCAAACATTGACGAATTCACACGGAAATTTCGTCGCTGTGAAATACGAGTACTATGTGTTCTAAGACATTTCCTTCTAAATCCAGTAACGTTTCTATGGAAACGACAGGATTTTCTTTTGGGATACGACAATCAGATTATCGATCCACTAATTCTTATTTACTGGATTCCCCACTCCCAATCATTGACGAATTCACACGGAAATTCCGTCGCTGTGAAATACGAGTACTATGTGTTCTAAGACATTTCCTTCTAAATCGAGTAACGTGTCTATGGAAACGACAGGATTTTCTTTTGGGATACGACAATCTCATTTCCGATCCACTAATCCTTCTTTACTGCATCCCTCACTCCCAAACATTGACGAATTCACACGGAAATTCCGTCGCTGTGAAATACGAGTACTATGTGTTCTAAGACATTTCCTTCTAAATCGAGTAACGTTTCTATGGAAACGACAGGATTTTCTTTTGGGATACGACAATCACATTTACGATCCACTAATCCTTCTTTACTGCATCCCTCACTCCCACACATTGAAGAATTCACACGGAAATTGCGTCGCTGTGAAATAGGAGTACTATGTGTTCTAAGACATTTCCTTCTAAATCGAGTAACGTTTCTATGGAAAAGACAGAATTTTCTTTGGGGATACGACAATCATATTTCCGATCCACTAATCCTTCTGTACTGCATTCCTCACTCCCACACATGGAAGAATTCACACGGAAATTGCGTCGCTGTGAAATACGAGTACTATGTGTTCTAAGACATTTCCTTCTAAATCGAGTAACGTTTCTATGGAAACGACAGGATTTTCTTTTGGGATACGACAATCACATTTCCGATCCACTAATCCTTCTTTACTGTATCCCTCACTCCCACACATTGAAGAATTCACACGGAAATTGCGTCGCTGTGAAATACGAGTACTATGTGTTCTAAGACATTTCCTTCTAAATCGAGTAACGTTTCTATGGAAACGACAGAATTTTCTTTTGGGACACGACAATCACATTTCCGATCCACTAATCGTTCTTTACTGCATCCCTCACTCCCAGACATTGACGAATTCACACGGAAATTCCGTCGCTGTGAAATACGAGTACTATGTGTTCTAAGACATTTCCTTCTAAATCGAGTAACGTTTCTATGGAAACGACAGGATTTTCTTTTGGGAGACGACAATCTCATTTCCGATCCACTAATCCTTCTTTACTGCATCCCTCACTCCCAAACATTGACGAATTCACACGGAAATTTCGTCGCTGTGAAATACGAGTACTATGTGTTCTAAGACATTTCCTTCTAAATCCAGTAACGTTTCTATGGAAACGACAGGATTTTCTTTTGGGATACGACAATCAGATTATCGATCCACTAATTCTTATTTACTGGATTCCCCACTCCCAATCATTGACGAATTCACACGGAAATTCCGCGCTGTGAGATACGAGTACTATGTGTTCTAAGACATTTCCTTCTAAATCGAGTAACGTTTCTATGGAAACGACAGGATTTTCTTTTGGGATACGACAATCACATTTCCGATCCACTAATCCTTCTTTACTGTATCCCTCACTCCCACACATTGAAGAATTCACACGGAAATTGCGTCGCTGTGAAATACGAGTACTATGTGTTCTAAGACATTTCCTTCTAAATCGAGTAACGTTTCTATGGAAACGACAGAATTTTCTTTTGGGATACGACAATCACATTTCCGATCCACTAATCGTTCTTTACTGCATCCCTCACTAACAGACATTGACGAATTCACACGGAAATTCCGTCGCTGTGAAATACGAGTACTATGTGTTCTAAGACATTTCCTTCTAAATCGAGTAACGTTTCTATGGAAACGACAGGATTTTCTTTTGGGAGACGACAATCTCATTTCCGATCCACTAATCCTTCTTTACTGCATCCCTCACTCCCAAACATTGACGAATTCACACGGAAATTTCGTCGCTGTGAAATACGAGTACTATGTGTTCTAAGACATTTCCTTCTAAATCCAGTAACGTTTCTATGGAAACGACAGGATTTTCTTTTGGGATACGACAATCAGATTATCGATCCACTAATTCTTATTTACTGGATTCCCCACTCCCAATCATTGACGAATTCACACGGAAATTCCGTCGCTGTGAAATACGAGTACTATGTGTTCTAAGACATTTCCTTCTAAATCGAGTAACGTTTCTATGGAAACGACAGGATTTTCTTTTGGGATACGACAATCTCATTTCCGATCCACTAATCCTTCTTTACTGCATCCCTCACTCCCAAACATTGACGAATTCACACGGAAATTCCGTCGCTGTGAAATACGAGTACTATGTGTTCTAAGACATTTCCTTCTAAATCGAGTAACGTTTCTATGGAAACGACAGGATTTTCTTTTGGGATACGACAATCACATTTACGATCCACTAATCCTTCTTTACTGCATCCCTCACTCCCACACATTGAAGAATTCACACGGAAATTGCGTCGCTGTGAAATACGAGTACTATGTGTTCTAAGACATTTCCTTCTAAATCGAGTAACGTTTCTATGGAAAAGACAGAATTTTCTTTGGGGATACGACAATCATATTTCCGATCCACTAATCCTTCTGTACTGCATTCCTCACTCCCACACATGGAAGAATTCACACGGAAATTGCGTCGCTGTGAAATACGAGTACTATGTGTTCTAAGACATTTCCTTCTAAATCGAGTAACGTTTCTATGGAAACGACAGGATTTTCTTTTGGGATACGACAATCACATTTCCGATCCACTAATCCTTCTTTACTGTATCCCTCACTCCCACACATTGAAGAATTCACACGGAAATTGCGTCGCTGTGAAATACGAGTACTATGTGTTCTAAGACATTTCCTTCTAAATCGAGTAACGTTTCTATGGAAACGACAGAATTTTCTTTTGGGACACGACAATCACATTTCCGATCCACTAATCGTTCTTTACTGCATCCCTCACTCCCAAACATTGACGAATTCACACGGAAATTGCGTCGCTATGAAATGCGTGTACTATGTGTTCTAAGACATTTCCTTCTAAATCGAGTAACGTTTCTATGGAAACGACAGGATTTTCTTTTGGGATACGACAATCACATTTCCGATCCACTAATCGTTCTTTACTGCATCCCTCACTCCCAAACATTGACGAATTCACACGGACATTGCGTCCCTATGAAATACGAGTACTATGTGTTCTAAGACATTTCCTTCTAAATCGAGTAACGTTTCTATGGAAACGACAGGATTTTCTTTTGGGATCCGACAATCACATTTCCGATCCACTAATCGTTCTTTACTGCATCCCTCACTCCCATACATTGACGAATTCACACGGAAATTGCGTCGCTGTGAAATACGAGTACTATGTGTTCTAAGACAGTTCCTTCTAAATCGAGTAACGTTTCTATGGAAACGACAGGATTTTCTTTTGGCATACGACAATCACATTTCCGATCCACTAATCGTTCTTTACTGCATCCCTCACTCCCAAACATTGACGAATTCACACGGAAATTCCGTCGCTATGAAATGCGAGTACTATGTGTTCTAAGACATTTCCTTCTAAATCGAGTAACGTTTCTATGGAAACGACAGGATTTTACTTTTGGGATACGACAATCACATTTCCGATCCACTAATCGTTCTTTACTGCATCCCTCACTCCCAAATATTGACGAATTCACACGGACATTGCGTCGCTATGAAATACGAGTACTATGTGTTCTAAGACATTTCCTTCTAAATCGAGTAACGTTTCTATGGAAACGACAGGATTTTCTTTTGGGATCCGACAAAAACATTTCCGATCCACTAATCGTTCTTTACTGCATCCCTCACTCCCATACATTGACGAATTCACACGGAAATTGCGTCGCTGTGAAATACAAGTACTATGAGTTCTAAGACATTTCCTTTTAAATCGAGTAACGTTTCTATGGAAACGACAGGATTTTCTTTTGGGATACGACAATCACATTTCCGATGACCTAATCGTTCTTTACTGCATCCCTCACTCCCAAACATTGACGAATTCACACGGAAATTGCGTCGCTGTGAAATACGAGTACTATGTGTTCTAAGACATTTCCTTCTAAATCGAGTAACGTTTCTATGGAAACGACAGGATTTTCTTTTGGGATACGAAAATCACATTTCCGATCCACTAATCCTTCTTTACTGCATCCCTCACTCCCAAACATTGACGAATTCACACGGAAATTCCGTCGCTGTGAAATACGAGTACTATGTGTTCTAAGACATTTCCTTCTAAATCGAGTAACGTTTCTATGGAAACGACAGGATTTTCTTTTGGGATCCGACAATCACATTTCAGATCCACTAATCTTTCTTTACTGCATCCCTCACTCCCATACATTGACGAATTCACACGGAAATTGCGTCGCTGTGAAATACGAGTACTATGTGTTCTAAGACATTTCCTTCTAAATCGAGTAACGTTTCTATGGAAACGACAGGATTTTCTTTTGGGATCCGACAATCACAATTCCGATCCACTAATCGTTCTTTACTGCATCCCTCACTCCCATACATTGACGAATTCACACGGACATTGCGTCGCTATGAAATGCGAGTACTATGTGTTCTGAGACATTTCCTTCTAAATCGAGTAACGTTTCTATGGAAACGACAGGATTTTCTTTTGGGATACGACAATCACATTTCGGATAAACTAATCGTTATTTACTGCATCCCTCACTCCCAAACATTGACGAATTCACACGGAAATTGCGTCGCTGTGAAATACGAGTACTATGTGTTCTAAGACATTTCCTTCTAAATCGAGTAACGTTTCTATGGATACGACAGGATTTTCTTTTGGGATACGACAATCACATTTCCGATCCACTAATCCTTCTTTACTGCATCCCTCACTCCCAAACATTGACGAATTCACACGGAAATTCCGTCGCTGTGAAATACGAGTACTATGTGTTCTAAGACATTTCCTTCTAAATCGAGTAACGTTTCTATGGAAACGACAGGATTTTCTTTTGGGATACGACAATCACATTTCCGATTCACTAATCGTTCTTTACTGCATCCCTCACTCCCAAACATTGACGAATTCACACGGAAATTCCGTCGCTATGAAATACGAGTACTATGTGTTCTGAGACATATCCTTCTAAATCGAGTAACGTTTCTATGGAAACGACAGAATTTACTTTTGGGATACGACAATCACATTTCCGATCCACTAATCCTTCATTACTGTATCCCTCACTCCCGCACATGGAAGTATTCACACGGAAATTGCGTCGCTGTGAAATACGAGTACTATGTGTTCTAAGACATTTCCTTCTAAATCGAGTAACGTTTCTATGGAAACGACAGGATTTTCTTTTGGGATACGACAATCCCATTTCCGATCCACTAATCCTTCATTACTGTATCCCTCTCTCCCACACATTGAAGAATTCACACGGAAATTGCGTCGCTGTGAAATACGAGTACTATGTGTTCTAAGACATTTCCTTCTAAATCGAGTAACGTTTCTATGGAAACGACAGGATTTTCTTTTGGGATACGACAATCACATTTCCGATCCACTAATCCTTCATTACTGCATCCCTCACTCCCACACATTGAAGAATTCACACGGAAATTGCGTCGCTGTGAAATACGAGTACTATGTGTTCTAAGACATTTCCTTCTAAATGGAGTAACGTTTCTATGGAAACGACAGGATTTTCTTTTGGGATACGACAATCACATTTCCGATCCACTAATCCTTCTTTACTGTATCCCTCACTCCCACACATTGAAGAATTCACACGGAAATTGCGTCGCTGTGAAATACGAGTACTATGTGTTCTAAGACATTTCCTTCTAAATCGAGTAACGTTTCTATGGAAACGAAAGGATTTTCTTTTGGGATACGACAATCACATTTCCGATCCACTAATCCTTCTTTACTGCATCCCTCACTCCCACACATGGAAGAATTCACACGGAAATTGCGTCGCTGTGAAATACGAGTACTATGTGTTCTAAGACATTTCCTTCTAAATCGAGTAACGTTTCTATGGAAACGACAGGATTTTCTTTTGGGATACGACAATCACATTTCCGATCCACTAATCCTTCTTTACTGTATCCCTCACTCCCACACATTGAAGAATTCACACGGAAATTGCGTCGCTGTGAAATACGAGTACTATGTGTTCTAAGACATTTCCTTCTAAATCGAGTAACGTTTCTATGGAAACGACAGGATTTTCTTTTGGGATACGACAATCACATTTCCGATCCACTAATCCTTCTTTACTGCATCCCTCACTCCCTCACATTGAAGAATTCACACGGAAATTGCGTCGCTGTGAAATACGAGTACTATGTGTTCTAAGACATTTCCTTCTAAATCGAGTAACGTTTCTATGGAAACGACAGAATTTTCTTTTGGGATACGACAATCACATTTCCGATCCACTAATCCTTCTTTACTGCATCCCTCACTCCCACACATGGAAGAATTCACACGGAAATTGCGTCGCTGTGAAATACGAGTACTATGTGTTCTAAGACATTTCCTTTTAAATCGAGTAACGTTTCTGTGGAAACGACAGGATTTTCTTTTGGGATACGACAATCACATTTCCGATCCACTAATCGTTCTTTACTGCATCCCTCACTCCCAAACATTGACGAATTCACACTAAAATTGCGTCGCTATGAAATGCGAGTACTATGTGTTCTAAGACATTTCCTTCTAAATCGAGTAACGTTTCTATGGAAACGACAGGATTTCCTTTTGGGATACGACAATCACATTTCCGATCCACTAATCGTTCTTTACTGCATCCCTCACTCCCAAACATTGACGAATTCACACGGACATTGCGTCGCTATGAAATACGAGTACTATGTGTTCTAAGACATTTCCTTCTAAATCGAGTAACGTTTCTATGGAAACGACAGGATTTTCTTTTGGAATCCGACAATCACATTTCCGATCCACTAATCGTGCTTTACTGCATCCCTCACTCCCATACATTGACGAATTCACACGGAAATTGCGTCGCTGTGAAATACGAGTACTATGTATTCTAAGACAGTTCCTTCTAAATCGAGTAACGTTTCTATGGAAACGACAGGATTTTCTTTTGGGATACGACAATCACATTTCCGATCCACTAATCGTTCTTTACTGCATCCCTCACTCCCAAACATTGACGAATTCACACGGAAATTGCGTCGCTATGAAATGCGAGTACTATGTGTTCTAAGACATTTCCTTCTAAATCGAGTAACGTTTCTATGGAGACGACAGGATTTTCTTTTGGGATACGACAATCACATTTCCGATCCACTAATCGTTCTTTACTGCATCCCTCACTCCCAAACATTGACGAATTCACACGGACATTGCGTCGCTATGAAATACGAGTACTATGTGTTCTAAGACATTTCCTTCTAAATCGAGTAACGTTTCTATGGAAACGACAGGATTTTCTTTTGGGATCCGACAATCACATTTCCGATCCACTAATCGTTCTTTACTGCATCCCTCACTCCCATACATTGACGAATTCACACGGAAATTGCGTCGCTGTGAAATACGAGTACTATGTGTTCTAAGACATTTCCTTCTAAATCGAGTAACGTTTCTATGGAAACGACAGGATTTTCTTTTGGGATCCGACAATCACAATTCCGATCCACTAATCGTTCTTTACTGCATCCCTCACTCCCATACATTGACGAATTCACACGGACATTGCGTCGCTATGAAATGCGAGTACTATGTGTTCTGAGACATTTCCTTCTAAATCGAGTAACGTTTCTATGGAAACGACAGGATTTTCTTTTGGGATACGACAATCACATTTCCGATAAACTAATCGTTATTTACTGCATCCCTCACTCCCAAAAATTGACGAATTCACACGGAAATTGCGTCGCTGTGAAATACGTGTACTATGTGTTCTAAGACATTTCCTTCTAAATCGAGTAACGTTTCTATGGAAACGACAGGATTTTCTTTTGGGATACGACAATCTCATTTCCGATCCACTCATCCTTCTTTACTGCATCCCTCACTCCCAAACATTGACGAATTCACACGGAAATTCCGTCGCTGTGAAATACGAGTACTATGTGTTCTAAGACATTTCCTTCTAAATCGAGTAACGTTTCTATGGATACGACAGGATTTTCTTTTGGGATACGACAATCACATTTCCGATCCACTAATCCTTCTTTACTGCATCCCTCACTCCCAAACATCGACGAATTCACACGGAAATTCCGTCGCTGTGAAATACGAGTACTATGTGTTCTAAGACATTTCCTTCTAAATCGAGTAACGTTTCTATGGAAACGACAGGATTTTCTTTTGGGATACGACAATCACATTTCCGATCCACTAATCGTTCTTTACTGCATCCCTCACTCCCAAACATTGACGAATTCACACGGAAATTCCGTCGCTATGAAATACGAGTACTATGTGTTCTAAGACATTTCCTTCTAAATCGTGTAACGTTTCTATGGAAACGACAGAATTTTCTTTTGGGTTACGACAATCACATTTCCGATCCACTAATCCTTCTTTACTGCATCCCTCACTCCCACACATGGAAGAATTCACACGGAAATTGCGTCGCTGTGAAATACGAGTACTATGTGTTCTAAGACATTTCCTTCTAAATCGAGTAACGTTTCTATGGAAACGACAGGATTTTCTTTTGGAATACGACAATCACATTTCCGATCCACTAAACGTTCTTTACTGCATCCCTCACTCCCAAACATTGACGCATTCACACGGAAGTTGCGTCGCTATGAAATGCGAGTACTATGTGTTCTAAGACATTTCCTTCTAATTCGGGTAACGTTTCTATGGAAACGACAGGATTTTCTTTTGGGATACGACAATCACATTTCCGATCCACTAATCGTTCTTTACTGCATCCCTCACTCCCATACATTGACGAATTCACACGGAAATTGGGTCGCTGTGAAATACGAGTACTATGTGTTCTAAGACATTTCCTTCTAAATCGAGTAACGTTTCTATGGAAACGACAGGATTTTCTTTTGGGATACGACAATCTCATTTCCGATGACCTAATCGTTCTTTACTGCATCCCTCACTCCCAAACATTGACGAATTCACACAGAAATTGCGTCGCTGTGAAATACGAGTACTATGTGTTCTAAGACATTTCCTTCTAAATCGAGTAACGTTTCTATGGAACCGACAGGATTTTCTTTTGGGATACGACAATCACATTTCCGATCCACTAATCGTTCTTTACTGCATCCCTCACTCCCATACATTGACGAATTCACACGGAAATTGCGTCGCTGTGAAATACGAGTACTATGTGTTCTAAGACATTTCCTTCTAAATCGAGCAACGTTTCTATGGAAACGACAGGATTTTCTTTTGGGATACGACAATCACATTTCCGATGACCTAATCGTTCTTTACTGCATCCCTCACTCCCAAACATTGACGAATTTACACGGAAATTGCGTCGCTGTGAAATACGAGTACTATGTGTTCCAAGACATTTCCTTCTAAATCGAGTAACGTTTCTATGGAAACGACAGGATTTTCTTTTGGGATACGACAATCACATTTCCGATCCACTAATCCCTCTTTACTGCATCCCTCACTCCCAAACATTGACGAATTCACACGGAAATTCCGTCGCTGTGAAATACGAGTACTTTGTGTTCTAAGACATTTCCTTCTAAATCGAGTAACGTTTCTATGGAAACGACAGGATTTTCTTTTGGGATACGACAATCACATTTCCGATCCACTAATCCTTCATTACTGCATCCCTCACTCCCACACATTGAAGAATTCACACGGAAATTGCGTCGCTGTGAAATACGAGTACTATGTGTTCTAAGACATTTCCTTCCAAATCGAGTAACGTTTCTATGGAAACGACAGGATTTTCTTTTGGGATACGACAATCACATTTCCGATCCACTAATCCTTCTTTACTGTATCCCTCACTCCCACACATTGAAGAATTCACACGGAAATTGCGTCGCTGTGAAATACGAGTACTATGTGTTCTAAGACATTTCCTTCTAAATCGAGTAACGTTTCTATGGAAACGACAGGATTTTCTTTTGGGATACGACAATCACATTTCCGATCCACTAATCCTTCTTTACTGCATCCCTCACTCCCTCACATTGAAGAATTCACACGGAAATTGCGTCGCTGTGAAATACGAGTACTATGTGTTCTAAGACATTTCCTTCTAAATCGAGTAACGTTTCTATGGAAACGACAGAATTTTCTTTTGGGATACGACAATCACATTTCCGATCCACTAATCCTACTTTACTGCATCCCTCACTCCCACACATGGAAGAATTCACACGGAAATTGCGTCGCTGTGAAATACGAGTACTATGTGTTCTAAGACATTTCCTTTTAAATCGAGTAACGTTTCTATGGAAACGACAGGATTTTCTTTTGGGATACGACAATCACATTTCCGATCCACTAATCCTTCTTTACTGCATCCCTCACTCCCACACATGGAAGAATTCACACGGAAATTGCGTCGCTGTGAAATACGAGTACTATGTGTTCTAAGACATTTCCTTCTAAATCGAGTAACGTTTCTATGGAAACGACAGGATTTTCTTTTGGAATACGACAATCACATTTCCGATCCACTAAACGTTCTTTACTGCATCCCTCACTCCCAAACATTGACGCATTCACACGGAAGTTGCGTCGCTATGAAATGCGAGTACTATGTGTTCTAAGACATTTCCTTCTAATTCGAGTAACGTTTCTATGGAAACGACAGGATTTTCTTTTGGGATACGACAATCACATTTCCGATCCACTAATCGTTCTTTACTGCATCCCTCACTCGCAAACATTGACGAATTCACACGGAAATTGCGTCGCTATGAAATGCGTGTACTATGTGTTCTAAGACATTTCCTTCTAAATCGAGTAACGTTTCTATGGAAACGACAGGATTTTCTTTTGGGATACGACAATCACATTTCCGATCCACTAATCGTTCTTTACTGCATCCCTCACTCCCAAACATTGACGAATTCACACGGACATTGCGTCGCTATGAAATACGAGTACTATGTGTTCTAAGACATTTCCTTCTAAATCGAGTAACGTTTCTATGGAAACGACAGGATTTTCTTTTGGGATACGACAATCACATTTCCGATCCACTAATCCTTCTTTACTGTATCCCTCACTCCCACACATTGAAGAATTCACACGGAAATTGCGTCGCTGTGAAATACGAGTACTATGTGTTCTAAGACATTTCCTTCTAAATCGAGTAACGTTTCTATGGAACCGACAGGATTTTCTTTTGGGATACGACAATCACATTTCCGATCCACTAATCGTTCTTTACTGCATCCCTCACTCCCATACATTGACGAATTCACACGGAAATTGCGTCGCTGTGAAATACGAGTACTATGTGTTCTAAGACATTTCCTTCTAAATCGAGTAACGTTTCTATGGAAACGACAGGATTTTCTTTTGGGATACGACAATCACATTTCCGATGACCTAATCGTTCTTTACTGCATCCCTCACTCCCAAACATTGACGAATTCACACGGAAATTGCGTCGCTGTGAAATACGAGTACTATGTGTTCTAAGACATTTCCTTCTAAATCGAGTAACGTTTCTATGGAAACGACAGGATTTTCTTTTGGGATACGACAATCACATTTCCGATCCACTAATCCTTCTTTACTGCATCCCTCACTCCCAAACATTGACGAATTCACACGGAAATTCCGTCGCTGTGAAATACGAGTACTATGTGTTCTAAGACATTTCCTTCTAAATCGAGTAACGTTTCTATGGAAACGACAGGATTTTCTTTTGGGATACGACAATCACATTTCCGATCCACTAATCCTTCATTACTGCATCCCTCACTCCCACACATTGAAGAATTCACACGGAAATTGCGTCGCTGTGAAATACGAGTACTATGTGTTCTAAGACATTTCCTTCTAAATCGAGTAACGTTTCTATGGAAACGACAGGATTTTCTTTTGGGATACGACAATCACATTTCCGATCCACTAATCCTTCTTTACTGTATCCCTCACTCCCACACATTGAAGAATTCACACGGAAATTGCGTCGCTGTGAAATACGAGTACTATGTGTTCTAAGACATTTCCTTCTAAATCGAGTAACGTTTCTATGGAAACGAAAGGATGTTCTTTTGGGATACGACAATCACATTTCCGATCCACTAATCCTTCTTTACTGCATCCCTCACTCCCACACATGGAAGAATTCACACGGAAATTGCGTCGCTGTGAAATACGAGTACTATGTGTTCTAAGACATTTCCTTCTAATTCGAGTAACGTTTCTATGGAAACGACAGGATTTTCTTTTGGGATACGACAATCACATTTCCGATCCACTAATCCTTCTTTACTGTATCCCTCACTCCCACACATTTAAGAATTCACACGGAAATTGCGTCGCTGTGAAATACGAGTACTATGTGTTCTAAGACATTTCCTTCTAAATCGAGTAACGTTTCTATGGAAACGACAGGATTTTCTTTTGGGATACGACAATCACATTTCCGATCCACTAATCCTTCTTTACTGCATCCCTCACTCCCTCACATTGAAGAATTCACACGGAAATTGCGTCGCTGTGAAATACGAGTACTATGTGTTCTAAGACATTTCCTTCTAAATCGAGTAACGTTTCTATGGAAACGACAGAATTTTCTTTTGGGATACGACAATCACATTTCCGATCCACTAATCCTTCTTTACTGCATCCCTCACTCCCACACATGGAAGAATTCACACGGAAATTGCGTCGCTGTGAAATACGAGTACTATGTGTTCTAAGACATTTCCTTTTAAATCGAGTAACGTTTCTATGGAAACGACAGGATTTTCTTTTGGGATACGACAATCACATTTCCGATCCACTAATCGTTCTTTACTGCATCCCTCACTCCCAAACATTGACGAATTCACACGGAAATTGCGTCGCTGTGAAATACGAGTACTATGTGTTCTAAGACATTTCCTTCTAAATCGAGTAACGTTTCTATGGAAACGACAGGATTTTCTTTTGGGATACGACAATCACATTTCCGATCCACTAATCGTTCTTTACTGCATCCCTCACTCCCATACATTGACGAATTCACACGGAAATTGCGTCGCTGTGAAATACGAGTACTATGTGTTCTAAGACATTTCCTTCTAAATCGAGTAACGTTTCTATGGAAACGACAGGATTTTCTTTTGGGATACGACAATCACATTTCCGATGACCTAATCGTCCTTTACTGCATCCCTCACTCCCAAACATTGACGAATTCACACGGAAATTGCGTCGCTGTGAAATACGAGTACTATGTGTTCTAAGACATTTCCTTCTAAATCGAATAACGTTTCTATGGAAACGACAGGATTTTCTTTTGGGATACGACAATCACATTTCCGATCCACTAATCCTTCTTTACTGCATCCCTCACTCCCAAACATTGACGAATTGACACGGAAATTCCGTCGCTGTGAAATACGAGTACTATGTGTTCTAAGACATTTCCTTCTAAATCGAGTAACGTTTCTATGGAAACGACAGGATTTTCTTTTGGGATACGACAATCACATTTCCGATCCACTAATCCTTCATTACTGCATCCCTCACTCCCACACATTGAAGAATTCACACGGAAATTGCGTCGCTGTGAAATACGAGTACTATGTGTTCTAAGACATTTCCTTCTAAATCGAGTAACGTTTCTATGGAAACGACAGGATTTTCTTTTGGGATACGACAATCACATTTCCGATCCACTAATCCTTCTTTACTGTATCCCTCACTCCCACACATTGAAGAATTCACACGGAAATTGCGTCGCTGTGAAATACGAGTACTATGTGTTCTAAGACATTTCCTTCTAAATCGAGTAACGTTTCTATGGAAACGAAAGGATGTTCTTTTGGGATACGACAATCACATTTCCGATCCACTAATCCTTCTTTACTGCATCCCTCACTCCCACACATGGAAGAATTCACACGGAAATTACGTCGCTGTGAAATACGAGTACTATGTGTTCTAAGACATTTCCTTCTAAATCGAGTAAGGTTTCTATGGAAACGACAGGATTTTCTTTTGGGATACGACAATCACATTTCCGATCCACTAATCCTTCTTTACTGTATCCCTCACTCCCACACATTGAAGAATTCACACGGAAATTGCGTCGCTGTGAAATACGAGTAATATGTGTTCTAAGACATTTCCTTCTAAATCGAGTAACGTTTCTATGGAAACGACAGGATTTTCTTTTGGGATACGACAATCACATTTCCGATCCACTAATCCTTCATTACTGCATCCCTCACTCCCTCACATTGAAGAATTCACACGGAAATTGCGTCGCTGTGAAATACGAGTACTATGTGTTCTAAGACATTTCCTTGTAAATCGAGTAACGTTTCTATGGAAACGACAGAATTTTCTTTTGGGATACGACAATCACATTTCGGATCCACTAATCCTTCTTTACTGCATCCCTCACTCCCACACATGGAAGAATTCACACGGAAATTGCGTCGATGTGAAATACGAGTACTATGTGTTCTAAGACATTTCCTTTTAAATCGAGTAACGTTTCTATGGAAACGACAGGATTTTCTTTTGGGATACGACAATCACATTTCCGATCCACTAATCGTTCTTTACTGCATCCCTCACTCCCAAACATTGACGAATTCACACGAAAATTGCGTCGCTATGAAATGCGAGTACTATGTGTTCTAAGACATTTCCTTCTAAATCGAGTAACGTTTCTATGGAAACGACAGGATTTCCTTTTGGGATACGACAATCACATTTCCGATCCACTAATCGTTCTTTACTGCATCCCTCACTCCCAAACATTGACGAATTCACACGGACATTGCGTCGCTATGAAATACGAGTACTATGTGTTCTAAGACATTTCCTTCTAAATCGAGTAACGTTTCTATGGAAACGACAGGATTTTCTTTTGGAATCCGACAATCACATTTCCGATCCACTAATCGTGCTTTACTGCATCCCTCACTCCCATACATTGACGAATTCACACGGAAATTGCGTCGCTGTGAAATACGAGTACTATGTGTTCTAAGACAGTTCCTTCTAAATCGAGTAACGTTTCTATGGAAACGACAGGATTTTCTTTTGGGATACGACAATCACATTTCCGATCCACTAATCGTTCTTTACTGCATCCCTCACTCCCAAACATTGACGAATTCACACGGAAATTGCGTCGCTATGAAATGCGAGTACTATGTGTTCTAAGACATTTCCTTCTAAATCGAGTAACGTTTCTATGGAAACGACAGGATTTTCTTTTGGGATACGACAATCACATTTCCGATCCACTAATCGTTCTTTACTGCATCCCTCACTCCCAAACATTGACGAATTCACACGGACATTGCGTCGCTATGAAATACGAGTACTATGTGTTCTAAGACATTTCCTTCTAAATCGAGTAACGTTTCTATGGAAACGACAGGATTTTCTTTTGGGATCCGACAATCACATTTCCGATCCACTAATCGTTCTTTACTGCATCCCTCACTCCCATACATTGACGAATTCACACGGAAATTGCGTCGCTGTGAAATACGAGTACTATGTGTTCTAAGACATTTCCTTCTAAATCGAGTAACGTTTCTATGGAAACGACAGGATTTTCTTTTGGGATCCGACAATCACAATTCCGATCCACTAATCGTTCTTTACTGCATCCCTCACTCCCATACATTGACGAATTCACACGGACATTGCGTCGCTATGAAATGCGAGTACTATGTGTTCTGAGACATTTCCTTCTAAATCGAGTAACGTTTCTATGGAAACGACAGGATTTTCTTTTGGGATACGACAATCACATTTCCGATAAACTAATCGTTATTTACTGCATCCCTCACTCCCAAAAATTGACGAATTCACACGGAAATTGCGTCGCTGTGAAATACGTGTACTATGTGTTCTAAGACATTTCCTTCTAAATCGAGTAACGTTTCTATGGAAACGACAGGATTTTCTTTTGGGATACGACAATCTCATTTCCGATCCACTCATCCTTCTTTACTGCATCCCTCACTCCCAAACATTGACGAATTCACACGGAAATTCCGTCGCTGTGAAATACGAGTACTATGTGTTCTAAGACATTTCCTTCTAAATCGAGTAACGTTTCTATGGAAACGACAGGATTTTCTTTTGGGATACGACAATCACATTTCCGATCCACTAATCCTTCATTACTGCATCCCTCACTCCCACACATTGAAGAATTCACACGGAAATTGCGTCGCTGTGAAATACGAGTACTATGTGTTCTAAGACATTTCCTTCTAAATCGAGTAACGTTTCTATGGAAACGACAGGATTTTCTTTTGGGATACGACAATCACATTTCCGATCCACTAATCCTTCTTTACTGTATCCCTCACTCCCACACATTGAAGAATTCACACGGAAATTGCGTCGCTGTGAAATACGAGTACTATGTGTTCTAAGACATTTCCTTCTAAATCGAGTAACGTTTCTATGGAAACGAAAGGATGTTCTTTTGGGATACGACAATCACATTTCCGATCCACTAATCCTTCTTTACTGCATCCCTCACTCCCACACATGGAAGAATTCACACGGAAATTGCGTCGCTGTGAAATACGAGTACTATGTGTTCTAAGACATTTCCTTCTAATTCGAGTAACGTTTCTATGGAAACGACAGGATTTTCTTTTGGGATACGACAATCACATTTCCGATCCACTAATCCTTCTTTACTGTATCCCTCACTCCCACACATTGAAGAATTCACACGGAAATTGCGTCGCTGTGAAATACGAGTACTATGTGTTCTAAGGCATTTCCTTCTAAATCGAGTAACGTTTCTATGGAAACGACAGGATTTTCTTTTGGGATACGACAATCACATTTCCGATCCACTAATCCTTCTTTACTGCATCCCTCACTCCCTCACATTGAAGAATTCACACGGAAATTGCGTCGCTGTGAAATACGAGTACTATGTGTTCTAAGACATTTCCTTCTAAATCGAGTAACGTTTCTATGGAAACGACAGAATTTTCTTTTGGGATACGACAATCACATTTCCGATCCACTAATCCTTCTTTACTGCATCCCTCACTCCCACACATGGAAGAATTCACACGGAAATTGCGTCGCTGTGAAATACGAGTACTATGTGTTCAAAGACATTTCCTTTTAAATCGAGTAACGTTTCTATGGAAACGACAGGATTTTCTTTTGGGATACGACAATCACATTTCCGATCCACTAATCGTTCTTTACTGCATCCCTCACTCCCAAACATTGACGAATTCACACGGAAATTGCGTCGCTGTGAAATACGAGTACTATGTGTTCTAAGACATTTCCTTCTAAATCGAGTAACGTTTCTATGGAAACGACAGGATTTTCTTTTGGGATACGACAATCACATTTCCGATCCACTAATCGTTCTTTACTGCATCCCTCACTCCCATACATTGACGAATTCACACGGAAATTGCGTCGCTGTGAAATACGAGTACTATGTGTTCTAAGACATTTCGTTCTAAATCGAGTAACGTTTCTATGGAAACGACAGGATTTTCTTTTGGGATACGACAATCACATTTCCGATGACCTAATCGTTCTTTACTGCATCCCTCACTCCCAAACATTGACGAATTCACACGGAAATTGCGTCGCTGTGAAATACGAGTACTATGTGTTCTAAGACATTTCCTTCTAAATCGAGTAACGTTTCTATGGAAACGACAGGATTTTCTTTTGGGATACGACAATCACATTTCCGATCCACTAATCCTTCTTTACTGCATCCCTCACTCCCAAACATTGACGAATTGACACGGAAATTCCGTCGCTGTGAAATACGAGTACTATGTGTTCTAAGACATTTCCTTCTAAATCGAGTAACGTTTCTATGGAAACGACAGGATTTTCTTTTGGGATACGACAATCACATTTCCGATCCACTAATCCTTCATTACTGCATCCCTCACTCCCACACATTGAAGAATTCACACGGAAATTGCGTCGCTGTGAAATACGAGTACTATGTGTTCTAAGACATTTCCTTCTAAATCGAGTAACGTTTCTATGGAAACGACAGGATTTTCTTTTGGGATACGACAATCACATTTCCGATCCACTAATCCTTCTTTACTGTATCCCTCACTCCCACACATTGAAGAATTCACACGGAAATTGCGTCGCTGTGAAATACGAGTACTATGTGTTCCAAGACATTTCCTTCTAAATCGAGTAACGTTTCTATGGAAACGAAAGGATGTTCTTTTGGGATACGACAATCACATTTCCGATCCACTAATCCTTCTTTACTGCATCCCTCACTCCCACACATGGAAGAATTCACACGGAAATTGCGTCGCTGTGAAATACGAGTACTATGTGTTCTAAGACATTTCCTTCTAAATCGAGTAAGGTTTCTATGGAAACGACAGGATTTTCTTTTGGGATACGACAATCACATTTCCGATCCACTAATCCTTCTTTACTGTATCCCTCACTCCCACACATTGAAGAATTCACACGGAAATTGCGTCGCTGTGAAATACGAGTAATATGTGTTCTAAGACATTTCCTTCTAAATCGAGTAACGTTTCTATGGAAACGACAGGATTTTCTTTTGGGATACGACAATCACATTTCCGATCCACTAATCCTTCATTACTGCATCCCTCACTCCCTCACATTGAAGAATTCACACGGAAATTGCGTCGCTGTGAAATACGAGTACTATGTGTTCTAAGACATTTCCTTGTAAATCGAGTAACGTTTCTATGGAAACGACAGAATTTTCTTTTGGGATACGACAATCACATTTCGGATCCACTAATCCTTCTTTACTGCATCCCTCACTCCCACACATGGAAGAATTCACACGGAAATTGCGTCGATGTGAAATACGAGTACTATGTGTTCTAAGACATTTCCTTTTAAATCGAGTAACGTTTCTATGGAAACGACAGGATTTTCTTTTGGGATACGACAATCACATTTCCGATCCACTAATCGTTCTTTACTGCATCCCTCACTCCCAAACATTGACGAATACACACGGAAATTGCGTCGCTATGAAATGCGAGTACTATGTGTTCTAAGACATTTCCTTCTAAATCGAGTAACGTTTCTATGGAAACGACAGGATTTTCTTTTGGGATACGACAATCACATTTCCGATCCACTAATCGTTCTTTACTGCATCCCTCACTCCCAAACATTGACGAATTCACACGGACATTGCGTCGCTATGAAATACGAGTACTATGTGTTCTAAGACATTTCCTTCTAAATCGAGTAACGTTTCTATGGAAACGACAGGATTTTCTTTTGGGATCCGACAATCACATTTCCGATCCACTAATCGTTCTTTACTGCATCCCTCACTCCCATACATTGACGAATTCACACGGAAATTGCGTCGCTGTGAAATACGAGTACTATGTGTTCTAAGACATTTCCTTCTAAATCGAGTAACGTTTCTATGGAAACGACAGGATTTTCTTTTGGGATCCGACAATCACAATTCCGATCCACTAATCGTTCTTTACTGCATCCCTCACTCCCATACATTGACGAATTCACACGGACATTGCGTCGCTATGAAATGCGAGTACTATGTGTTCTGAGACATTTCCTTCTAAATCGAGTAACGTTTCTATGGAAACGACAGGATTTTCTTTTGGGATACGACAATCACATTTCCGATAAACTAATCGTTATTTACTGCATCCCTCACTCCCAAAAATTGACGAATTCACACGGAAATTGCGTCGCTGTGAAATACGTGTACTATGTGTTCTAAGACATTTCCTTCTAAATCGAGTAACGTTTCTATGGAAACGACAGGATTTTCTTTTGGGATACGACAATCTCATTTCCGATCCACTCATCCTTCTTTACTGCATCCCTCACTCCCAAACATTGACGAATTCACACGGAAATTCCGTCGCTGTCAAATACGAGTACTATGTGTTCTAAGACATTTCCTTCTAAATCGAGTAACGTTTCTATGGATACGACAGGATTTTCTTTTGGGATACGACAATCACATTTCCGATCCACTAATCCTTCTTTACTGCATCCCTCACTCCCAAACATTGACGAATTCACACGGAAATTCCGTCGCTGTGAAATACGAGTACTATGTGCTCTAAGACATTACCTTCTAAATCGAGTAACGTTTCTATGGAAACGACAGGATTTTCTTTTGGGATACGACAATCACATTTCCGATCCACTAATCGTTCTTTACTGCATACCTCACTCCCAAACATTGACGAATTCACACGGAAATTCCGTCGCTATGAAATACGAGTACTATGTGTTCTAAGACATTTCCTTCTAAATCGTGTAACGTTTCTATGGAAACGACAGAATTTTCTTTTGGGATACGACAATCACATTTGCGATCCACTAATCCTTCTTTACTGCATCCCTCACTCCCACACATGGAAGAATTCACACGGAAATTGCGTCGCTGTGAAATACGAGTACTATGTGTTCTAAGACATTTCCTTCTAAATCGAGTAACGTTTCTATGGAAACGACAGGATTTTCTTTTGGAATACGACAATCACATTTCCGATCCACTAAACGTTCTTTACTGCATCCCTCACTCCCAAACATTGACGCATTCACACGGAAGTTGCGTCGCTATGAAATGCGAGTACTATGTGTTCTAAGACATTTCCTTCTAATTCGAGTAACGTTTCTATGGAAACGACAGGATTTTCTTTTGGGATACGACAATCACATTTCCGATCCACTAATCGTTCTTTACTGCATCCCTCACTCCCAAACATTGACGAAGTCACACGGAAATTGCGTCGCTATGAAATGCGAGTACTATGTGTTCTAAGACATTTCCTTCTAAATCGAGTAACGTTTCTATGGAAACGACAGGATTTTCTTTTGGGATACGACAATCACATTTCCGATCCACTAATCGTTCTTTACTGCATCCCTCACTCCCAAACATTGACGAATTCACACGGACATTGCGTCGCTATGAAATACGAGTACTATGTGTTCTAAGACATTTCCTTCTAAATCGAGTAACGTTTCTATGGAAACGACATAATTTCCTTTTGGGATCCGACAATCACATTTCCGATCCACTAATCGTTCTTTACTGCATCCCTCACTCCCATACATTGACGAATTCACACGGAAATTGCGTCGCTGTGAAATACGAGTACTATGTGTTCGAAGACATTTCCTTCTAAATCGAGTAACGTTTCTATGGAAACGACAGGATTTTCTTTTGGGATACGACAATCACATTTCCGATGACCTAATCGTTCTTAACTGCATCCCTCACTCCCAAACATTGACGAATTCACACGGAAATTGCGTCGCTGTGAAATACGAGTACTATGTGTTCTAAGACATTTCCTTCTAAATCGAGTAACGTTTCTATGGAAACGACAGGATTTTCTTTTGGGATACGACAATCACATATCCGATCCACTAATCGTTCTTTACTGCATCCCTCACTCCCATACATTGACGAATTCACACGGAAATTGCGTCGCTGTGAAATACGAGTACTATGTGTTCTAAGACATTTCCTTCTAAATCGAGTAACGTTTCTATGGAAACGACAGGATTTTCTTTTGGGATACGACAATCACATTTCCGATGACCTAATCGTTCTTTACTGCATCCCTCACTCCCAAACATTGACGAATTCACACGGAAATTGCGTCGCTGTGAAATACGAGTACTATGTGTTCTAAGACATTTCCTTCTAAATCGAGTAACGTTTCTATGGAAACGACAGGATTTTCTTTTCGGATACGACAATCACATTTCCGATCCACTAATCCTTCTTTACTGCATCCCTCACTCCCAAACATTGACGAATTCACACGGAAATTCCGTCGCTGTGAAATACGAGTACTATGTGTTCTAAGACATTTCCTTCTAAATCGAGTAACGTTTCTATGGAAACGACAGGATTTTCTTTTGGGATCCGACAATCACATTTCAGATCCACTAATCGTTCTTTACTGCATCCCTCACTCCCATACATTGACGAATTCACACGGAAATTTCGTCGCTGTGAAATACGAGTACTATGCGTTCTAAGACATTTCCTTCTCAATCGAGTAACGTTTCTATGGAAACGACAGGATTTTCTTTTGGGATCCGACAATCACAATTCCGATCCACTAATTGTTCTTTACTGCATCCCTCACTCCCATACATTGACGAAATCACACGGACATTGCGTCGCTATGAAATGCGAGTACTATGTGTTCTGAGACATTTCCTTCTAAATCGAGTAACGTTTCTATGGAAACGACAGGATTTTCTTTTGGGATACGACAATCACATTTCCGATAAACTAATCGTTATTTACTGCATCCCTCACTCCCAAACATTGACGAATTCACACGGAAATTGCGTCGCTGTGAAATACGAGTACTATGTGTTCTAAGACATTTCCTTCTAAATCGAGTAACGTTTCTATGGAAACGACAGGATTTTCTTTTGGGATACGACAATCTCATTTCCAATCCACTAATCCTTCTTTACTGCATCCCTCACTCCCAAACATTGACGAATTCACACGGAAATTCCGTCGCTGTGAAATACGAGTACTATGTGTTCTAAGACATTTCCTTCTAAATCGAGTAACGTTTCTATGGATACGACAGGATTTTCTTTTGGGATACGACAATCACATTTCCGATCCACTAATCCTTCTTTACTGCATCCCTCACTCCCAAACATTGACGAATTCACACGGAAATTCCGTCGCTGTGAAATACGAGTACTATGTGTTCTAAGACATTTCCTTCTAAATCGAGTAACGTTTCTATGGAAACGACAGGATTTTCTTTTGGGATACGACAATCACATTTCCGATCCACTAATCGTTCTTTACTGCATCCCTCACTCCCAAACATTGACGAATTCACACGGAAATTCCGTCGCTATGAAATACGAGTACTATGTGATCTAAGACATTTCCTTCTAAATCGTGTAACGTTTCTATGGAAACGACAGAATTTTCTTTTGGGATACGACAATAACATTTCCGATCCACTAATCCTTCTTTACTGCATCCCTCACTCCCACACATGGAAGAATTCACACGGAAATTGCGTCGCTGTGAAATACGAGTACTATGTGTTCTAAGACATATCCTTCTAAATCGAGTAACGTTTCTATGGAAACGACAGGATTTTCTTTTGGAATACGACAATCACATTTCCGATCCACTAAACGTTCTTTACTGCATCCCTCACTCCCAAACATTGACGAATTCACACGGAAGTTGTGTCGCTATGAAATGCGAGTACTATGTGTTCTAAGACATTTCCTTCTAATTCGAGTAACGTTTCTATGGAAACGACAGGATTTTCTTTTGGGATACGACAATCACATTTCCGATCCACTAATCGTTCTTTACTGCATCCCTCACTCCCAAACATTGACGAATTCACACGGAAATTGCGTCGCTATGAAATGCGAGTACTATGTGTTCTAAGACATTTCCTTCTAAATCGAGTAACGTTTCTATGGAAACGACCGGATTTTCTTTTGGGATACGACAATCACATTTCCGATCCACTAATCGTTCTTTACTGCATCCCTCACTCCCAAACATTGACGAATTCACACGGACATTGCGTCGCTATGAAATACGAGTACTATGTGTTTTAAGACATTTCCTTCTAAATCGAGTAACGTTTCTATGGAAACGACATAATTTTCTTTTGGGATCCGACAATCACATTTCCGATCCACTAATCGTTCTTTACTGCATCCCTCACTCCCATACATTGACGAATTCACACGGAAATTGCGTCGCTGTGAAATACGAGTACTATGTGTTCTAAGACATTTCCTTCTAAATCGAGTAACGTTTCTATGGAAACGACAGGATTTTCTTTTGGGATACGACAATCACATTTCCGATGACCTAATCGTTCTTTACTGCATCCCTCACTCCCAAACATTGACGAATTCACACGGAAATTGCGTCACTGTGAAATGCGAGTACTATGTGTTCTAAGACATTTCCTTCTAAATCGAGTAACGTTTCTATGGAAACGACAGGATTTTCCTTTGAGATACGACAATCACATTTCCGATCCACTAATCCTTCTCTACTGCATCCCTCACTCCCAAACATTGACGAATTCACACGGAAATTCCGTCGCTGTGAAATACGAGTACTATGTGTTCTAAGACATTTCCTTCTAAATCGAGTAACGTTTCTATGGAAACGACAGGATTTTCTTTTGGGATCCGACAATCACATTTCCGATCCACTAATCGTTCTTTACTGCATCCCCCACTTCCATACATTGACGAATTCACACGGAAATTGCGTCGCTGTGAAATACGAGTACTATGTGTTCTAAGAAATTTCCTTCTAAATCGAGTAACGTTACTATGGAAACGACAGGATTTTCTTTTGGGATCCGACAATCACATTTCCGATCCACTAATCGTTCTTTACTGCATCCCTCACTCCCATACATTGACGAATTCACACGGACATTGCGTCGCTATGAAATGCGAGTACTATATGTTCTAAGACATTTCCTTCTAAATCGAGTAACGTTTCTATGGAAACGACAGGATTTTCTTTTGGGATACGACAATCACATTTCCGATCCACTAATCGTTCTTTACTGCATCCCTCACTCCCAAACATTGACGAATTCACACGAAAATTGCGTCGCTATGAAATGCGAGTACTATGTGTTCTAAGACATTTCCTTCTAAATCGAGTAACGTTTCTATGGAAACGACAGGATTTCCTTTTGGGATACGACAATCACATTTCCGATCCACTAATCGTTCTTTACTGCATCCCTCACTCCCAAACATTGACGAATTCACACGGACATTGCGTCGCTGTGAAATACGAGTACTATGTGTTCTAAGACATTTCCTTCTAAATCGAGTAACGTTTCTATGGAAACGACAGGATTTTCTTTTGGAATCCGACAATCACATTTCCGATCCACTAATCGTGCTTTACTGCATCCCTCACTCCCACACATGGAAGAATTCACACGGAAATTGCGTCGATGTGAAATACGAGTACTATGTGTTCTAAGAAATTTCCTTTTAAATCGAGTAACGTTTCTATGGAAACGACAGGATTTTCTTTTGGGATACGACAATCACATTTCCGATCCACTAATCGTTCTTTACTGCATCCCTCACTCCCAAACATTGACGAATTCACACGAAAATTGCGTCGCTATGAAATGCGAGTACTATGTGTTCTAAGACATTTCCTTCTAAATCGAGTAACGTTTCTATGGAAACGACAGGATTTCCTTTTGGGATACGACAATCACATTTCCGATCCACTAATCGTTCTTTACTGCATCCCTCACTCCCAAACATTGACGAATTCACACGGACATTGCGTCGCTGTGAAATACGAGTACTATGTGTTCTAAGACATTTCCTTCTAAATCGAGTAACGTTTCTATGGAAACGACAGGATTTTCTTTTGGAATCCGACTATCACATTTCCGATCCACTAATCGTGCTTTACTGCATCCCTCACTCCCATACATTGACGAATTCACACGGAAATTGCGTCGCTGTGAAATACGAGTACTATGTGTTCTAAGACAGTTCCTTCTAAATCGAGTAACGTTTCTATGGAAACGACAGGATTTTCTTTTGGGATACGACAATCACATTTCCGATCCACTAATCGTTCTTTACTGCATCCCTCACTCCCAAACATTGACGAATTCACACGGAAATTGCGTCGCTATGAAATGCGAGTACTATGTGTTCTAAGACATTTCCTTCTAAATCGAGTAAAGTTTCTATGGAAACGACAGGATTTTCTTTTGGGATACGACAATCACATTTCCGATCCACTAATCGTTCTTTACTGCATCCCTCACTCCCAAACATTGACGAATTCACACGGACATTGCGTCGCTATGAAATACGAGTACTATGTGTTCTAAGACATTTCCTTCTAAATCGAGTAACGTTTCTATGGAAACGACAGGATTTTCTTTTGGGATCCGACAATCACATTTCCGATCCACTAATCGTTCTTTACTGCATCCCTCACTCCCATACATTGACGAATTCACACGGAAATTGCGTCGCTGTGAAATACGAGTACTATGTGTTCTAAGACATTTCCTTCTAAATCGAGTAACGATTCTATGGAAACGACAGGATTTTCTTTTGGGATCCGACAATCACAATTCCGATCCACTAATCGTTCTTTACTGCATCCCTCACTCCCATACATTGACGAATTCACACGGACATTGCGTCGCTATGAAATGCGAGTACTATGTGTTCTGAGACATTTCCTTCTAAATCGCGTAACGTTTCTATGGAAACGACAGGATTTTCTTTTGGGATACGACAATCACATTTCCGATAAACTAATCGTTATTTACTGCATCCCTCACTCCCAAAAATTGACGAATTCACACGGAAATTGCGTCGCTGTGAAATACGTGTACTATGTGTTCTAAGACATTTCCTTCTAAATCGAGTAACGTTTCTATGGAAACGACAGGATTTTCTTTTGGGAAACGACAATCTCATTTCCGATCCACTCATCCTTCTTTACTGCATCCCTCACTCCCAAACATTGACGAATTCACACGGAAATTCCGTCGCTGTGAAATACGAGTACTATGTGTTCTAAGACATTTCCTTCTAAATCGAGTAACGTTTCTATGGATACGACAGGATTTTCTTTTGGGATACGACAATCACATTTCCGATCCACTAATCCTTCTTTACTGCATCCCTCACTCCCAAACATTGACGAATTCACACGGAAATTCCGTCGCTGTGAAATACGAGTACTATGTGCTCTAAGACATTACCTTCTAAATCGAGTAACGTTTCTATGGAAACGACAGGATTTTCTTTTGGGATACGACAATCACATTTCCGATCCACTAATCGTTCTTTACTGCATCCCTCACTCCCAAACATTGACGAATTCACACGGAAATTCCGTCGCTATGAAATACGAGTACTATGTGTTCTAAGACATTTCCTTCTAAATCGTGTAACGTTTCTATGGAAACGACAGAATTTTCTTTTGGGATACGACAATCACATTTGCGATCCACTAATCCTTCTTTATTGCATCCCTCACTCCCACACATGGAAGAATTCACACGGAAATTGCGTCGCTGTGAAATACGAGTACTATGTGTTCTAAGACATTTCCTTCTAAATCGAGTAACGTTTCTATGGAAACGACAGGATTTTGTTTTGGAATACGACAATCACATTTCCGATCCACTAAACGTTCTTTACTGCATCCCTCACTCCCAAACATTGACGCATTCACACGGAAGTTGCGTCGCTATGAAATGCGAGTACTATGTGTTCTAAGACATTTCCTTCTAATTCGAGTAACGTTTCTATGGAAACGACAGGATTTTCTTTTGGGATACGACAATCACATTTCCGATCCACTAATCGTTCTTTACTGCATCCCTCACTCCCAAACATTGACGAATTCACACGGAAATTGCGTCGCTATGAAATGCGAGTACTATGTGTTCTAAGACATTTCCTTCTAAATCGAGTAACGTTTCTATGGAAACGACAGGATTTTCTTTTGGGATACGACAATCACATTTCCGATCCACTAATCGTTCTTTACTGCATCCCTCACTCCCAAACATTGACGAATTCACACGGACATTGCGTCGCTATGAAATACGAGTACTATGTGTTCTAAGACATTTCCTTCTAAATCGAGTAACGTTTCTATGGAAACGACAGGATTTTCTTTTGGAATCCGACAATCACATTTCCGATCCACTAATCGTGCTTTACTGCATCCCTCACTCCCATACATTGACGAATTCACACGGAAATTGCGTCGCTGTGAAATACGAGTACTATGTGTTCTAAGACAGTTCCTTCTAAATCGAGTAACGTTTCTATGGAAACGACAGGATTTTCTTTTGGGATACGACAATCACATTTCCGATCCACTAATTGTTCTTTACTGCATCCCTCACTCCCAAACATTGACGAATTCACACGGAAATTGCGTCGCTATGAAATGCGAGTACTATGTGTTCTAAGACATTTCCTTCTAAATCGAGTAAAGTTTCTATGGAAACGACAGGATTTTCTTTTGGGATACGACAATCACATTTCCGATCCACTAATCGTTCTTTACTGCATCCCTCACTCCCAAACATTGACGAATTCACACGGACATTGCGTCGCTATGAAATACGAGTACTATGTGTTCTAAGACATTTCCTTCTAAATCGAGTAACGTTTCTATGGAAACGACAGGATTTTCTTTTGGGATCCGACAATCACATTTCCGATCCACTAATCGTTCTTTACTGCATCCCTCACTCCCATACATTGACGAATTCACACGGAAATTGCGTCGCTGTGAAATACGAGTACTATGTGTTCTAAGACATTTCCTTCTAAATCGAGTAACGATTCTATGGAAACGACAGGATTTTCTTTTGGGATCCGACAATCACAATTCCGATCCACTAATCGTTCTTTACTGCATCCCTCACTCCCATACATTGACGAATTCACACGGACATTGCGTCGCTATGAAATGCGAGTACTATGTGTTCTGAGACATTTCCTTCTAAATCGCGTAACGTTTCTATGGAAACGACAGGATTTTCTTTTGGGATACGACAATCACATTTCCGATAAACTAATCGTTATTTACTGCATCCCTCACTCCCAAAAATTGACGAATTCACACGGAAATTGCGTCGCTGTGAAATACGTGTACTATGTGTTCTAAGACATTTCCTTCTAAATCGAGTAACGTTTCTATGGAAACGACAGGATTTTCTTTTGGGAAACGACAATCTCATTTCCGATCCACTCATCCTTCTTTACTGCATCCCTCACTCCCAAACATTGACGAATTCACACGGAAATTCCGTCGCTGTGAAATACGAGTACTATGTGTTCTAAGACATTTCCTTCTAAATCGAGTAACGTTTCTATGGATACGACAGGATTTTCTTTTGGGATACGACAATCACATTTCCGATCCACTAATCCTTCTTTACTGCATCCCTCACTCCCAAACATTGACGAATTCACACGGAAATTCCGTCGCTGTGAAATACGAGTACTATGTGCTCTAAGACATTACCTTCTAAATCGAGTAACGTTTCTATGGAAACGACAGGATTTTCTTTTGGGATACGACAATCACATTTCCGATCCACTAATCGTTCTTTACTGCATCCCTCACTCCCAAACATTGACGAATTCACACGGAAATTCCGTCGCTATGAAATACGAGTACTATGTGTTCTAAGACATTTCCTTCTAAATCGTGTAACGTTTCTATGGAAACGACAGAATTTTCTTTTGGGATACGACAATCACATTTGCGATCCACTAATCCTTCTTTATTGCATCCCTCACTCCCACACATGGAAGAATTCACACGGAAATTGCGTCGCTGTGAAATACGAGTACTATGTGTTCTAAGACATTTCCTTCTAAATCGAGTAACGTTTCTATGGAAACGACAGGATTTTGTTTTGGAATACGACAATCACATTTCCGATCCACTAAACGTTCTTTACTGCATCCCTCACTCCCAAACATTGACGCATTCACACGGAAGTTGCGTCGCTATGAAATGCGAGTACTATGTGTTCTAAGACATTTCCTTCTAATTCGAGTAACGTTTCTATGGAAACGACAGGATTTTCTTTTGGGATACGACAATCACATTTCCGATCCACTAATCGTTCTTTACTGCATCCCTCACTCCCAAACATTGACGAATTCACACGGAAATTGCGTCGCTATGAAATGCGAGTACTATGTGTTCTAAGACATTTCCTTCTAAATCGAGTAACGTTTCTATGGAAACGACAGGATTTTCTTTTGGGATACGACAATCACATTTCCGATCCACTAATCGTTCTTTACTGCATCCCTCACTCCCAAACATTGACGAATTCACACGGACATTGCGTCGCTATGAAATACGAGTACTATGTGTTCTAAGACATTTCCTTCTAAATCGAGTAACGTTTCTATGGAAACGACATAATTTCCTTTTGGGATCCGACAATCACATTTCCGATCCACTAATCGTTCTTTACTGCATCCCTCACTCCCATACATTGACTAATTCACACGGAAATTGCGTCGCTGTGAAATACGAGTACTATGTGTTCGAAGACATTTCCTTCTAAATCGAGTAACGTTTCTATGGAAACGACAGGATTTTCTTTTGGGATACGACAATCACATTTCCGATGACCTAATCGTTCTTTACTGCATCCCTCACTCCCAAACATTGACGAATTCACACGGAAATTGCGTCGCTGTGAAATACGAGTACTATGTGTTCTAAGACATTTCCTTCTAAATCGAGTAACGTTTCTATGGAAACGACAGGATTTTCTTTTGGGATACGACAATCACATATCCGATCCACTAATCGTTCTTTACTGCATCCCTCACTCCCATACATTGACGAATTCACACGGAAATTGCGTCGCTGTGAAATACGAGTACTATGTGTTCTAAGACATTTCCTTCTAAATCGAGTAACGTTTCTATGGAAACGACAGGATTTTCTTTTGGGATACGACAATCACATTTCCGATGACCTAATCGTTCTTTACTGCATCCCTCACTCCCAAACATTGACGAATTCACACGGAAATTGCGTCGCTGTGAAATACGAGTACTATGCGTTCTAAGACATTTCCTTCTAAATCGAGTAACGTTTCTATGGAAACGACAGGATTTTCTTTTGGGATACGACAATCACATTTCCGATCCACTAATCCTTCTTTACTGCATCCGTCACTCCCAAACATTGACGAATTCACACGGAAATTCCGTCGCTGTGAAATACGAGTACTATGTGTTCTAAGACATTTCCTTCTAAATCGAGTAACGTTTCTATGGAAATGACAGGATTTTCTTTTGGGATCCGACAATCACATTTCAGATCCACTAATCGTTCTTTACTGCATCCCTCACTCCCATACATTGACGAATTCACACGGAAATTTCGTCGCTGTGAAATACGAGTACTATGCGTTCTAAGACATTTCCTTCTCAATCGAGTAACGTTTCTATGGAAACGACAGGATTTTCTTTTGGGATCCGACAATCACAATTCCGATCCACTAATTGTTCTTTACTGCATCCCTCACTCCCATACATTGACGAAATCACACGGACATTGCGTCGCTATGAAATGCGAGTACTATGTGTTCTGAGACATTTCCTTCTAAATCGAGTAACGTTTCTATGGAAACGACAGGATTTTCTTTTGGGATACGACAATCACATTTCCGATAAACTAATCGTTATTTACTGCATCCCTCACTCCCAAACATTGACGAATTCACACGGAAATTGCGTCGCTGTGAAATACGAGTACTATGTGTTCTAAGACATTTCCTTTTAAATCGAGTAACGTTTCTATGGAAACGACAGGATTTTCTTTTGGGATACGACAATCACATTTCCGATCCACTAATCGTTCTTTACTGCATCCCTCACTCCCAAACATTGACGAATTCACACGAAAATTGCGTCGCTATGAAATGCGAGTACTATGTGTTCTAAGACATTTCCTTCTAAATCGAGTAACGTTTCTATGGAAACGACAGGATTTCCTTTTGGGATACGACAATCACATTTCCGATCCACTAATCGTTCTTTACTGCATCCCTCACTCCCAAACATTGACGAATTCACACGGACATTGCGTCGCTGTGAAATACGAGTACTATGTGTTCTAAGACATTTCCTTCTAAATCGAGTAACGTTTCTATGGAAACGACAGGATTTTCTTTTGGAATCCGACAATCACATTTCCGATCCACTAATCGTGCTTTACTGCATCCCTCACTCCCATACATTGACGAATTCACACGGAAATTGCGTCGCTGTGAAATACGAGTACTATGTGTTCTAAGACAGTTCCTTCTAAATCGAGTAACGTTTCTATGGAAACGACAGGATTTTCTTTTGGGATACGACAATCACATTTCCGATCCACTAATCGTTCTTTACTGCATCCCTCACTCCCAAACATTGACGAATTCACACGGAAATTGCGTCGCTATGAAATGCGAGTACTATGTGTTCTAAGACATTTCCTTCTAAATCGAGTAAAGTTTCTATGGAAACGACAGGATTTTCTTTTGGGATACGACAATCACATTTCCGATCCACTAATCGTTCTTTACTGCATCCCTCACTCCCAAACATTGACGAATTCACACGGACATTGCGTCGCTATGAAATACGAGTACTATGTGTTCTAAGACATTTCCTTCTAAATCGAGTAACGTTTCTATGGAAACGACAGGATTTTCTTTTGGGATCCGACAATCACATTTCCGATCCACTAATCGTTCTTTACTGCATCCCTCACTCCCATACATTGACGAATTCACACGGAAATTGCGTCGCTGTGAAATACGAGTACTATGTGTTCTAAGACATTTCCTTCTAAATCGAGTAACGATTCTATGGAAACGACAGGATTTTCTTTTGGGATCCGACAATCACAATTCCGATCCACTAATCGTTCTTTACTGCATCCCTCACTCCCATACATTGACGAATTCACACGGACATTGCGTCGCTATGAAATGCGAGTACTATGTGTTCTGAGACATTTCCTTCTAAATCGCGTAACGTTTCTATGGAAACGACAGGATTTTCTTTTGGGATACGACAATCACATTTCCGATAAACTAATCGTTATTTACTGCATCCCTCACTCCCAAAAATTGACGAATTCACACGGAAATTGCGTCGCTGTGAAATACGTGTACTATGTGTTCTAAGACATTTCCTTCTAAATCGAGTAACGTTTCTATGGAAACGACAGGATTTTCTTTTGGGAAACGACAATCTCATTTCCGATCCACTCATCCTTCTTTACTGCATCCCTCACTCCCAAACATTGACGAATTCACACGGAAATTCCGTCGCTGTGAAATACGAGTACTATGTGTTCTAAGACATTTCCTTCTAAATCGAGTAACGTTTCTATGGATACGACAGGATTTTCTTTTGGGATACGACAATCACATTTCCGATCCACTAATCCTTCTTTACTGCATCCCTCACTCCCAAACATTGACGAATTCACACGGAAATTCCGTCGCTGTGAAATACGAGTACTATGTGCTCTAAGACATTACCTTCTAAATCGAGTAACGTTTCTATGGAAACGACAGGATTTTCTTTTGGGATACGACAATCACATTTCCGATCCACTAATCGTTCTTTACTGCATCCCTCACTCCCAAACATTGACGAATTCACACGGAAATTCCGTCGCTATGAAATACGAGTACTATGTGTTCTAAGACATTTCCTTCTAAATCGTGTAACGTTTCTATGGAAACGACAGAATTTTCTTTTGGGATACGACAATCACATTTGCGATCCACTAATCCTTCTTTATTGCATCCCTCACTCCCACACATGGAAGAATTCACACGGAAATTGCGTCGCTGTGAAATACGAGTACTATGTGTTCTAAGACATTTCCTTCTAAATCGAGTAACGTTTCTATGGAAACGACAGGATTTTGTTTTGGAATACGACAATCACATTTCCGATCCACTAAACGTTCTTTACTGCATCCCTCACTCCCAAACATTGACGCATTCACACGGAAGTTGCGTCGCTATGAAATGCGAGTACTATGTGTTCTAAGACATTTCCTTCTAATTCGAGTAACGTTTCTATGGAAACGACAGGATTTTCTTTTGGGATACGACAATCACATTTCCGATCCACTAATCGTTCTTTACTGCATCCCTCACTCCCAAACATTGACGAATTCACACGGAAATTGCGTCGCTATGAAATGCGAGTACTATGTGTTCTAAGACATTTCCTTCTAAATCGAGTAACGTTTCTATGGAAACGACAGGATTTTCTTTTGGGATACGACAATCACATTTCCGATCCACTAATCGTTCTTTACTGCATCCCTCACTCCCAAACATTGACGAATTCACACGGACATTGCGTCGCTATGAAATACGAGTACTATGTGTTCTAAGACATTTCCTTCTAAATCGAGTAACGTTTCTATGGAAACGACATAATTTCCTTTTGGGATCCGACAATCACATTTCCGATCCACTAATCGTTCTTTACTGCATCCCTCACTCCCATACATTGACTAATTCACACGGAAATTGCGTCGCTGTGAAATACGAGTACTATGTGTTCGAAGACATTTCCTTCTAAATCGAGTAACGTTTCTATGGAAACGACAGGATTTTCTTTTGGGATACGACAATCACATTTCCGATGACCTAATCGTTCTTTACTGCATCCCTCACTCCCAAACATTGACGAATTCACACGGAAATTGCGTCGCTGTGAAATACGAGTACTATGTGTTCTAAGACATTTCCTTCTAAATCGAGTAACGTTTCTATGGAAACGACAGGATTTTCTTTTGGGATACGACAATCACATATCCGATCCACTAATCGTTCTTTACTGCATCCCTCACTCCCATACATTGACGAATTCACACGGAAATTGCGTCGCTGTGAAATACGAGTACTATGTGTTCTAAGACATTTCCTTCTAAATCGAGTAACGTTTCTATGGAAACGACAGGATTTTCTTTTGGGATACGACAATCACATTTCCGATGACCTAATCGTTCTTTACTGCATCCCTCACTCCCAAACATTGACGAATTCACACGGAAATTGCGTCGCTGTGAAATACGAGTACTATGCGTTCTAAGACATTTCCTTCTAAATCGAGTAACGTTTCTATGGAAACGACAGGATTTTCTTTTGGGATACGACAATCACATTTCCGATCCACTAATCCTTCTTTACTGCATCCGTCACTCCCAAACATTGACGAATTCACACGGAAATTCCGTCGCTGTGAAATACGAGTACTATGTGTTCTAAGACATTTCCTTCTAAATCGAGTAACGTTTCTATGGAAATGACAGGATTTTCTTTTGGGATCCGACAATCACATTTCAGATCCACTAATCGTTCTTTACTGCATCCCTCACTCCCATACATTGACGAATTCACACGGAAATTTCGTCGCTGTGAAATACGAGTACTATGCGTTCTAAGACATTTCCTTCTCAATCGAGTAACGTTTCTATGGAAACGACAGGATTTTCTTTTGGGATCCGACAATCACAATTCCGATCCACTAATTGTTCTTTACTGCATCCCTCACTCCCATACATTGACGAAATCACACGGACATTGCGTCGCTATGAAATGCGAGTACTATGTGTTCTGAGACATTTCCTTCTAAATCGAGTAACGTTTCTATGGAAACGACAGGATTTTCTTTTGGGATACGACAATCACATTTCCGATAAACTAATCGTTATTTACTGCATCCCTCACTCCCAAACATTGACGAATTCACACGGAAATTGCGTCGCTGTGAAATACGAGTACTATGTGTTCTAAGACATTTCCTTCTAAATCGAGTTACGTTTCTATGGAAGCGACAGGATTTTCTTTTGGGATACGACAATCTCATTTCCGATCCACTAATCCTTCTTTACTGCATCCCTCACTCCCAAACTTTGACGAATTCACACGGAAATTCCGTCGCTGTGAAATACGAGTACTATGTGTTCTAAGACATTTCCTTCTAAATCGAGTAACGTTTCTATGGATACGACAGGATTTTCTTTTGGGATACGACAATCACATTTCCGATCCACTAATCCTTCTTTACTGCATCCCTCACTCCCAAACATTGACGAATTCACACGGAAATTCCGTCGCTGTGAAATACGAGTACTATGTGTTCTAAGACATTTCCTTCTAAATCGAGTAACGTTTCTATGGAAACGACAGGATTTTCTTTTGGGATACGACAATCACATTTCCGATCCACTAATCGTTCTTTACTGCATCCCTCACTCCCAAACATTGACGAATTCACACGGAAATTCCGTCGCTATGAAATACGAGTACTATGTGATCTAAGACATTTCCTTCTAAATCGTGTAACGTTTCTATGGAAACGACAGAATTTTCTTTTGGGATACGACAATAACATTTCCGATCCACTAATCCTTCTTTACTGCATCCCTCACTCCCACACATGGAAGAATTCACACGGAAATTGCGTCGCTGTGAAATACGAGTACTATGTGTTCTAAGACATTTCCTTCTAAATCGAGTAACGTTTCTATGGAAACGACAGGATTTTCTTTTGGAATACGACAATCACATTTCCGATCCACTAAACGTTCTTTACTGCATCCCTCACTCCCAAACATTGACGAATTCACACGGAAGTTGCGTCGCTATGAAATGCGAGTACTATGTGTTCTAAGACATTTCCTTCTAATTCGAGTAACGTTTCTATGGAAACGACAGGATTTTCTTTTGGGATACGACAATCACATTTCCGATCCACTAATCGTTCTTTACTGCATCCCTCACTCCCAAACATTGACGAATTCACACGGAAATTGCGTCGCTATGAAATGCGAGTACTATGTGTTCTAAGACATTTAATTCTAAATCGAGTAACGTTTCTATGGAAACGACCGGATTTTCTTTTGGGATACGACAATCACATTTCCGATCCACTAATCGTTCTTTACTGCATCCCTCACTCCCAAACATTGACGAATTCACACGGACATTGCGTCGCTATGAAATACGAGTACTATGTGTTCTAAGACATTTCCTTCTAAATCGAGTAACGTTTCTATGGAAACGACATAATTTTCTTTTGGGATCCGACAATCACATTTCCGATCCACTAATCGTTCTTTACTGCATCCCTCACTCCCATACATTGACGAATTCACACGGAAATTGCGTCGCTGTGAAATACGAGTACTATGTGTTCTAAGACATTTCCTTCTAAATCGAGTAACGTTTCTATGGAAACGACAGGATTTTCTTTTGGGATACGACAATCACATTTCCGATGACCTAATCGTTCTTTACTGCATATCTCACTCCCAAACATTGACGAATTCACACGGAAATTGCGTCACTGTGAAATGCGAGTACTATGTGTTCTAAGACATTTCCTTCTAAATCGAGTAACGTTTCTATGGAAACGACAGGATTTTCCTTTGGGATACGACAATCACATTTCCGATCCACTAATCCTTCTCTACTGCATCCCTCACTCCCAAACATTGACGAATTCACACGGAAATTCCGTCGCTGTGAAATACGAGTACTATGTGTTCTAAGACATTTCCTTCTAAATCGAGTAACGTTTCTATGGAAACGACAGGATTTTCTTTTGGGATCCGACAATCACATTTCCGATCCACTAATCGTTCTTTACTGCATCCCCCACTTCCATACATTGACGAATTCACACGGAAATTGCGTCGCTGTGAAATACGAGTACTATGTGTTCTAAGACATTTCCTTCTAAATCGAGTAACGTTACTATGGAAACGACAGGATTTTCTTTTGGGATCCGACAATCACATTTCCGATCCACTAATCGTTCTTTACTGCATCCCTCACTCCCATACATTGACGAATTCACACGGACATTGCGTCGCTATGAAAAGCGAGTACTATGTGTTCTAAGACATTTCCTTCTAAATCGAGTAACGTTTCTATGGAAACGACAGGATTTTCTTTTGGGATACGACAATCTTATTTCCGATCCACTAATCCTTCTTTACTGCATCCCTCACTCCCAAACATTGACGAATTCACACGGAAATTCCGTCGCTGTGAAATACGAGTACTATGTGTTCTAAGACATTTCCTTCAAAATCGAGTAACGTTTCAATGGAAACGACAGGAATTTCTTTTGGGATACGACAATCACATTTCCGATCCACTAATCCTTCTTTACTGCATCCCCCACTCCCAAACAATGACGAATTCACACGGAAATTCCGTCGCTGTGAAATACGAGTACTATGTGTCCTAAGACATTTCCTTCTAAATCTAGTAACGTTTCAATGGAAACGACAGGATTTTCTTTTGGGATACGACAATCACATTTCCGATCCACTAATCCTTCTTTACTGCATCCCTCACTCCCTCACATTGAAGAATTCACACGGAAATAGCGTCGCTGTGAAATACGAGTACTATGTGTTCTAAGACATTTCCTTCTAAATCGAGTAACGTTTCTATGGAAACGACAGGATTTTCTTTTGGGATACGACAATCACATTTCCGATCCACTAATCCTTCTTTACTGCATCCCTCCTCCCACACATTGAAGAATTCACACCTAGATTGCGTCGCTGTGAAATACGAGTACTATGTGTTCTAAGACATTTCCTTCTAAATCGAGTAACGTTTCAATGGAAACGACAGGATTTTCTTTTGGGATACGACAATCTCATTTCCGATCCACTAACCCTTCTTTACTGCATCCCTCACTCCCAAACATTGACGAATTCACACGGAAATTGCGTCGCTGTGAAATACGAGTACTATGTGTTCTAAGACATTTCCTTCTAAATCGAGTAACGTTTCTATGGAAACGACAGGATTTTCTTTTGGGATACGACAATCACATTTCCGATCCACTAATCGTTCTTTACTGCATCCCTCACTCCCTCACATTGAAGAATTCACACGGAAATTGCGTCGCTGTGAAATACGAGTACTATGTGTTCTAAGACATTTCCTTCTAAATCGAGTAACGTTTCTATGGAAACGACAGGATTTTCTTTTGGGATACGACAATCACATTTCCGATCCACTAATCCTTCTTTACTGCATCCCTCACTACCAAACATTGACGAATTCACACGGAAATTGCGTAGCTGTGAAATACGAGTACTATGTGTTCTAAGACATTTCCTTCTAAATCGAGTAACGTTTCTATGGAAACGACAGGATTTTCTTTTGGGATACGACAATCACATTTCCGATCCACTAATCCTTCTATACTGCATCCCTCACTCCCTCACATTGAAGAATTCACACGGAAATTGCGTCGCTATGAAATACGAGTACTATGTGTTCTAAGACATTTCCTTCTAAATCGAGTAACGTTTCTATGGAAACGACAGGATTTTCTTTTGGGATACGACAATCACATTTCCGATCCACTAATCCTTCTTTACTGCATCCCTCACTCCCAAACATTGACGAATTCACACGGAAATTGCGTAGCTGTGAAATACGAGTACTATGTGTTCTAAGACATTTCCTTCTAAATCGAGAAACGTTTCTATGGAAACGACAGGATTTTCTTTTGGGATACGACAATCACATTTCCGATCCACTAATCCTTCTATACTGCATCCCTCACTCCCTCACATTGAAGAATTCACACGGAAATTGCGTCGCTATGAAATACGAGTACTATGTGTTCTAAGACATTTCCTTCTAAATCGAGTAACGTTTCTATGGAAACGACAGGATTTTCTTTTGGGATACGACAATCACATTTCCGATCCACTAATCCTTCTTTACTGCATCCCTCCTCCCACACATTGAAGAATTCACACGGAAATTGCGTCGCTGTGAAATACGAGTACTATGTGTTCTAAGACATTTCCTTCTAAATCGAGTAACGTTTCAATGGAAACGACAGGATTTTCTTCTGGGATACGACAATCTCATTTCCGATCCACTAACCCTTCTTTACTGCATCCCTCACTCCCAAACATTGACGAATTCACACGGAAATTGCGTCGCTGTGAAATACGAGTACTATGTGTTCTAAGACATTTCCTTCTAAATCGAGTAACGTTTCTATGGAAACGACAGGATTTTCTTTTGGGATACGACAATCACATTTCCGATCCACTAATCGTTCTTTACTGCTTCCCTCACTCCCTCACATTGAAGAATTCACACGGAAATTGCGTCGCTGTGAAATACGAGTACTATGTGTTCTAAGACATTTCCTTCTAAATCGAGTAACGTTTCTATGGAAACGACAGGATTTTCTTTTGGGATACGACAATCACACTTCCGATCCACTAATCCTTCTTTACTGCATCCCTCACTCACAAACATTGACGAATTCACACGGAAATTGCGTAGCTGTGAAATACGAGTACTATGTGTTCTAAGACATTTCCTTCTAAATCGAGTAACGTTTCTATGGAAACGACAGGATTTTCTTTTGGGATACGACAATCACATTTCCGATCCACTAACCCTTCTTTACTGCATCCCTCACTCCCAAACATTGACGAATTCACACGGAAATTCCGTCGCTGTGAAATACGAGTACTATGTGTTCTAAGACATTTCCTTCTAAATCGAGTAACGTTTCAATGGAAACGACAGGAATTTCTTTTGAGATACGACAATCACATTTCCGATCCACTAATCCTTCTTTACTGCATCCCCCACTCCCAAACAATGACGAATTCACACGGAAATTCCGTCGCTGTGAAATACGAGTACTATGTGTTCTAAGACATTTCCTTCTAAATCTAGTAACGTTTCAATGGAAACGACAGGATTTTCTTTTGGGATACGACAATCACATTTCCGATCCACTAATCCTTCTTTACTGCATCCCTCACTCCCTCACATTGAAGAATTCACACGGAAATTGCGTCGCTGTGAAATACGAGTACTATGTGTTCTAAGACATTTCCTTCTAAATCGAGTAACGTTTCTATGGAAACGACAGGATTTTCTTTTGGGATACGACAACCACATTTCCGATCCACTAATCCTTCTTTACTGCATCCCTCCTCCCACACATTGAAGAATTCACACGGAGATTGCGTCGCTGTGAAATACGAGTACTATGTGTTCTAAGACATTTCCTTCTAAATCGAGTAACGTTTCAATGGAAACGACAGGATTTTCTTTTGGGATACGACAATCTCATTTCCGATCCACTAACCCTTCTTTACTGCATCCCTCACTCACAAACATTGACGAATTCACACGGAAATTGCGTCGCTGTGAAATACGAGTACTATGTGTTCTAAGACGTTTCCTTCTAAATCGAGTAACGTTTCTATGGAAACGACAGGATTTTCTTTTGGGATACGACAATCACATTTCCGATCCACTAATCGTTCTTTACTGCATCCCTCACTCCCTCACATTGAAGAATTCACACGGAAATTGCGTCGCTGTGAAATACGAGTACTATGTGTTCTAAGACATTTCCTTCTAAATCGAGTAACGTTTCTATGGAAACGACAGGATTTTCTTTTGGGATACGACAATCACATTTCCGATCCACTAATCCTTCTTTACTGCATCCCTCACTCCCAAACATTGACGAATTCACACGGAAATTGCGTAGCTGTGAAATACGAGTACTATGTGTTCTAAGACATTTCCTTCTAAATCGAGTAACGTTTCTATGGAAACGACAGGATTTTCTTTTGGGATACGACAATCACATTTCCGATCCACTAATCCTTCTATACTGCATCCCTCACTCCCTCACATTGAAGAATTCACACGGAAATTGCGTCGCTATGAAATACGAGTACTATGTGTTCTAAGACATTTCCTTCTAAATCGAGTAACGTTTCTATGGAAACGACAGGATTTTCTTTTGGGATACGACAATCACATTTCCGATCCACTAATCCTTCTTTACTGCATCCCTCCTCCCACACATTGAAGAATTCACACGGAAATTGCGTCGCTGTGAAATACGAGTACTATGCGTTCTAAGACATTTCCTTCTAAATCGAGTAACGTTTCAATGGAAACGACAGGATTTTCTTCTGGGATACGACAATCTCATTTCCGATCCACTAACCCTTCTTTACTGCATCCCTCACTCCCAAACATTGACGAATTCACACGGAAATTGCGTCGCTGTGAAATACGAGTACTATGTGTTCTAAGACATTTCCTTCTAAATCGAGTAACGTTTCTATGGAAACGACAGGATTTTCTTTTGGGATACGACAATCACATTTCCGATCCACTAATCGTTCTTTACTGCTTCCCTCACTCCCTCACATTGAAGAATTCACACGGAAATTGCGTCGCTGTGAAATACGAGTACTATGTGTTCTAAGACATTTCCTTCTAAATCGAGTAACGTTTCTATGGAAACGACAGGATTTTCTTTTGGGATACGACAATCACACTTCCGATCCACTAATCCTTCTTTACTGCATCCCTCACTCCCAAACATTGACGAATTCACACGGAAATTGCGTAGCTGTGAAATACGAGTACTATGTGTTCTAAGACATTTCCTTCTAAATCGAGTAACGTTTCTATGGAAACGACAGGATTTTCTTTTGGGATACGACAATCACATTTCCGATCCACTAATCCTTCTTTACTGCATCCCTCACTCCCTCACATTGAAGAATTCACACGGAAATTGCGTCGCTGTGAAATACGAGTACTATGTGTTCTAAGACATTTCCTTCTAAATCGAGTAACGTTTCAATGGAAACGACAGGATTTTCTTTTGGGATACGACAATCTCATTTCCGATCCACTAATCCTTCTCTACTGCATCCCTCACTCCCAAACATTGAAGAATTCACACGGAAATTGCGTCGCTGTGAAATACGAGTACTATGTGTTCTAAGACATTTCCTTCTAAATCGAGTAACGTTTCTATGGAAACGACAGGATTTTCTTTTGGGATACGACAATCACATTTCCGATCCACTAATCCTTCTTTACTGCATCCCTCACTCCCTCACATTGAAGAATTCACACGGAAATTGCGTCGCTGTGAATTACGAGTACTATGTGTTCTAAGACATTTCCTTCTAAATCGAGTAACGTTGCTATGGAAACGACATAATTTTCTTTTGGGATCCGACAATCACATTTCCGATCCACTAATCGTTCTTTACTGCATCCCTCACTCCCATACATTGACGAATTCACACGGAAATTGCGTCGCTGTGAAATACGAGTACTATGTGTTCTAAGACATTTCCTTCTAAATCGAGTAACGTTTCTATGGAAACGACAGGATTTTCTTTTGGGATACGACAATCACATTTCCGATGACCTAATCGTTCTTTACTGCATCCCTCACTCCCAAACATTGACGAATTCACACGGAAATTGCGTCACTGTGAAATACGAGTACTATGTGTTCTAAGACATTTCCTTCTAAATCGAGTAACGTTTCTATGGAAACGACAGGATTTTCCTTTGGGATACGACAATCACATTTCCGATCCACTAATCCTTCTTTACTGCATCCCTCACTCCCAAACATTGACGAATTCACACGGAAATTCCGTCGCTGTGAAATACAAGTACTATGTGTTCTAAGACATTTCCTTCTAAATCGAGTAACGTTTCTATGGAAACGACAGGATTTTCTTTTGGGATCCGACAATCACATTTCCGATCCACTAATCGTTCTTTACTGCATCCCCCACTTCCATACATTGACGAATTCACACGGAAATTGCGTCGCTGTGAAATACGAGTACTATGTGTTCTAAGACATTTCCTTCTAAATCGAGTAACGTTACTATGGAAACGACAGGATTTTCTTTTGGGATCCGACAATCACATTTCCGATCCACTAATCGTTCTTTACTGCATCCCTCACTCCCATACATTGACGAATTCACACGGACATTGCGTCACTATGAAATGCGAGTACTATGTGTTCTAAGACATTTCCTTCTAAATCGAGTAACGTTTCTATGGAAACGACAGGATTTTCTTTTGGGATACGACAATCTTATTTCCGATCCACTAATCCTTCTTTACTGCATCCCTCACTCCCAAACATTGACGAATTCACACGGAAATTCCGTCGCTGTGAAATACGAGTACTATGTGTTCTAAGACATTTCCTTCTAAATCGAGTAACGTTTCAATGGAAACGACAGGAATTTCTTTTGGGATACGACAATCACATTTCCGATCCACTAATCCTTCTTTACTGCATCCCCCACTCCCAAACAATGACGAATTCACACGGAAATTCCGTCGCTGTGAAATACGAGTACTATGTGTTCTAAGACATTTCCTTCTAAATCTAGTAACGTTTCAATGGAAACGACAGGATTTTCTTTTGGGATACGACAATCACATTTCCGATCCACTAATCCTTCTTTACTGCATCCCTCACTCCCTCACATTGAAGAATTCACACGGAAATTGCGTCGCTGTGAAATACGAGTACTATGTGTTCTAAGACATTTCCTTCTAAATCGAGTAACGTTTCTATGGAAACGACAGGATTTTCTTTTGGGATACGACAATCACATTTCCGATCCACTAATCCTTCTTTACTGCATCCCTCCTCCCACACATTGAAGAATTCACACGGAAATTGCGTCGCTGTGAAATACGAGTACTATGTGTTCTAAGACATTTCCTTCTAAATCGAGTAACGTTTCAATGGAAACGACAGGATTTTCTTTTGGGATACGACAATCTCATTTCCGATCCACTAACCCTTCTTTACTGCATCCCTCACTCCCAAACATTGACGAATTCACACGGAAATTGCGTCGCTGTGAAATACGAGTACTATGTGTTCTAAGACATTTCCTTCTAAATCGAGTAACGTTTCTATGGAAACGACAGGATTTTCTTTTGGGATACGACAATCACATTTCCGATCCACTAATCGTTCTTTACTGCATCCCTCACTCCCTCACATTGAAGAATTCACACGGAAATTGCGTCGCTGTGAAATACGAGTACTATGTGTTCTAAGACATTACCTTCTAAATCGAGTAACGTTTCTATGGAAACGACAGGATTTTCTTTTGGGATACGACAATCACATTTCCGATCCACTAATCCTTCTTTACTGCATCCCTCACTCCCAAACATTGACGAATTCACACGGAAATTGCGTAGCTGTGAAATACGAGTACTATGTGTTCTAAGACATTTCCTTCTAAATCGAGTAACGTTTCTATGGAAACGACAGGATTTTCTTTTGGGATACGACAATCACATTTCCGATCCACTAATCCTTCTTTACTGCATCCCTCCTCCCACACATTGAAGAATTCACACGGAAATTGCGTCGCTGTGAAATACGAGTACTATGTGTTCTAAGACATTTCCTTCTAAATCGAGTAACGTTTCAATGGAAACGACAGGATTTTCTTTTGGGATACGACAATCTCATTTCCGATCCACTAACCCTCCTTTACTGCATCCCTCACTCCCAAACATTGACGAATTCACACGGAAATTGCGTCGCTGTGAAATACGAGTACTATGTGTTCTAAGACATTTCCTTCTAAATCGAGTAACGTTTCTATGGAAACGACAGGATTTTCTTTTGGGATACGACAATCACATTTCCGATCCACTAATCGTTCTTTACTGCTTCCCTCACTCCCTCACATTGAAGAATTCACACGGAAATTGCGTCGCTGTGAAATATGAGTACTATGTGTTCTAAGACATTTCCTTCTAAATCGAGTAACGTTTCTATGGAAACGACAGGATTTTCTTTTGGGATACGACAATCACATTTCCGATCCACTAATCCTTCTTTACTGCATCCCTCACTCCCAAACATTGACGAATTCACACGGAAATTGCGTAGCTGTGAAATACGAGTACTATGTGTTCTAAGACATTTCCTTCTAAATCGAGTAACGTTTCTATGGAAACGACAGGATTTTCTTTTGGGATACGACAATCACATTTCCGATCCACTAATCCTTCTTTACTGCATCCCTCACTCCCTCACATTGAAGAATGCACACGGAAATTGCGTCGCTGTGAAATACGAGTACTATGTGTTCTAAGACATTTCCTTCTAAATCGAGTAACGTTTCAATGGAAACGCAGGATTTTCTTTTGGGATACGACAATCTCATTTCCGATCCACTAATCTTTCTTTACTGCATCCCTCACTCCCAAACATTGAAGAATTCACACGGAAATTGCGTCGCTGTGAAATACGAGTACTATGTGTTCTAAGACATTTCCTTCTAAATCGAGTAACGTTTCTATGGAAACGACAGGATTTTCTTTTGGGATACGACAATCACATTTCCGATCCACTAATCCTTCTTTACTGCATCCCTCACTCCCTCACATTGAAGAATTCACACGGAAATTGCGTCGCTGTGAATTACGAGTACTATGTGTTCTAAGACATTTCCTTCTAAATCGAGTAACGTTTCTATGGAAACGACAGGATTTTCTTTTGGGATACGACAATCACATTTCCGGTCCACTAATCCTTCTTTACTGCATCCCTCACTCCCAAACATTGATGAATTCACACGGAAATTGCGTCGCTGTGAAATACGAGTACTATGTGTTCTAAGACATTTCCTTCTAAATCGAGTAACGTTTCTATGGAAACGACAGGATTTTCTTTTGGGATACGACAATCACATTTCCGATCCACTAATCCTTCTTTACTGCATCCCTCACTCCCAAACATTGATGAATTCACACGGAAATTGCGTCGCTGTGAAATACGAGTACTATGTGTTCTAAGACATTTCCTTCTAAATCGAGTAACGTTTCTATGGAAACGACAGGATTTTCTTTTGGGATACGACAATCACATTTCCGATCCACTAATCCTTCTTTACTGCATCCCTCACTCCCACACATTGAAGAATTCACACGGAAATTGCGTCGCTGTGAAATACGAGTACTATGTGTTCTAAGACATTTCCTTCTAAATCAAGTAACGTTTCAATGGAAACGACAGGATTTTCTTTTGGGATACGACAATCTCATTTCCGATTCACTAGTCCTTCTTTACTGCATCCCTCACTCTCAAACATTGACGAATTCACACGGAAATTGCGTCGCTGTGAAATACGAGTAGTATGTGTTCTAAGACATTTCCTTCTAAATCGAGTAACGTTTCTATGGAAACGACAGGATTTTCTTTTAGGATACGACAATCACATTTGCGATCCACTAATCCGTCTTTACTGCATCCCTCACTCCCACACATTGAAGAATTCACGCGGAAATTGCGTCGCTGTGTAATACGAGTACTATGTGTTCTAAGACATTTCCTTCTAAATCGAGTAACGTTTCTATGGAAACGAAAGGATTTTCTTTTGGGATACGACAATCACATTTCTGATCCACTAATCCTTCTTTACTGCATCCCTCACTCCCACACATTGAAGAATGCACACGGAAATCGCGTCGCTGTGAAATACGAGTACTATGTGTTCTAAGACATTTCCTTCTAAATCGAGTAACGTTTCAATGGAAACGACAGGATTTTCTTTTGGGATACAACAATCTCATTTCCGATCCACTAATTGTTCTTTACTGCATCCCTCACTCCCAAACATTGACAAATTCACACGGAAATTGCGTCGCTGTGAAATACGAGTACTATGTGTTCTACGACATTTCCTTCTAAATTGAGTAACGTTTCTATGGAAACGACCGGATTTTCTTTTGGGATACGACAATCACATTTCCGATCCACTAATCCTTCTTTACTGCATCCCTCACTCCCTCACATTGAAGAATTCACACGGAAATTGCGTCGCTGTGAAATACGAGTACGATGTGTTCTAAGACATTTCCTTCTAAATCGAGTAACGTTTCTATGGAAACGACAGGATTTTCTTTTGGGATACGACAATCAAATTTCCGATCCACTAATCCTTCTTCACTGCATCCCTCACTCCCTCACATTGAAGAATTCACACGGAAATTGCGTCGCTGTGAAATACGAGTACTATGTGTTCTAAGACATTTCCTTCTAAATCGAGTAACGTTTCAATGGAAACGACAGGATTTTCTTTTGGGATCCGACAATCACATTTCCGATCCACTAATCCTTCTTTACTGCATCCCTCACTCCCTCACATTCAAGAATTCACACGGATATTGCGTCGCTGTGAAATACGAGTACTATGTGTTCTAAGACATTTCCTTCTAAATCGAGTAACGTTTCTATGGAAACGACAGGATTTTCTTTTGGGATACGACAATCTCATTTCCGATCCACTAATCCTTCTTTACTGCATCACTCACTCCCAAACGTTGACGAATTCACACGGAAATTGCGTCGCTGTGAAATACGAGTACTATGTGTTCTAAGACATTTCCTTCTAAATCGAGTAACGTTTCTATGGAACGACAGGAATTTCTTTGGGGATACAACAATCACATTTCCTATCCACTAATCCTTCTTTACAGCATCCCTCACTCCCTCACATTCAAGAATTCACACGGAAATTGCGTCGCTGTGAAATACGAGTACTATGTGTTCTAAGACATTTCCTTCTAAATCGAGTAACGTTTCTATATAAACGACAGGATTTTCTTTTGGGATACGACAATCACATTTCCGATCCACTAATCCTTCTTTACTGCATCCCTCACTCCCACACATTCAAGCATTCACACGGAAATTGCGTCGCTGTGAAATACGAGTACTATGTGTTCTAAGACATTTCCTTCTAAATTGAGTAACGTTTCAATGGAAACGACAGGATTTTCTTTTGGGATACGACAATCTCATTTCCGATCCACTAATCCATCTTTACTGCATCCCTCACTCCCAAACATTGACGAATTCACACGGAAATTGCGTCGCTGTGAAATACGAGTACTATGTGTTCTAAGACATTTCCTTCTAAATCGAGTAACGTTCCAATGGAAACGACAGGATTTTCTTTTGGGATACGACAATCTCATTTCCGATCCACTAATCCTTCTTTACTGCATCACTCACTCCCAAACATTGACGAATTCACACGGAAATTGCGTCGCTGTGAAATACGAGTACTATGTGTTTTAAGACATTTCCTTCTAAATCGAGTAACGTTTCTATGGAAACGACAGGATTTTCTTTTGGGATACGACAATCACATTTCCGATCCACTAATCCTTCTTTACTGCATCCCTCACTCCCTCACATTGAAGAATTCACACGGAAATTGCGTCGCTGTGAAATACGAGTACTATGTGTTCTAAGACATTTCCTTCTAAATCGAGTAACGTTTCTATGGAAACGACAGGATTTTCTTTTGGGATACGACAATCACATTTCCGATCCACTAATCCTTCTTTACTGCATACCTCACTCCCACACATTCAAGAATTCACACGGAAATTGCGTCGCTGTGAAATACGAGTACTATGTGTTCTAAGACATTTCCTTCTAAATCGAGTAACGTTTCAATGGAAACGACAGGATTTTCTTTTGGGATACGACAATCTCATTTCCGATCCACTAATCCTTTTTTACTGCATCCCTCACTCCCAAACATTGACGAATTCACACGGAAATTGCGTCGCTGTGAAATACGAGTACTATGTGTTCTAAGACATTTCCTTCTAAATCGAGTAACGTTTCTATGGAAATGACAGGATTTTCTTTTGGGATACGACAATCTTACTTCCGATCCACTAATCCTTCGTTACTGCATCCCTCACTCCCACACATTGAAGAATTCACACGGAAATTGCGTCGCTGTGAAATACGAGTACTATGTGTTCTAAGACATTTCCTTCTAAATCGAGTAACGTTTCTATGGAAACGACAGGATTTTCTTTTGGGATACGACAATCACATTTCCGATCCACTAATCCTTCTTTACTGCATGCCTCACTCCCAAACATTGACGAATTCACACGGAAATTCCGTCGCTATGAAATACGAGTACTATGTGTTCTAAGACATTTCCTTCTAAATCGAGTAACGTTTCTATGGAAACGACAGGATTTTCTTTTGGGATACGACAATCACATTTCCGATCCACTAATCGTTCTTTACTGCATCCCTCACTCCCAAACATTGACGAATTCACACGGAAATTGCGTCGCTGTGAAATACGAGTACTATGTGTTCTAAGACATTTCCTTCTAAATCGAGTAACATTTCTATGGAAACGACAGGATTTTCTTTTGGGATACGACAATCTCATTTCCGATCCACTAATCCTTCTTTACTGCATCCCTCACTCCCAAACATTGACGAATTCACACGGAAATTCCGTCGCTGTGAAATACGAGTACTATGTGTTCTAAGACATTTCCTTCTAAATCGAGTAACGTTTCAATGGAAACGACAGGAATTTCTTTTCGGATACGACAATCACATTTCCGATCCACTAATCCTTCTTTACTGCATCCCCCACTCCCAAACAATGACGAATTCACACGGAAATTCCGTCGCTGTGAAATACGGGTACTATGTGTTCTAAGACATTTCCTTCTAAATCAAGTAACGTTTCAATGGAAACGACAGGATTTTCTTTTGGGATACGACAATCACATTTCCGATCCACTAATCCTTCTTTACTGCATCCCTCACTCCCTCACATTGAAGAATTCACACGGAAATTGCGTCGCTGTGAAATACGAGTACTATGTGTTCTAAGACATTTCCTTCTAAATCGAGTAACGTTTCTATGGAAACGACAGGATTTTCTTTTGGGATACGACAATCACATTTCCGATCCACTAATCCTTCTTTACTGCATCCCTCCTCCCACACATTGAAGAATTCACACGGAAATTGCGTCGCTGTGAAATACGAGTACTATGTGTTCTAAGACATTTCCTTCTAAATCGAGTAACGTTTCAATGGAAACGACAGGATTTTCTTTTGGGATACGACAATCTCATTTCCGATCCACTAACCCTTCTTTACTGCATCCCTCACTCCCAAACATTGACGAATTCACACGGAAATTGCGTCGCTGTGAAATACGAGTACTATGTGTTCTAAGACATTTCCTTCTAAATCGAGTAACGTTTCTATGGAAACGACAGGATTTTCTTTTGGGATACGACAATCACATTTCCGATCCACTAATCGTTCTTTACTGCATCCCTCACCCCCTCACATTGAAGAATTCACACGGAAATTGCGTCGCTGTGAAATACGAGTACTATGTGTTCTAAGACATTACCTTCTAAATCGAGTAACGTTTCTATGGAAACGACAGGATTTTCTTTTGGGATACGACAATCACATTTCCGATCCACTAATCCTTCTTTACTGCATCCCTCACTCCCAAACATTGACGAATTCACACGGAAATTGCGTAGCTGTGAAATACGAGTACTATGTGTTCTAATACATTTCCTTCTAAATCGAGTAACGTTTCTATGGAAACGACAGGATTTTCTTTTGGGATACGACAATCACATTTCCGATCCACTAATCCTTCTTTACTGCATCCCTCACTCCCTCACATTGAAGAATTCACACGGAAATTGCGTCGCTGTGAAATACGAGTACTATGTGTTCTAAGACATTTCCTTCTAAATCGAGTAACGTTTCTATGGAAACGACAGGATTTTCTTTTGGGATACGACAATCACATTTCCGATCCACTAATCCTTCTTTACTGCATCCCTCCTCCCACACATTGAAGAATTCACACGGAAATTGCGTCGCTGTGAAATACGAGTACTATGTGTTCTAAGACATTTCCTTCTAAATCGAGTAACGTTTCTATGGAAACGACAGGATTTTCTTTTGGGATACGACAATCACATTTCCGATCCACTAATCCTTCTTTACTGCATCCCTCACTCCCTCACATTGAAGAATTCACACGGAAATTGCGTCGCTGTGAAATACGAGTACTATGTGTTCTAAGACATTTCCTTCTAAATCGAGTAACGTTTCAATGGAAACGACAGGATTTTCTTTTGGGATACGACAATCTCATTTCCGATCCACTAATCCTTCTTTACTGCATCCCTCACTCCCAAACATTGAAGAATTCACACGGAAATTGCGTCGCTGTGAAATACGAGTACTATGTGTTCTAAGACATTTCCTTCTAAATCGAGTAACGTTTCTATGGAAACGACAGGATTTTCTTTTGGGATACGACAATCACATTTCCGATCCACTAATCCTTCTTTACTGCATCCCTCACTCCCTCACATTGAAGAATTCACACGGAAATTGCGTCGCTGTGAATTACGAGTACTATGTGTTCTAAGACATTTCCTTCTAAATCGAGTAACGTTTCTATGGAAACGACAGGATTTTCTTTTGGGATACGACAATCACATTTCCGATCCACTAATCCTTCTTTACTGCATCCCTCACTCCCAAACATTGATGAATTCACACGGAAATTGCGTCGCTGTGAAATACGAGTACTATGTGTTCTAAGACATTTCCTTCTAAATCGAGTAACGTTTCTATGGAAACGACAGGATTTTCTTTTGGGATACGACAATCACATTTCCGATCCACTAATCCTTCTTTACTGCATCCCTCACTCCCTCACATTGAAGAATTCACACGGAAATTGCGTCGCTGTGAATTACGAGTACTATGTGTTCTAAGACATTTCCTTCTAAATCGAGTAACGTTTCTATGGAAACGACAGGATTTTCTTTTGGGATACGACAATCACATTTCCGATCCACTAATCCTTCTTTACTGCATCCCTCACTCCCAAACATTGATGAATTCACACGGAAATTGCGTCGCTGTGAAATACGAGTACTATGTGTTCTAAGACATTTCCTTCTAAATCGAGTAACGTTTCTATGGAAACGACAGGATTTTCTTTTGGGATACGACAATCACATTTCCGATCCACTAATCCTTCTTTACTGCATCCCTCACTCCCAAACATTGATGAATTCACACGGAAATTGCGTCGCTGTGAAATACGAGTACTATGTGTTCTAAGACATTTCCTTCTAAATCGAGTAACGTTTCTATGGAAACGACAGGGTTTTCTTTTTGGATACGACAATCACATTTCCGATCCACTAATCCTTCTTTACTGCATCCCTCACTCCCACACATTGAGGAATTCACACGGAAATTGCGTCGCTGTGAAATACGAGTACTATGTGTTCTAAGACATTTCCTTCTAAATCAAGTAACGTTTCAATGGAAACGACAGGATTTTCTTTTGGGATACGACAATCTCATTTCCGATTCACTAGTCCTTCTTTACTGCATCCCTCACTCTCAAACATTGACAAATTCACACGGAAATTGCGTCGCTGTGAAATACGAGTAGTATGTGTTCTAAGACATTTCCTTCTAAATCGAGTAACGTTTCTATGGAAACGACAGGATTTTCTTTTGGGATACGACAATCACATTTGCGATCCACTAATCCGTCTTTACTGCATCCCTCACTCCCACACATTGAAGAATTCACGCGGAAATTGCGTCGCTGTGTAATACGAGTACTATGTGTTCTAAGACATTTCCTTCTAAAACGAGTAACGTTTCTATGGAAACGAAAGGATTTTCTTTTGGGATACGACAATCACATTTCTGATCCACTAATCCTTCTTTACTGCATCCCTCACTCCCACACATTGAAGAATGCACACGGAAATTGCGTCGCTGTGAAATACGAGTACTATGTGTTCTAAGACGATTCCTTCTAAATCGAGTAACGTTTCAATGGAAACGACAGGATTTTCTTTTGGGATACAACAATCTCATTTCCGATCCACTAATTGTTCTTTACTGCATCCCTCACTCCCAAACATTGACAAATTCACACGGAAATTGTGTCGCTGTGAAATACGAGTACTATGTGTTCTAAGACATTTCCTTCTAAATTGAGTAACGTTTCTATGGAAACGACCGGATTTTCTTTTGGGATACGACAATCACATTTCCGATCCACTAATCCTTCTTTACTGCATCCCTCACTCCCTCACATTGAAGAATTCACACGGAAATTGCGTCGCTGTGAAATACGAGTACGATGTGTTCTAAGACATTTCCTTCTAAATCGAGTAACGTTTCTATGGAAACGACAGGATTTTCTTTTGGGATACGACAATCAAATTTCCGATCCACTAATCCTTCTTTACTGCATCCCTCACTCCCTCACATTGAAGAATTCACACGGAAATTGCGTCGCTGTGAAATACGAGTACTATGTGTTCTAAGACATTTCCTTCTAAATCGAGTAACGTTTCAATGGAAACGACAGGATTTTCTTTTGGGATACGACAATCTCATTTCCGATCCACTAATCCTTCTTTACTGCATCCCTCACTCCCAAACATTGATGAATTCACACGGAAATTGCGTCGCTGTGAAATACGAGTACTATGTGTTCTAAGACATTTCCTTCTAAATCGAGTAACGTTTCTATGGAAACGACAGGAATTTCTTTTGGGATCCGACAATCACATTTCCGATCCACTAATCCTTCTTTACTGCGTCCCTCACTCCCTCACATTCAAGAATTCACACGGATATTGCGTCGCTGTGAAATACGAGTACTATGTGTTCTAAGACATTTCCTTCTAAATCGAGTAACGTTTCTATGGAAACGACAGGATTTTCTTTTGGGATACGACAAGCACATTTCCGATTCACTAATCCTTCTTTACTGCATCCCTCACTCCCTCACATTGAAGAATTCACACGGAAATTGCGTCGCTGTGAAATACGAGTATTATGTGTTCTAAGACATTTCCTTCTAAATCGAGTAACGTTTCAATGGAAACGACAGGATTTTCTTTTGGGATACGACAATCTCATCTCCGATCCACTAATCCTTCTTTACTGCATCCCTCACTCCCAAACATTGACGAATTCACACGGAAATTGCGTCGCTGTGAAATACGAGTACTATGTGTTCTAAGACATTTCCTTCTAAATCGAGTAACGTTTCAATGGAGACGACAGGATTTTCTTTTGGGATACGACTATCTCATTTTCGATCCACTAATCCTTCTTTACTGCATCCCTCACTCCCAAACATTGACGAATTCACACGGAAATTGCGTCGCTGTGAAATACGAGTACTATGTGTTCTAAGTCATTTGCTTCTAAATCGAGTAACGTTTCTATGGAAACGACAGGATTTTCTTTTGGGATACGACAATCACATTTCCGATCCACTAATCCTTCTTTACTGCATCCCTCACTCCCACACATTGAAGAATTCACACGGAAATTGCGTCGCTGTGAAATACGAGTACTATGTGTTCTAAGACATTTCCTTCTAAATCGAGTAACGTTTCTATATAAACGACAGGATTTTCTTTTGGGATACGACAATCACATTTCCGATCCACTAATCCTTCTTTACTGCATCCCTCACTCCCACACATTCAAGCATTCACACGGAAATTGCGTCGCTGTGAAATACGAGTACTATGTGTTCTAAGACATTTCCTTCTAAATTGAGTAACGTTTCAACGGAAACGACAGGATTTTCTTTTGGGATACGACAATCTCATTTCCGATCCACTAATCCATCTTTACTGCATCCCTCACTCCCAAACATTGACGAATTCACACGGAAATTGCGTCGCTGTGAAATACGAGTACTATGTGTTCTAAGACATTTCCTTCTAAATCGAGTAACGTTTCAATGGAAACGACAGGATTTTCTTTTGGGATACGACAATCACATTTCCGATCAACTAATCCTTCTTTACTGCATCACTCACTCCCAAACATTGACGAATTCACACGGAAATTGCGTCGCTGTGAAATACGAGTACTATGTGTTTTAAGACATTTCCTTCTAAATCGAGTAACGTTTCTATGGAAACGACAGGATTTTCTTTTGGGATACGACAATCACATTTCCGATCCACTAATCCTTCTTTACTGCATACCTCACTCCCACACATTCAAGAATTCACACGGAAATTGCGTCGCTGTGAAATACGAGTACTATGTGTTCTAAGACATTTCCTTCTAAATCGAGTAACGTTTCAATGGAAACGACAGGATTTTCTTTTGGGATACGACAATCTCATTTCCGATCCACTAATCCTTCTTTACTGCATCCCTCACTCCCAAACATTGACGAATTCACACGGAAATTGCGTCGCTGTGAAATACGAGTACTATGTGTTCTAAGACTTTTCCTTCTAAATCGAGTAACGTTTCTATGGAAATGACAGGATTTTCTTTTGGGATACGACAATCTTACTTCCGATCCACTAATCCTTCGTTACTGCATCCCTCACTCCCACACATTGAAGAATTCACACGGAAATTGCGTCGCTGTGAAATACGAGTACTATGTGTTCTAAGACATTTCCTTCTAAATCGAGTAACGTTTCTATGGAAACGACAGGATTTTCTTTTGGGATACGACAATCACATTTCCGATCCACTAATCCTTCTTTACTGCATGCCTCACTCCCAAACATTGACGAATTCACACGGAAATTCCGTCGCTATGAAATACGAGTACTATGTGTTCTAAGACATTTCCTTCTAAATCGAGTAACGTTTCTATGGAAACGACAGGATTTTCTTTTGGGATACGACAATCACATTTCCGATCCACTAATCGTTCTTTACTGCATCCCTCACTCCCAAACATTGACGAATTCACACGGAAATTGCGTCCCTGTGAAATACGAGTACTATGTGTTCTAAGACATTTCTTTCTAAATCGAGTAACATTTCTATGGAAACGACAGGATTTTCTTTTGGGATACGACAATCTCATTTCCGATCCACTAATCCTTCTTTACTGCATCCCTCACTCCCAAACATTGACGAATTCACACGGAAATTGCGTCGCTGTGAAATACGAGTACTATGTGTTCTAAGACAGTTCCTTCTAAATCGAGTAACGTTTCTATGGAAACGACAGGATTTTCTTTTGGGATACGACAATCACATTTCCGATCCACTAATCCTTCTTTACTGCATCCCTCACTCCCTCACATTGAAGAATTCACACGGAAATTGCGTCGCTGTGAAATATGAGTACTATGTGTTCTAAGACATTTCCTTCTAAATCGAGTAACGTTTCTATGGAAACGACAGGATTTTCTTTTGGGATACGACAATCACATTTCCGATCCACTAATACTTCCTTACTGCATCCCTCACTCCCACACATTGAAGAATTCACACGGAAATTGCGTCGTTGTGAAATACGAGTACTGTGTGTTCTAAGACATTTCCTTCTAAATCGAGTAACGTTTCTATGGAATCGACAGGATTTTCTTTTGGGATACGACAATCACATTTCCGATCCACTAATCCTTCTTTACAGCATCCCTCACTCCCAAACATTGACGAATTCACACGGAAATTCCGTCGCTATGAAATACGAGTACTATGTGTTCTAAGACACTTCTTTCTAAATCGAGTAACGTTTCTTTGGAAACGACAGGATTTTCTTTTGGGATACGACAATCACATTTCCGATCCACTAATCCTTCTTTACTGCATCCCTCACTCCCTCACATTGAAGAATTCTCACGGAAATTGCGTCGCTGTGAAATACGAGTACTATGTGTTCTAAGACATTTCCTTCAAAATCGAGTAACGTTTCTATGGAAACGACAGGATTTTCTTTTGGGATACGACAATCACATTTCCGATCCACTAATCCTTCTTTACTGCATCCCTCACTCCCACACATTGAAGAATTCACACGGAAATTGCGTCGCTGTGAAATACGAGTACTATGTGTTCTAAGACATTTCCTTCTAAATCGAGTAACGTTTCAATGGAGACGACAGGATTTTCTTTTGGGATACGACTATCTCATTTTCGATCCACTAATCCTTCTTTACTGCATCCCTCACTCCCAAACATTGACGAATTCACACGGAAATTGCGTCGCTGTGAAATACGAGTACTATGTGTTCTAAGTCATTTGCTTCTAAATCGAGTAACGTTTCTATGGAAACGACAGGATTTTCTTTTGGGATACGACAATCACATTTCCGATCCACTAATCCTTCTTTACTGCATCCCTCACTCCCACACATTGAAGAATTCACACGGAAATTGCGTCGCTGTGAAATACGAGTACTATGTGTTCTAAGACATTTCCTTCTAAATCGAGTAACGTTTCTATATAAACGACAGGATTTTCTTTTGGGATACGACAATCACATTTCCGATCCACTAATCCTTCTTTACTGCATCCCTCACTCCCACACATTCAAGCATTCACACGGAAATTGCGTCGCTGTGAAATACGAGTACTATGTGTTCTAAGACATTTCCTTCTAAATTGAGTAACGTTTCAATGGAAACGACAGGATTTTCTTTTGGGATACGACAATCTCATTTCCGATCCACTAATCCATCTTTACTGCATCCCTCACTCCCAAACATTGACGAATTCACACGGAAATTGCGTCGCTGTGAAATACGAGTACTATGTGTTCTAAGACATTTCCTTCTAAATCGAGTAACGTTTCAATGGAAACGACAGGATTTTCTTTTGGGATACGACAATCACATTTCCGATCAACTAATCCTTCTTTACTGCATCACTCACTCCCAAACATTGACGAATTCACACGGAAATTGCGTCGCTGTGAAATACGAGTACTATGTGTTTTAAGACATTTCCTTCTAAATCGAGTAACGTTTCTATGGAAACGACAGGATTTTCTTTTGGGATACGACAATCACATTTCCGATCCACTAATCCTTCTTTACTGCATACCTCACTCCCACACATTCAAGAATTCACACGGAAATTGCGTCGCTGTGAAATACGAGTACTATGTGTTCTAAGACATTTCCTTCTAAATCGAGTAACGTTTCAATGGAAACGACAGGATTTTCTTTTGGGATACGACAATCTCATTTCCGATCCACTAATCCTTCTTTACTGCATCCCTCACTCCCAAACATTGACGAATTCACACGGAAATTGCGTCGCTGTGAAATACGAGTACTATGTGTTCTAAGACATTTCCTTCTAAATCGAGTAACGTTTCTATGGAAATGACAGGATTTTCTTTTGGGATACGACAATCTTACTTCCGATCCACTAATCCTTCGTTACTGCATCCCTCACTCCCACACATTGAAGAATTCACACGGAAATTGCGTCGCTGTGAAATACGAGTACTATGTGTTCTAAGACATTTCCTTCTAAATCGAGTAACGTTTCTATGGAAACGACAGGATTTTCTTTTGGGATACGACAATCACATTTCCGATCCACTAATCCTTCTTTACTGCATGCCTCACTCCCAAACATTGACGAATTCACACGGAAATTCCGTCGCTATGAAATACGAGTACTATGTGTTCTAAGACATTTCCTTCTAAATCGAGTAACGTTTCTATGGAAACGACAGGATTTTCTTTTGGGATACGACAATCACATTTCCGATCCACTAATCGTTCTTTACTGCATCCCTCACTCCCAAACATTGACGAATTCACACGGAAATTGCGTCGCTGTGAAATACGAGTACTATGTGTTCTAAGACATTTCTTTCTAAATCGAGTAACATTTCTATGGAAACGACAGGATTTTCTTTTGGGATACGACAATCTCATTTCCGATCCACTAATCCTTCTTTACTGCATCCCTCACTCCCAAACATTGACGAATTCACACGGAAATTGCGTCGCTGTGAAATACGAGTACTATGTGTTCTAAGACAGTTCCTTCTAAATCGAGTAACGTTTCTATGGAAACGACAGGATTTTCTTTTGGGATACGACAATCACATTTCCGATCCACTAATCCTTCTTTACTGCATCCCTCACTCCCTCACATTGAAGAATTCACACGGAAATTGCGTCGCTGTGAAATATGAGTACTATGTGTTCTAAGACATTTCCTTCTAAATCGAGTAACGTTTCTATGGAAACGACAGGATTTTCTTTTGGGATACGACAATCACATTTCCGATCCACTAATACTTCCTTACTGCATCCCTCACTCCCACACATTGAAGAATTCACACGGAAATTGCGTCGTTGTGAAATACGAGTACTGTGTGTTCTAAGACATTTCCTTCTAAATCGAGTAACGTTTCTATGGAATCGACAGGATTTTCTTTTGGGATACGACAATCACATTTCCGATCCACTAATCCTTCTTTACAGCATCCCTCACTCCCAAACATTGACGAATTCACACGGAAATTCCGTCGCTATGAAATACGAGTACTATGTGTTCTAAGACACTTCTTTCTAAATCGAGTAACGTTTCTTTGGAAACGACAGGATTTTCTTTTGGGATACGACAATCACATTTCCGATCCACTAATCCTTCTTTACTGCATCCCTCACTCCCTCACATTGAAGAATTCTCACGGAAATTGCGTCGCTGTGAAATACGAGTACTATGTGTTCTAAGACATTTCCTTCAAAATCGAGTAACGTTTCTATGGAAACGACAGGATTTTCTTTTGGGATACGACAATCACATTTCCGATCCACTAATCCTTCTTTACTGCATCCCTCACTCCCACACATTGAAGAATTCACACGGAAATTCCGTCGCTGTGAAATACGAGTACTATGTGTTCTAAGACATTTCCTTCTAAATCGAGTAACGTTTCTATGGAAACGACAGGATTTTCTTTTGGGATACGACAATCTCATTTCCGATCCACTAATCCTTCTTTACTGCATCCCTCACTCCCAAACATTGACGAATTCTCACGGAAATTCCGTCGCTGTGAAATACGAGTACTATGTGTTCTAAGACATTTCCTTCTAAATCGAGTAACGTTTCTATGGAAACGACCGGATTTTCTTTTGGGATACGACAATCACATTTACGTTCCACTAATCCTTCTTTCCTGCATACCTCACTCCCACACATTAAAGATTTCACACGGAAATTGCGTCGCTGTGAAATACGAGTACTATGTGTTCTAAGACATTTCCTTCTAAATCGAGTAACGTTTCTATGGAAACGACAGGATTTTCTTTTGGGGGACGACAATCACATATACGATCCACTAATCCTTCTTTACTGCATCCGTGACTCCCACACATTGAAGAATTCACACGGAAATTGCGTCGCTGTGAAATACGAGTACTATGTGTTCTAAGACATTTCCTTCTAAATCGAGTAACGTTTCTTTGGAAACGACAGGATTTTCTTTTGGGATACGTCAACCACATTTCCGATCCACTAATCCTTCTTTACTGCATCCCTCACTCCCACACATTGAAGAATTCACACGGAAATTGCGTCGCTGTGAAGTACGAGTACTATGTGTTCTAAGACATTTCCTCCTAAATCGAGTAACGTTTCTATGGAAACGACAGAATTTTCTTTTGGGATACGACAATCACATTTACGATCCACTAATCCTTCTTTACTGCATCCCTCACTCCCACACATTGAAGAATTCACACGGAAATTGCGTCGCTGTGAAATACGAGTACTATGTGTTCTAAGACATTTCCTTCTAAATCGAGTAACGTTTCTATGGAAACGACAGGATTTTCTTTTGGGATACAACAATCACATTTACGATCCACTAATCCTTCTTTACTGCATCCCTCACTCCCACGCATTGAAGAATTCACACGGAAATTGCGTCGCTGTGAAATACGAGTACTATGTGTTCTAAGACATTTCCTTCTAAATCGAGTAACGTTTCTATGGAAACGACAGGATTTTCATTTGGGATACGACAATCACATTTACGATCCACTAATCCGTCTTTACTGCACCCTTTGCTCCCACACATTGAAGAATTCACACGGAAATTGCGTCGCTGTGAAATACGAGTACTATGTGTTCTAAGACATTTCCTTCTAAATCGAGTAACGTTTCTATGGAAACGACAGGATTTTCTTTTGGGATACGACAATCACATTCCCGATCCACTATTCCTTCTTTACTGCATCCCTCACTCCCACATATTGAAGAATTCACACGGAAATTGCGTCGCTGGGAAATACGAGTACTATGTGTTCTATGACATTTCCTTCTAAATCGAGTAACGTTTCTATGGAAACGACAGGATTTTCTTTTGGGATACGACAATCACATTTACGATCCACTAATCCTTCTTTACTGCATCCCTCACTCCCACACATTGAAGAATTCACACGGAAACTGCGTCGCTGTGATATACGAGTACTATGTGTTCTAAGACATTTCCTTCTAAATCGAGTAACGTTTCTATGGAAACGACAGGATTTTCTTTTGGGATACGACAATCACATTTACGATCCACTAATCCTTCTTTACTGCATCCCTCACTCCCACACATTGAAGAATTCACACGGAAATTGCGTCGCTGTGAAATACGAGTACTATGTGTTCTAAGACATTTCCTTCTAAATCGAGTAACGTTTCTATGGAAACGACAGGATTTTCTTTTGGGATACGGCAATCTCATTTCCGATCCACTAATCGTTCTTTACTGCATCCCTCACTCCCAAACATTGACGAATTCACACGGAAATAGCGTCGCTGTGAAATACGAGTACTATGTGTTCTAAGACATTTCCTTCTAAATCGAGTAACGTTTCTATGGAAACGACAGGATTTTCTTTGGGATATGACAATCACATTTCCGATCCACTAACCCTTCTTTACTGCATCCCTCACTCCCAAACATTGACGAATTCACACGGAAATTCCGTCGCTGTGAAATACGAGTACTATTTGTTCTAAGACATTTCCTTCTAAATCGAGTAACGTTTCTATGGAAACGACATGATTTTCTTTTGGGATACGACAATCACATTTCCGATCCACTAATCGTTCTTTACTGCGTCCCTCACTCCCAAACATTGACGAATTCACACGGAAATTCCGTCGCTGTGAAATACGAGTACTATGTGTTCTAAGACATTTCCTTCTAAATCGAGTAACATTTCTATGGAAACGACAGGATTTTCTTTTGGGATACGACAATCTCATTTCCGATCCACTAATACTTCTTTACTGCATCCCTCACTCACAAACAATGACAAATTCACACGGAAATTGCGTCGCTGTGAAATACGAGTACTATGTGTTCTAAGACATTTCCTTCTAAATCGAGTAACGTTTCTATGGAAACGACAGGATTTTCTTTTGGGATACGACAATCACATTTCCGATCCACTAATCCTTCTTTACTGCGTCCCCCACTCCCTCACATTGAAGAATTCACACGGAAATTGCATCGCTGTGAAATACGAGTACTATGTGTTCTAAGACATTTCCTTCTAAATCGAGTAACGTTTCTATGGAAACGACAGGATTTTCTTTTGGGATACGACAATCACATTTCCGATCCACTAATCCTTCTTTACTGCATCCCTAACTCCCACACATTGAAGAATTCACACGGAAATTGCGTCGCTGTGAAATACGAGTACTATGTGTTCTAAGACATTTCCTTCTAAATCGAGTAACGTTTCTATGGAAACGACAGGATTTTCTTTTGGGATACGACAATCTCATTTCCGATCCACTAATCCTTCTTTACTGCATCCCTCGCTCCCAAACATTGACGAATTCTCACGGAAATTCCGTCGCTGTGAAATACGAGAACTATGTGTTCTAAGACATTTCCTTCTAAATCGAGTAACGTTTCTATGGAAATGACAGGATTTTCTTTTGGGATACGACAATCACATTTCCGATCCACTAATCCTTCTTTACTGCATCCCTCACTCCCACACAGTGAAGAATTCACACGGAAATTGCGTCGCTGTGAAATACGAGTACTATGTGTTCTAAGACATTTCCTTCTAAATCGAGTAACGTTTCTATGGAAACGACAGGATTTTCTTTTGGGATACGACAGTCACATTTACGTTCCACTAATCCTTCTTTCCTGCATACCTCACTCCCACACATTGAAGAATTCACACGGAAATTGCGTCGCTGTGAAATACGAGTACTATGTGTTCTAAGACATTTCCTTCTAAATCGAGTAACGTTTCTATGGAAACGACAGGATTTTCTTTTGGGATACGACAATCACATTTACGATCCACTAATCCTTCTTTACTGCATCCCTGACTCCCACACATTGAAGAATTCACACGGGAATTGCGTCGCTGTGAAATACGAGTACTATGTGTTCTAAGACATTTCCTTCTAAATCGAGTAACGTTTCTATGGAAACGACAGGATTTTCTTTTGGGATACGACAACCACATTTACGATCCACTAATCCTTCATTACTGCATCCCTCACTCCCACACATTGAAGAATTCACACGGAAATTGCGTCGCTGTGAAGTACGAGTACTATGTGTTCTAAGACATTTCCTTCTAAATCGAGTAACGTTTCTATGGAAACGACAGGATTTTCTTTTGGGATACGACAATCACATTTACCATCCACTAATCCTTCTTTACTGCATCCCTCACTCCCACACATTGAAGAATTCACACGGAAATTCCGTCGCTGTGAAATACGAGTACTATGTGTTCTAAGACATTTCCTTCTAAATCGAGTAACGTTTCTATGGAAACGACAGGATTTTCTTTTGGGATACGACAATCTCATTTACGATCCACTAATCCTTCTTTACTGTATCCCTCACTCCCACACATTGAAGAATTCACACGGAAATTGCGTCGCTGTGAAATACGAGTACTATGTGCTCTAAGACATTTCCTTCTAAATCGAGTAACGTTTCTATGGAAACGACAGGATTTTCTTTTGGGATACGACAATCACATTTACGATCCACTAATCCTTCTTTACTGCATCCCTCACTCCCACACATTGAGGAATTCACACGGAAATTGCGTCGCTGTGAAATGCGAGTACTATGTGTTCTAAGACATTTCCTTCTAAATCGAGTAACGTTTCTATGGAAACGACAGGATTTTCTTTTGGGATACGACAATCACATTTACGATCCACTAATCCTTCTTTACTGCACCCTTTACTCCCACACATTGAAGAATTCACACGGAAATTGCGTCGCTGTGAAATACGAGTACTATGTGTTCTAAGACATTTCCTTCTAAATCGAGTAACGTTTCTATGGAAACGACAGAATTTTCTTTTGGGATACGACAATCACATTTACGATCCACTAATCCTTCTTTACTGCATCCCTCACTCCCACACATTGAAGAATTCACACGGAAATTGCGTCGCTGTGAAATACGAGTACTATGTGTTCTAAGACATTTCCTTCTAAATCGAGTAACGTTTCTATGGAAACGACGGGATTTTCTTTTGGGATACAACAATCACATTTACGATCCACTAATCCTTCTTTACTGCATCCCTCACTCCCACACATTGAAGAATTCACACGGAAATTGCGTCGCTGTGAAATACGAGTACTATGTGTTCTAAGACATTTCCTTCTAAATCGAGTAACGTTTCTATGGAAACGACAGGATTTTCATTTGGGATACGACAATCACATTTACGATCCACTAATCCTTCTTTACTGCACCCTTTACTCCCACACATTGAAGAATTCACACTGAAATTGCGTCGCTGTGAAATACGAGTACTATGTGTTCTAAGACATTTCCTTCTAAATCGAGTAACGTTTCTATGGAAACGACAGGATTTTCTTTTGGGATACGACAATCACATTCCCGATCCACTATTCCTTCTTTACTGCATCCCTCACTCCCACATATTGAAGAATTCACACGGAAATTGCGTCGCTGGGAAATACGAGTACTATGTGTTCTATGACATTTCCTTCTAAATCGAGTAACGTTTCTATGGAAACGACAGGATTTTCTTTTGGGATACGACAATCACATTTACGATCCACTAATCCTTCTTTACTGCATCCCTCACTCCCACACATTGAAGAATTCACACGGAAACTGCGTCGCTGTGATATACGAGTACTATGTGTTCTAAGACATTTCCTTCTAAATCGAGTAACGTTTCTATGGAAACGACAGGATTTTCTTTTGGGATACGACAATCACATTTACGATCCACTAATCCTTCTTTACTGCATCCCTCACTCCCACACATTGAAGAATTCACACGGAAATTGCGTCGCTGTGAAATACGAGTACTATGTGTTCTAAGACATTTCCTTCTAAATCGAGTAACGTTTCTATGGAAACGACAGGATTTTCTTTTGGGATACGACAATCTCATTTCCGATCCACTAATCGTTCTTTACTGCATCCCTCACTCCCAAACATTGACGAATTCACACGGAAATTGCGTCGCTGTGAAATACGAGTACTATGTGTTCTAAGACATTTCCTTCTAAATCGAGTAACGTTTCTATGGAAACGACAGGATTTTCTTTGGGATACGACAATCACATTTCCGATCCACTAACCCTTCTTTACTGTATCCCTCACTCCCAAACATTGACGAATTCACACGGAAATTCCGTCGCTGTGAAATACGAGTACTATTTGTTCTAAGACATTTCCTTCTAAATCGAGTAACGTTTCTATGGAAACGACAGGATTTTCTTTTGGGATACGACAATCACATTTCCGATCCACTAATCGTTCTTTACTGCGTCCCTCACTCCCAAACATTGACGAATTCACACGGAAATTCCGTCGCTGTGAAATACGAGTACTATGTGTTCTAAGACATTTCCTTCTAAATCGAGTAACATTTCTATGGAAACGACAGGATTTTCTTTTGGGATACGACAATCTCATTTCCGATCCACTAATACTTCTTTACTGCATCCCTCACTCCCAAACATTGACAAATTCACACGGAAATTGCGTCGCTGTGAAATACGAGAACTATGTGTTCTAAGACATTTCCTTCTAAATCGAGTAACGTTTCTATGGAAATGACAGGATTTTCTTTTGGGATACGACAATCACATTTCCGATCCACTAATCCTTCTTTACTGCATCCCTCACTCCCACACAGTGAAGAATTCACACGGAAATTGCGTCGCTGTGAAATACGAGTACTATGTGTTCTAAGACATTTCCTTCTAAATCGAGTAACGTTTCTATGGAAACGACAGGATTTTCTTTGGGGATACGACAATCTCATTTACGATCCACTAATCCTTCTTTACTGTATCCCTCACTCCCACACATTGAAGAATTCACACGGAAATTGCGTCGCTGTGAAATACGAGTACTATGTGCTCTAAGACATTTCCTTCTAAATCGAGTAACGTTTCTATGGAAACGACAGGATTTTCTTTTGGGATACGACAATCACATTTACGATCCACTAATCCTTCTTTACTGCATCCCTCACTCCCACACATTGAGGAATTCACACGGAAATTGCGTCGCTGTGAAATGCGAGTACTATGTGTTCTAAGACATTTCCTTCTAAATCGAGTAACGTTTCTATGGAAACGACAGGATTTTCTTTTGGGATACGACAATCACATTTACGATCCACTAATCCTTCTTTACTGCACCCTTTACTCCCACACATTGAAGAATTCACACGGAAATTGCGTCGCTGTGAAATACGAGTACTATGTGTTCTAAGACATTTCCTTCTAAATCGAGTAACGTTTCTATGGAAACGACAGAATTTTCTTTTGGGATACGACAATCACATTTACGATCCACTAATCCTTCTTTACTGCATCCCTCACTCCCACACATTGAAGAATTCACACGGAAATTGCGTCGCTGTGAAATACGAGTACTATGTGTTCTAAGACATTTCCTTCTAAATCGAGTAACGTTTCTATGGAAACGACAGGATTTTCTTTTGGGATACAACAATCACATTTACGATCCACTAATCCTTCTTTACTGCATCCCTCACTCCCACACATTGAAGAATTCACACGGAAATTGCGTCGCTGTGAAATACGAGTACTATGTGTTCTAAGACATTTCCTTCTAAATCGAGTAACGTTTCTATGGAAACGACAGGATTTTCATTTGGGATACGACAATCACATTTACGATCCACTAATCCTTCTTTACTGCACCCTTTACTCCCACACATTGAAGAATTCACACGGAAATTGCGTCGCTGTGAAATACGAGTACTATGTGTTCTAAGACATTTCCTTCTAAATCGAGTAACGTTTCTATGGAAACGACAGGATTTTCTTTTGGGATACGACAATCACATTCCCGATCCACTATTCCTTCTTTACTGCATCCCTCACTCCCACATATTGAAGAATTCACACGGAAATTGCGTCGCTGGGAAATACGAGTACTATGTGTTCTATGACATTTCCTTCTAAATCGAGTAACGTTTCTATGGAAACGACAGGATTTTCTTTTGGGATACGACAATCACATTTACGATCCACTAATCCTTCTTTACTGCATCCCTCACTCCCACACATTGAAGAATTCACACGGAAACTGCGTCGCTGTGATATACGAGTACTATGTGTTCTAAGACATTTCCTTCTAAATCGAGTAACGTTTCTATGGAAACGACAGGATTTTCTTTTGGGATACGACAATCACATTTACGATCCACTAATCCTTCTTTACTGCATCCCTCACTCCCACACATTGAAGAATTCACACGGAAATTGCGTCGCTGTGAAATACGAGTACTATGTGTTCTAAGACATTTCCTTCTAAATCGAGTAACGTTTCTATGGAAACGACAGGATTTTCTTTTGGGATACGACAATCTCATTTCCGATCCACTAATCGTTCTTTACTGCATCCCTCACTCCCAAACATTGACGAATTCACACGGAAATTGCGTCGCTGTGAAATACGAGTACTATGTGTTCTAAGACATTTCCTTCTAAATCGAGTAACGTTTCTATGGAAACGACAGGATTTTCTTTGGGATACGACAATCACATTTCCGATCCACTAACCCTTCTTTACTGTATCCCTCACTCCCAAACATTGACGAATTCACACGGAAATTCCGTCGCTGTGAAATACGAGTACTATTTGTTCTAAGACATTTCCTTCTAAATCGAGTAACGTTTCTATGGAAACGACAGGATTTTCTTTTGGGATACGACAATCACATTTACGATCCACTAATCCTTCTTTACTGCACCCTTTACTCCCACACATTGAAGAATTCACACGGAAATTGCGTCGCTGTGAAATACGAGTACTATGTGTTCTAAGACATTTCCTTCTAAATCGAGTAACGTTTCTATGGAAACGACAGAATTTTCTTTTGGGATACGACAATCACATTTACGATCCACTAATCCTTCTTTACTGCATCCCTCACTCCCACACATTGAAGAATTCACACGGAAATTGCGTCGCTGTGAAATACGAGTACTATGTGTTCTAAGACATTTCCTTCTAAATCGAGTAACGTTTCTATGGAAACGACAGGATTTTCTTTTGGGATACAACAATCACATTTACGATCCACTAATCCTTCTTTACTGCATCCCTCACTCCCACACATTGAAGAATTCACACGGAAATTGCGTTGCTGTGAAATACGAGTACTATGTGTTCTAAGACATTTCCTTCTAAATCGAGTAACGTTTCTATGGAAACGACAGGATTTTCATTTGGGATACGACAATCACATTTACGATCCACTAATCCTTCTTTACTGCACCCTTTACTCCCACACATTGAAGAATTCACACGGAAATTGCGTCGCTGTGAAATACGAGTACTATGTGTTCTAAGACATTTCCTTCTAAATCGAGTAACGTTTCTATGGAAACGACAGGATTTTCTTTTGGGATACGACAATCACATTCCCGATCCACTATTCCTTCTTTACTGCATCCCTCACTCCCACATATTGAAGAATTCACACGGAAATTGCGTCGCTGGGAAATACGAGTACTATGTGTTCTATGACATTTCCTTCTAAATCGAGTAACGTTTCTATGGAAACGACAGGATTTTCTTTTGGGATACGACAATCACATTTACGATCCACTAATCCTTCTTTACTGCATCCCTCACTCCCACACATTGAAGAATTCACACGGAAACTGCGTCGCTGTGATATACGAGTACTATGTGTTCTAAGACATTTCCTTCTAAATCGAGTAACGTTTCTATGGAAACGACAGGATTTTCTTTTGGGATACGACAATCACATTTACGATCCACTAATCCTTCTTTACTGCATCCCTCACTCCCACACATTGAAGAATTCACACGGAAATTGCGTCGCTGTGAAATACGAGTACTATGTGTTCTAAGACATTTCCTTCTAAATCGAGTAACGTTTCTATGGAAACGACAGGATTTTCTTTTGGGATACGACAATCTCATTTCCGATCCACTAATCGTTCTTTACTGCATCCCTCACTCCCAAACATTGACGAATTCACACGGAAATTGCGTCGCTGTGAAATACGAGTACTATGTGTTCTAAGACATTTCCTTCTAAATCGAGTAACGTTTCTATGGAAACGACAGGATTTTCTTTGGGATACGACAATCACATTTCCGATCCACTAACCCTTCTTTACTGTATCCCTCACTCCCAAACATTGACGAATTCACACGGAAATTCCGTCGCTGTGAAATACGAGTACTATTTGTTCTAAGACATTTCCTTCTAAATCGAGTAACGTTTCTATGGAAACGACAGGATTTTCTTTTGGGATACGACAATCACATTTCCGATCCACTAATCGTTCTTTACTGCGTCCCTCACTCCCAAACATTGACGAATTCACACGGAAATTCCGTCGCTGTGAAATACGAGTACTATGTGTTCTAAGACATTTCCTTCTAAATCGAGTAACATTTCTATGGAAACGACAGGATTTTCTTTTGGGATACGACAATCTCATTTCCGATCCACTAATACTTCTTTACTGCATCCCTCACTCCCAAACATTGACAAATTCACACGGAAATTGCGTCGCTGTGAAATACGAGAACTATGTGTTCTAAGACATTTCCTTCTAAATCGAGTAACGTTTCTATGGAAATGACAGGATTTTCTTTTGGGATACGACAATCACATTTCCGATCCACTAATCCTTCTTTACTGCATCCCTCACTCCCACACAGTGAAGAATTCACACGGAAATTGCGTCGCTGTGAAATACGAGTACTATGTGTTCTAAGACATTTCCTTCTAAATCGAGTAACGTTTCTATGGAAACGACAGGATTTTCTTTGGGGATACGACAATCACATTTACGATCCACTAATCCTTCTTTACTGCATCCCTCACTCCCACACATTGAGGAATTCACACGGAAATTGCGTCGCTGTGAAATACGAGTACTATGTGTTCTAAGACATTTCCTTCTAAATCGAGTGACGTTTCTATGGAAACGACAGGATTTTCTTTTGGGATACGACAATCACATTTACGATCCACTAATCCTTCTTTACTGCACCCTTTACTCCCACACATTGAAGAATTCACACGGAAATTGCGTCGCTGTGAAATACGAGTACTATGTGTTCTAAGACATTTCCTTCTAAATCGAGTAACGTTTCTATGGAAACGACAGGATTTTCTTTTGGGATACGACAATCACATTTACGATCCACTAATCCTTCTTTACTGCATCCCTCACTCCCACATATTGAAGAATTCACACGGAAATTGCGTCGCTGTGAAATACGAGTACTATGTGTTCTAAGACATTTCCTTCTAAATCGAGTAACGTTTCTATGGAAACGACAGGATTTTCATTTGATATACGACAATCACATTTACGATCCACTAATCCTTCTTTACTGCATCCCTCACTCCCACACATTGAGGAATTCACACGGAAATTGCGTCGCTGTGAAATACGAGTACTATGTGTTCTAAGACATTTCCTTCTAAATCGAGTAACGTTTCTATGGAAACGACAGGATTTTCTTTTGGGATACGACAATCACATTTACGATCCACTAATCCTTCTTTACTGCATCCCTCACTCCCACATATTGAAGAATTCACACGGAAATTGCGTCGCTGTGAAATACGAGTACTAAGTGTTCTAAGACATTTCCTTCTAAATCGAGTAACGTTTCTATGGAAACGACAGGATTTTCTTTCGGGATACGACAATCACATTTACGATCCACTAATCCTTCTTTACTGCATCCCCCACTCCCACACATTGAGGAATTCACACGGAAATTGCGTCGCTGTGAAATACGAGTACTATGTGTTCTAAGACATTTCCTTCTAAATCGAGTAACGTTTCTATGGAAACGACAGGATTTTCTTTTGGGATACGACAATCACATTTACGATCCACTAATCCTTCTTTACTGCACCCTTTACTCCCACACATTGAAGAATTCACACGGAAATTGCGTCGCTGTGAAATACGAGTACTATGTGTTCTAAGACATTTCCTTCTAAATCGAGTAACGTTTCTATGGAAACGACAGGATTTTCTTTTGGGATACGACAATCACATTTACGATCCACTAATCCTTTTTTACTGCATCCCTCACTCCCACATATTGAAGAATTCACACGGAAATTGCGTCGCTGTGAAATACGAGTACTATGTGTTCTAAGACATTTCCTTCTAAATCGAGTAACGTTTCTATGGAAACGACAGGATTTTCTTTTGGGATACGACAATCACATTTACGATCCACTAATCCTTCTTTACTGCATCCCTCACTCCCACACATTGAGGAATTCACACGGAAATTGCGTCGCTGTGAAATACGAGTACTATTTGTTCTAAGACATTTCCTTCTAAATAGAGTAACGTTTCTATGGAAACGACAGGATTTTCTTTTGGGATACGACAATCACATTTCCGATCCACTAATCGTTCTTTACTGCGTCCCTCACTCCCAAACATTGACGAATTCACACGGAAATTCCGTCGCTGTGAAATACGAGTACTATGTGTTCTAAGACATTTCCTTCTAAATCGAGTAACATTTCTATGGAAACGACAGGATTTTCTTTTGGGATACGACAATCTCATTTCCGATCCACTAATACTTCTTTACTGCATCCCTCACTCCCAAACATTGACAAATTCACACGGAAATTGCGTCGCTGTGAAATACGAGTACTATGTGTTCTAAGACATTTCCTTCTAAATCGAGTAACGTTTCTATGGAAACGACAGGATTTTCTTTTGGGATACGACAATCACATTTCCGATCCACTAATCCTTCTTTACTGCATCCCCCACTCCCTCACATTGAAGAATTCACACGGAAATTGCATCGCTGTGAAATACGAGTACTATGTGTTCTAAGACATTTCCTTCTAAATCGAGTAACGTTTCTATGGAAACGACAGGATTTTCTTTTGGGATACGACAATCACATTTCCGATCCACTAATCCTTCTTTACTGCATCCCTCACTCCCACACATTGAAGAATTCATACGGAAATTGCGTCGCTGTGAAATACGAGTACTATGTGTTCTAAGACATTTCCTTCTAAATCGAGTAACGTTTCTATGGAAACGACAGGATTTTCTTTTGGGATACGACAATCTCATTTCCGATCCACTAATCCTTCTTTACTGCATCCCTCACTCCCAAACATTGACGAATTCTCACGGAAATTGCGTCGCTGTGAAATACGAGTACTATGTGTTCTAAGACATTTCCTTCTAAATCGAGTAACGTTTCTATGGAAACGACAGGATTTTCTTTTGGGATACGACAATCACTTTTACGATCCACTAATCCTTCTTTACTGCATCCCTGACTCCCACACATTGAAGAATTCGCACGGGAATTGCGTCGCTGTGAAATACGAGTACTATGTGTTCTGAGACATTTCCTTCTAAATCGAGTAACGTTTCTATGGAAACGACAGGATTTTCTTTTGGGATACGACAACCACATTTACGATCCACTAATCCTTCATTACTGCATCCCTCACTCCCACACATTGAAGAATTCACACGGAAATTACGTCGCTGTGAAGTACGAGTACTATGTGTTCTAAGACATTTCCTTCTAAATCGAGTAACGTTTCTATGGAAACGACAGGATTTTCTTCTGGGATACGACAATCACATTTACCATCCACTAATCCTTCTTTACTGCATCCCTCACTCCCACACATTGAAGGATTCACACGGAAATTCCGTCGCTGTGAAATACGAGTACTATGTGTTCTAAGACATTTCCTTCTAAATCGAGTAACGTTTCTATGGAAACGACAGGATTTTCTTTTGGGATACGACAATCTCATTTACGATCCACTAATCCTTCTTTACTGTATCCCTCACTCCCACACATTGAAGAATTCACACGGAAATTGCGTCGCTGTGAAATACGAGTACTATGTGTTCTAAGACATTTCCTCCTAAATCGAGTAACGTTTCTATGGAAACGACAGAATTTTCTTTTGGGAAACGACAATCACATTTACGATCCACTAATCCTTCTTTACTGCATCCCTCACTCCCACACATTGAAGAATTCACACGGAAATTGCGTCGCTGTGAAATACGAGAACTATGTGCTCTAAGACATTTCCTTCTAAATCGAGTAACGTTTCTATGGAAACGACAGGATTTTCTTTTGGGATACGACAATCACATTTACGATCCACTAATCCTTCTTTACTGCATCCCTCACTCCCACACATTGAGGAATTCACACGGAAATTGCGTCGCTGTGAAATACGAGTACTATGTGTTCTAAGACATTTCCTTCTAAATCGAGTAACGTTTCTATGGAAACGACAGGATTTTCTTTTGGGATACGACAATCACATTTACGATCCACTAATCCTTCTTTACTGCACCCTTTACTCCCACACATTGAATAATTCACACGGAAATTGCGTCGCTGTGAAATACGAGTACTATGTGTTCTAAGACATTTCCTTCTAAATCGAGAAACGTTTCTATGGAAACGACAGGATTTTCTTCTGGGATACGACAATCACATTTACGATCCACTAATCCTTCTTTACTGCATCCCTCACTCCCACATATTGAAGAATTCACACGGAAATTGCGTCGCTGTGAAATACGAGTACTATGTGTTCTAAGGCATTTCCTTCTAAATCGAGTAACGTTTCTATGGAAACGACAGGATTTTCTTTTGGGATACGACAATCTCATTTCCGATCCACTAATCCTTCTTTACTGCATCCCTCACCCCCAAACATTGAGGAATTCACACGGAAATTGCGTCGCTGTGAAATACGAGTACTATGTGTTCTAAGACATATCCTTCTAAACCGAGTAACGTTTCTATGGAGACGACAGGATTGTCTTTTGGGATACGACAATCTCATTTCCGATCCAATAATCCTTCTTTACTGCATACCTCACTCCCACACATTGAAGAAATCACACGGAAATTGCGTCGCTGTGAAATACGAGTACTATGTGTTCTAAGACATTTCCTTCTAAATCGAGTAACGCTTCTATGGAAACGACAGGATTTTCTTTTGTGATACGACAATCACATTTACGATCCACTAATCCTTCTTTACTGCATCCCTCACTCCCACACATTGAAGAATTCACACGGAAATTGCGTCGCTGTGAAATACGAGTACTATGTGTTCTAAGACATTTCCTTCTAAATCGAGTAACGTTTCTGTGGAAACGACAGGATTTTCTTTTGGGATACGACAATCACATTTACGATCCACTAATCCTTCTTTACTGCATCCCTCACTCCCACACATTGAAGAATTCACACGGAAATTGCGTCGCTGTGAAATACGAGTACTATGTGTTCTAAGACATTTTATTCTAAATCGTGTAACGTTTCTATGGAAACGACAGGATTTTCTTTTGGGATACGACAATCACATTTCCGATCCACTAATCCTTCTTTACTGCATCCCTCACTCCCACACATTGAAGAATTCACACGGAAATTGCGTCGCTGTGAAATACGAGTACTATGTGTTCTAAGACATTTCCTTCAAAATCGAGTGACGTTTCTATGGAAACGACAGGATTTTCTTTTGGGATACGACAATCACATTTACGATCCACTAATCCTTCTTTACTGCATCCCTCACTCCCACACATTGAAGAATTCACACGGAAATTGCGTCGCTGTGAAATACGAGTACTATGTGTTCTAAGACATTTCCTTCTAAATAGAGTAACGTTTCTATGGAAACGACAGGATTTTCTTTTGGGATACGACAATCACATTTACGATCCACTAATCCTTCTTTACTGCATCCCTCACTCCCACACATTGAAGAATTCACACGGAAATTGCGTCGCTGTGAAATACGAGTACTATGGGTTCTAAGACACTTCCTTCTACATCGAGTAACGTGTCTATGGAAACGCCAGGATTTTCTTTTGGGATACGACAATCACATTTACGAACCACTAATCCTTCTTTACTGCATCCCTCACTCCCACACATTGAACAATTCACACGGAAATTGCGTCGCTGTGAAATACGAGTACTATGTGTTCTAAGACATTTCCTTCTAAATCGAGTAACGTTTCTATGGAAACGACAGGATTTTCTTTTGGGATACGACAATCACATTTACGATCCACTAATCCTTCTTTACTGCATCCCTCACTCTCACACATTGAAGAATTCACACGGAAATTGCGTCGCTGTGAAATACGAGTACTATGTGTTCTAAGACCTTTCCTTCTAAATCGAGTAACGTTTATATGGAAACGACAGGATTTTCTTTTGGGATACGACAATCACATTTACGATCCACTAATCCTCCTTTACTGCATCCCTCACTCCCACACATTGAAGAATTCACACGGAAATTGCGTCGCTGTGAAATACGAGTACTCTGTGTTCTAAGACATTTCCTTCTAAATCGAGTAACGTTTCTATGGAAACGACAGGATTTTCTTTTGGGATACGACAACCACATTTACGATCCACTAATCCTTCTTTACTGCATCCCTCACTCCCACACATTGAAGAATTCACACGGAAATTGCGTCGCTGTGAAATACGAGTACTATGTGTTCTAAGACATTTCCTTCCAAATCGAGTAACGTTTCTATGGAAACGACAGGATTTTCTTTTGGGATACGACAATCACATTTACGATCCACTAATCCTTCTTTACTGCATCCCTCACTCCCACACATTGAAGAATTCACACGGAAATTCCGTCGCTGTGAAATACGAGTACTATGTGTTCTAAGACATTTCCTTCTAAATCGAGTAACGTTTCTACGGAAACGACAGGATTTTCTTTTGGGATACGACAATCTCATTTACGATCCACTAATCCTTCTTAACTGCATCCCTCACTCCCACACATTGAAGAATCCACACGGAAATTGCGTCGCTGTGAAATACGAGTACTATGTGTTCTAAGACATTTCCTTCTAAATCGAGTAACGTTCTATGGAAACGACAGGATTTTCTTTTGGGATACGACAATCACATTTACGATCCACTAATCCTTCTTTACTGCATCCCTCACTCCCTCACATTGAAGAATTCGCACGTTAATTGCGTCGCTGTGAAATACGAGTACTATGTGTTCTAAGACATTTCCTTCTAAATAGAGTAACGTTTCTATGGAAACGACAGGATTTTCTTTTGGGATACGACAATCACATTTACAATCCACTAATCCTTCTTTACTGCATCCCTCACTTCCACACATTGAAGAATTCACACGGAAATTGCGTCGCTGTGAAATACGAGTACTATGTGTTCTAAGACATTTCTTTCTAAATCGAGTAACGTTTCTATGGAAACGACAGGATTTTCTTTTGGGATACGACAATCACCTTTCCGATCCACTAATCCTTCTTTACTGCATCCCTCACTCCCACACATTGAAGAATTCACACGGAAATTGCGTCGCTGTGAAATACGAGTACTATGTGTTCTAAGACATTTCCTTCTAAATCGAGTAACGTTTCTATGGAAACGACAGGATTTTCTTTTGGGATACGACAATCTCATTTCCGATCCACTAATCCTTCTTTACTGCATCCCTCACTCCCAAACATTGACGAATTCACACGGAAATTCCGTCGCTGTGAAATACGAATACTATGTGTTCTAATACATTTCCTTCTAATTCGAGTAACGTTTCTATGGAAACGACAGGATTTTCTTTTGGGATACGACAATCTCATTTCCGATCCACTAATGCTTCTTTACTGCATCCCACACTCGCACACATTGAAGAATTCACACGGAAATTGCGTCGCTGTGAAATACGAGTACTATGTGTTCTAAGACATAATCTTCTAAATCGAGTAACGTTTCTATGGAAACGACAGGATTTTCTTTTGGGATACGACAATCACATTTCCGATCCACTAATCCTACTTTACTGCATCCGTCACTCCCTCACATTGAAGAATTCACACGGAAATTGCGATGCTGTGAAATATGAGTACTATGTGTTCTAAGACATTTCCTTCTAAATCGAATAACATTTCCATGGAAACGACAGGTTTTTCTTTTGGGATACGACAATCTCATTTCCGATCCACTAATCCTTCTTTACTGCATCCCTCACTTACAAACATTGACGAATTCACACGGAAATTCCGTCGCTGTGAAATACGAGTACTATGTGTTCTAAGACATTTCCTTCTAAATCGAGTAACGTTTCTATGGAAACGACAGGATTTCCTTATGGGATACGACAATCACATTTCCGATCCACTAATCCTTCTTTACTGCATCCCTCACTCCCTCACATTGAAGAATTAACACGGAAATTGCGTCGCTGTGAAATACGAGTACTATGTGTTCTAAGACATTTCCTTCTAAATAGAGTAACGTTTCTATGGAAACGACAGGATTTTCTTTTGGGATACGACAATCACATTTACGATCCACTAATCCTTCTTTACTGCATCCCTCACTCTCTCACATTGAAGAATTCACACGGAAATTGCGTCGCTGTGAAATACGAGTACTATGTGTTCTAAGACATTTCCTTCTAAATAGAGTAACGTTTCTATGGAAACGACAGGATTTTCTTTTGGGATACGACAATCACATTTACGATCCACTAATCCTTCTTTACTGCATCCCTCACTCCCACACATTGAAGAATTCACACGGAAATTGCGTCGCTGTGAAATACGAGTACTATGGGTTCTAAGACACTTCCTTCTACATCGAGTAACGTGTCTATGGAATCGCCAGGATTTTCTTTTGGTATACGACAATCACATTTACGAACCACTAATCCTTCTTTACTGCATCCCTCACTCCCACACATTGAATAATTCACACGGAAATTGCGTCGCTGTGAAATACGAGTACTATGTGTTCTAAGACATTTCCTTCTAAAGCGAGTAACGTTTCTATGGAAACGACAGGATTTTCTTTTGGGATACGACAATCACATTTCCGATCCACTAACCCTTCTTTACTGCATCCCTCACTCCCACACATTGAAGAATTCACACGGAAATTGCGTCGCTGTGAAATACGAGTACTATGTGTTCTAAGACATTTCCTTCTAAATCGAGTAACGTTTCTATGGAAACGACAGGATTTTCTTTTGGGATACGACAATCTCATTTCCGATCCACTAATCCTTCTTTACTGCATCCCTCACTCCCAAACATTGACGAATTCACACGGAAATTCCGTCGCTGTGAAATTCGAGTACTATGTGTTCTAATACATTTCCTTCTAAATCGAGTAACGTTTCTATGGAAACGACAGGATTTTCTTTTGGGATACGACAATCTCATTTCCGATCCACTAATGCTTCTTTGCTGCATCCCTCACTCGCACACATTGAAGAATTCACACGGAAATTGCGTCGCTGTGAAATACGAGTACTATGTGTTCTAAGACATAATCTTCTAAATCGAGTAACGTTTCTATGGAAACGACAGGATTTTCTTTTGGGATACGACAATCACATTTCCGATCCACTAATCCTACTTTACTGCATCCGTCACTCACTCACATTGAAGAATTCACACGGAAATTGCGTCGCTGTGAAATATGAGTACTATGTGTTCTAAGACATTTCCTTCTAAATCGAATAACATTTCTATGGAAACGACAGGTTTTTCTTTTGGGATACGACAATCTCATTTCCGATCCACTAATCCTTCTTTACTGCATCCCTCACTCCCAAACATTGACGAATTCACACGGAAATTCCGTCGCTGTGAAATACGAGTACTATGTGTTCTAAGACATTTCCTTCTAAATCGAGTAACGTTTCTATGGAAACGACAGGATTTCCTTTTGGGATACGACAATCACATTTCCGATCCACTAATCCTTCTTTACTGCATCCCTCACTACCTCACATTGAAGAATTCACACGGAAATTGCGTCGCTGTGAAATACGAGTACTATGTGTTCTAAGACATTTCCTTCTAAATAGAGTAACGTTTCTATGGAAACGACAGGATTTTCTTTTGGGATACGACAATCACATTTACGATCCACTAATCCTTCTTTACTGCATCCCTCACTCCCACACAATGAAGAATTCACACGGAAATTGCGTCGCTGTGACATACGAGTACTATGTGTTCTAAGACATTTCCTTCTAAATAGAGTAACGTTTCTATGGAAACGACAGGATTTTCTTTTGGGATACGACAATCACATTTACGATCCACTAATCCTTCTTTACTGCATCCCTCACTCCCACACATTGAAGAATTCACACGGAAATTGCGTCGCTGTGAAATACGAGTACTATGGGTTCTAAGACACTTCCTTCTACATCGAGTAACGTGTCTATGGAAACGCCAGGATTTTCTTTTGGGATACGACAATCACATTTACGAACCACTAATCCTTCTTTACTGCATCCCTCACTCCCACACATTGAATAATTCACACGGAAATTGCGTCGCTATGAAATACGAGTACTAAGTGTTCTAAGACATTTCCTTCTAAATCGAGTAACGTTTCTATGGAAACGACAGGATTTTCTTTTGGGATACGACAATCACATTTACGATCCACTAATCCTTCTTTACTGCTTCCCTCACTCCCACACATAGAATAATTCACACGGAAATTCCGTCGCTGTGAAATACGAGTACTATGTGTTCTAAGACATTTCCTTCTAAATCGAGTAACGTTTCTATGGAAACGACAGGATTTTCTTTTGGGATACGACAATCACATTTACGATCCACTAATCCTTCTTTACTGCATCCCTCACTCCCACACATTGAAGAATTCACACGGAAATTGCGTCGCTGTGAAATTCGAGTACTATGTGTTCTAAGACCTTTCCTTCTAAATCGAGTAACGTTTCTATGGAAACGACAGGACTTTCTTTTGGGATACGACAATCACATTTACGATCCACTAATCCTTCTTTACTGCATCCCTCACTCCCACACATTGAAGAATTCACACGGAATTGCGTCGCTGTGAAATACGAGTACACTGTGTTCTAAGACATTTCCTTCTAAATCGAGTAACGTTTCTATGGAAACGACAGGATTTTCTTTTGGGATACGACAACCACATTTACGATCCACTAATCCTTCTTTACTGCATCCCTCACTCCCACACATTGAAGAATTCACACGGAAATTGCGTCGCTGTGAAATACGAGTACTATGTGTTCTAAGACATTTCCTTCTAAATCGAGTAACGTTTCTATGGAAACGACAGGATTTTCTTTTGGGATACGACAATCACATTTACGATCCACTAATCCTTCTTTACTGCATCCCTCACTCCCACACATTGAAGAATTCACACGGAAATTCCGTCGCTGTGAAATACGAGTACTATGTGTTCTAAGACATTTCCTTCTAAATCGAGTAACGTTTCTACGGAAACGACAGGATTTGCTTTTGGGATACGACAATCTCATTTACGATCCACTAATCCTTCTTAACTGCATCCCTCACTCCCACACATTGAAGAATCCACACGGAAATTCCGTCGCTGTGAAATACGAGTACTATGTGTTCTAAGACATTTCCTTCTAAATCGAGTTACGTTTCTATGGAAACGACAGGATTTTCTTTTGGGATACGACAATCACATTTACGATCCACTAATCCTTCTTTACTGCATCCCTCACTCCCTCACATTGAAGAATTCGCACGTTAATTGCTTCGCTGTGAAATACGAGTACTATGTGTTCTAAGACATTTCCTTCTAAATCGAGTAACGTTTCTATGGAAACGACAGGATTTTCTTTTGGGATACGACAATCACATTTCCGATCCACTAATCCTTCTTTACTGCATCCCTCACTCCCACACATTGAAGAATTCACACGGAAATTGCGTCGCTGTGAAATACGATTACTATGTGTTCTAAGACATTTCCTTCTAAATCGAGTAACGTTTCTATGGAAACGACAGGATTTTCTTTTGGGATACGTCACTCACATTTCCGATCCACTAATCCTTCTTTACTGCATCCCTCACTCCCACACATTGAAGAATTCACACGGAAATTGCGTCGCTGTGAAATACGAGTACTATGAGTTCTAAGACATTTCCTTCTAAATCGAGTAACGTTTCTATGGAAACGACCGGATTTTCTTTTGGGATACGACAATCTCATTTCCGATCCACTAATCCTTCTTTACTGCATCCCTCACTCCCAAACATTGGCGAATTCACACGGAAATTCCGTCGCTGTGAAATACGAGTACTATGTGTTCTAATACATTTCCTTCTAAATCGAGTAACGTTTCTATGAAAACGACAGGATTTTCTTTTGGGATACGACAATCTCATTTCCGATCGACTAATGCTTCTTTACTGCATCCCTCACTCGCACACATTGAAGAATTCACACGGAAATTGCGTCGCTGTGAAATACGAGTACTATGTGTTCTAAGACATTATCTTCTAAATCGAGTAACGTTTCTATGGAAACGACAGGATTTTCTTTTGGGATACGACAATCACATTTCCGATCCACTAATCCTACTTTACTGCATCCGTCACTCCCTCACATTGAAGAATTCACACGGAAATTGCGTCGCTGTGAAATATGAGTACTATGTGTTCTAAGACATTTCCTTCTAAATCGAATAACATTTCTATGGAAACGACAGGTTTTTCTTTTGGGATACGACAATCTCATTTCCGATCCACTAATCCTTCTTTACTGCATCCCTCACTCCCAAACATTGACGAATTCACACGGAAATTCCGTCGCTGTGAAATACGAGTACTATGTGTTCTAAGACATTTCCTTCTACATCGAGTAACGTTTCTATGGAAACGACAGGATTTCCTTTTGGGATACGACAATCACATTTCCGATCCACTAATCCTTCTTTACTGCATCCCTCACTCCCACACATTGAAGAATTCACACGGAAATTGCGTCGCTGTGAAATACGAGTACTATGTGTTCTAAGACATTTCCTTCTAAATCGAGTAACGTTTCTATGGAAACGACAGGATTTTCTTTTGGGATACGACAATCACATTTCCGATCCACTAATCCTCCTTTACTGCATCCCTCACTCCCAAACTTTGACGAATTCACACGGAAATTCCGTCGCTGTGAAATACGAGTACTATTTGTTCTAAGACATTTCCTTCTAAATCGAGTAACGTTTCTATGGAAACGACAGGATTTTCTTTTGGGATACGACAATCACATTTCCGATCCACTAATCGTTCTTTACTGCATCCCTCACTCCCAAACATTGACGAATTCACACGGAAATTCCGTCGCTGTGAAATACGAGTACTATGTGTTCTAAGACATTTCCTTCTAAATCGAGTAACGTTTCTATGGAAACGACAGGATTTTCTTTTGGGATACGACAATCGCATTTCCGATCCACTAATCCTTCTTTACTGCATCCGTCACTCCCTCACATTGAAGAATTCACACGGAAATTGCGTCGCTATGAAATACGAGTACTATGTGTTCTAAGACATTTCCTTCTAAATCGAGTAACGTTTCTATGGAAACGACAGGATTTTCTTTTGGGATACGACAATCACATTTCCGATCCACTAATCCTTCTTTACTGCATCCCTCACTCCCACACATTGAAGAATTCACACGGAAATTGCGTCGCTGTGAAATACGAGTACTATGTGTTCTAAGACATTTCCTTCTAAATCGAGTAACGTTTCTATGGAAACGACAGGATTTTCTTTTGGGATACGACAATCTCATTTCCGATCCACTAATCCTTCTTTACTGCATCCCTCACTCCCAAACATTGACGAATTCACACGGAAATTCCGTCGCTGTGAAATACGAGTACTATGTGTTCTAAGACATTTCCTTCTAAATCGAGTAACGTTTCTTTGGAAACGACAGGATCTCCTTTTGGGATACGACAATCTCATTTCCGATCCACTAATCCTTCTTTACTGCATCCCTCACTCCCACACATTGAAGAATTCACACGGAAATTGCGTCGCTGTGAAATACGAGTACTATGTGTTCTAAGACATTTCCTTCTAAATCGAGTAACGTTTCTATGGAAACGACAGGATTTTCTTTTGGGATACGACAATCACATTTACGATCCACTAATCCTTCTTTACTGCATCCCTCGCTCCCACACATTGAAGAATTCACACGGAAAGTGCGTCGCTGTGAAATACGAGTACTATGTGTTCTAAGACATTCCCTTCTAAATCGAGTAACGTTTCTATGGAAACGACAGGATTTTCTTTTGGGATACGACAATCACATTTACGATCCACTAATCCTTCTTTACTGCATCCCTCACTCCCACACATTGAAGAATTCACACGGAAATTGCGTCGCTGTGAAATACGAGTACTATGTGTTCTAAGACATTTCCTTCTAAATCGAGTAACGTTTCTATGGAAACGACAGGATTTTCTTTTGGGATACGACAACCACATTTACGATCCACTAATCCTTCTTTACTGCATCCCTCACTCCCACACATTGAAGAATTCACACGGAAATTGCGTCGCTGTGAAATACGAGTACTATGTGTTCTAAGACATTTCCTTCTAAATCGAGTAACGTTTCTATGGAAACGACAGGATTTTCTTTTGGGATACGACAATCACATTTACGATACACTAATCCTTCTTTACTGCATCCCTCACTCCCACACATTGAAGAATTCACACGGAAATTCCGTCGCTGTGAAAAACGAGTACTATGTGTTCTAAGACATTTCCTTCTAAATCGAGTAACGTTTCTATGGAAACGACAGGATTTTCTTTTGGGATACGACAATCACATTTACGATACACTAATCTTTCTTTACTGCATCCCTCACTCCCACACATTGAAGAATTCACACGGAAATTCCGTCGCTGTGAAAAACGAGTACTACGTGTTCTAAGACATTTCCTTCTAAATCAAGTAACGTTTATATGGAAACGACAGGATTTTCTTTTGGGATACGACAATCTCATTTTCGATCCACTAATCCTTCTTTACTGCATCCCTCACTCCCACACATTGAAGAATTCACACGGAAATTGCGTCGCTGTGAAATACGAGTACTATGTGTTCTAAGACATTTCCTTCTAAATTGAGTAACGTTTCTATGGAAACGACAGGATTTTCTTTTGGGATACGACAATCACATTTACGATCCATTAATCCTTCTTTACTGCATCCCTCACTCCCACACATTGAAGAATTCACACGGAAATTGCGTCGCTGTGAAATACGAGTACTATGTGTTCTAAGACATTTCCTTCTAAATCGAGTAACGTTTCTATGGAAACGACAGGATTTTCTTTTGGGATACGACAATCACATTTACGATCCACTAATCCTTCTTTACTGCATCCCTCACTCCCGCACACTGAAGAATTCACTCGGAAATGGCGTCGCTGTGAAATACGAGTACTATGTGTTCTAAGACATTTCCTTCTAAATCGAGTAACGTTTCTATGGAAACGACAGGATTTTCTTTTGGGATACGACAATCACATTTACGATCCACTAATCCTTCTTTACTGCATCCCTCACTCCCACACATTGAAGAATTCACACGGAAATTGCGTCGCTGTGAAATACGAGTACTATGTGTTCTAAGACATTTCCTTCTAAATAGAGTAACGTTTCTATGGAAACGACAGGATTTTCTTTTGGGATACGACAATCACATTTACGATCCACTAATCCTTCTTTACTGCATCCCTTACTCCCACACATTGAAGAATTCACACGGAAATTGCGTCGCTGTGAAATACGAGTACTATGGGTTCTAAGACATTTCCTTCTAAATCGAGTAACGTGTCTATGGAAACGACAGGATTTTCTTTTGGGATACGACAATCACATTTACGATCCACTAATCCTTCTTTACTGCATCCCTCACTCCCACACATTGAAGAATTCACAAGGGAATTGCGTCGCTGTGAAATACGAGTACTATGTGTTCTAAGACATTTCCTTCTAAATCGAGTAACGTTTCTATGGAAACGACAGGATTTTCTTGTGGGATACGACAACCACATTTACGATCCACTAATCCTTCTTTACTGCATCCCTCACTCCCACACATTGAAGAATTCACACGGAAATTCCGTCGCTGTGAAATACGAGTATTATGTGTTCTAAGAATTTTCCTTCTAAATCGAGTAACGTTTCTATGGAAACGACAGGATTTTCTTTTGGGATACGACAATCTCATTTACGATCCACTAATCCTTCTTTACTGCATCCCTCACTCCCACACATTGAAGACGTCACACGGAAATTGCGTCGCTGTGAAATACGAGTACTATGTGTTCTAAGACATTTCCTTCTAAATCGAGTAACGTTTCTATGGAAACGACAGGATTTTCTTTTGGGATACGACAATCACATTTACGATCCACTAATCCTTCTTTACTGCATCCCTCACTCCCACACATTGAAGAATTCACACGGAAATTGCGTCGCTGTGAAATACGAGTACTATGTGTTCTAAGACATTTCCTTCTAAATCGAGTAACGTTTCTATGGAAACGACAGGATTTTCTTTTGGGATACGACAATCACATTTACGATCCACTAATCCTTCTTTACTGCAACCCTCACCCCCACACATTGAAGAATTCACACGGAAATTGCGTCGCTGTGAAATTCGAGTACTATGTGTTCTAAGACATTTCCTTCTAAACCGAGTAACGTTTCTATGGAAACGACAGGATTTTCTTTCGGGATATGACAATCACATTTACGATCCACTAATCCTTCTTTACTGCATCCCTCACTCCCACACATTGAAGAATTCACACGGAAATTGCGTCGCTGTGAAATACGAGGACTATGTGTTCTAAGACATTTCCTTCTAAATCGAGTAACGTTTCTATGGAAAAGACAGGATTTTCTTTTGGGATACAACAATCACATTTACGATCCACTAATCCTTCTTTACTGCATCCCTCACTCCCGCACATTGAAGAATTCACTCGGAAATGGCGTCGCTGTGAAATACGAGTACTATGTGTTCTAAGACATTTCCTTCTAAATCGAGTAACGTTTCTATGGAAACGACAGGATTTTCTTTTGGGTTACGACAATCACATTTACGATCCACTAATCCTTCTTTACTGCATCCCTCACTCCCACACATTGAAGAATTCACACGGAAATTGCGTCGCTGTGAAATACGAGTACCATGTGTTCTAAGACATTTCCTTCTAAATAGAGTAACGTTTCTATGGAAACGACAGGATTTTCTTTTGGGATACGGCAATCACATTTACGATCCACTAATCCTTCTTTACTGCATCCCTCACTCCCACACATTGAAGAATTCACACGGAAATTGCGTCGCTGTGAAATACGAGTACTATGGGTTCTAAGACATTTCCTTCTAAATCGAGTAACGTGTCTATGGAAACGACAGGATTTTCTTTTCGGATACGACAATCACATTTGCGATCCACTAATCCTTCTTTACTGCATCCCTCACTCCCACACATTGAAGAATTCACACGGAAATTGCGTCGCTGTGAAATACGAGTACTATGTGTTCTAAGACATTTCCTTCTAAATCGAGTAACGTTTCTATGGAAACGACAGGATTTTCTTTTTGGATACGACAATCACATTTACGATCCACTAATCCTTCTTTACTGCATCCCTCACTCCCACACATTGAAGAATTCACAAGGAAATTGCGTCGCTGTGAAATACGAGTACTATGTGTTCTAAGACATTTCCTTCTAAATCGAGTAACGTTTCTATGGAAACGACAGGATTTTCTTTTGGGATACGACAATCACATTTACGATCCACCAATCCTTCTTTACTGCATCCCTCACTCCCACACATTGAAGAATTCACACGGAAATTGCGTCGCTGTGAAATACGAGTATTATGTGTTCTAAGACATTTCCTTCTAAATCGAGTAACGTTTCTATGGAAACGACAGGATTTTCTTTTGGGATACGACAATCTCATTTCCGATCCACTAATCCTTCTTTACTGCATCCCTCACTGCCACACATTGAAGAATTCACACGGAAATTGCGTCGCTGTGAAATACGAGTACTATGTGTTCTAAGACATTTCCTTCTAAATCGAGTAACGTTTCTATGGAAACGACAGGATTTTCTTTTGGGATACGACAATCACATTTACGATCCACTAATCCTTCTTTACTGCAACCCTCACCCCCACACATTGAAGAATTCACACGGAAATTGCGTCGCTGTGAAATTCGAGTACTATGTGTTCTAAGACATTTCCTTCTAAACCGAGTAACGTTTCTATGGAAACGACAGGATTTTCTTTCGGGATACGACAATCACATTTACGATCCACTAATCCTTCTTTACTGCATCCCTCACTCCCACACATTGAAGAATTCACACGGAAATTGCGTCGCTGTGAAATACGAGTACTATGTGTTCTAAGACATTTCCTTCTAAATCGAGTAACGTTTCTATGGAAAAGACAGGATTTTCTTTTGGGATACAACAATCACATTTACGATCCACTAATCCTTCTTTACTGCATCCCTCACTCCCGCACATTGAAGAATTCACTCGGAAATGGCGTCGCTGTGAAATACGAGTACTATGTGTTCTAAGACATTTCCTTCTAAATCGAGTAACGTTTCTATGGAAACGACAGGATTTTCTTTTGGGTTACGACAATCACATTTACGATCCACTAATCCTTCTTTACTGCATCCCTCACTCCCACACATTGAAGAATTCACACGGAAATTGCGTCGCTGTGAAATACGAGTACCATGTGTTCTAAGACATTTCCTTCTAAATAGAGTAACGTTTCTATGGAAACGACAGGATTTTCTTTTGGGATACGGCAATCACATTTACGATCCACTAATCCTTCTTTACTGCATCCCTCACTCCCACACATTGAAGAATTCACACGGAAATTGCGTCGCTGTGAAATACGAGTACTATGGGTTCTAAGACATTTCCTTCTAAATCGAGTAACGTGTCTATGGAAACGACAGGATTTTCTTTTGGGATACGACAATCACATTTGCGATCCACTAATCCTTCTTTACTGCATCCCTCACTCCCACACATTGAAGAATTCACACGGAAATTGCGTCGCTGTGAAATACGAGTACTATGTGTTCTAAGACATTTCCTTCTAAATCGAGTAACGTTTCTATGGAAACGACAGGATTTTCTTTTTGGATACGACAATCACATTTACGATCCACTAATCCTTCTTTACTGCATCCCTCACTCTCACACATTGAAGAATTCACAAGGAAATTGCGTCGCTGTGAAATACGAGTACTATGTGTTCTAAGACATTTCCTTCTAAATCGAGTAACGTTTCAATGGAAAAGACAGGATTTTCTTTTGGGATACAACAATCACATTTACGATCCACTAATCCTTCTTTACTGCATCCCTCACTCCCGCACATTGAAGAATTCACTCGGAAATGGCGTCGCTGTGAAATACGAGTACTATGTGTTCTAAGACATTTCCTTCTAAATCGAGTAACGTTTCTATGGAAACGACAGGATTTTCTTTTGGGTTACGACAATCACATTTACGATCCACTAATCCTTCTTTACTGCATCCCTCACTCCCACACATTGAAGAATTCACACGGAAATTGCGTCGCTGTGAAATACGAGTACCATGTGTTCTAAGACATTTCCTTCTAAATAGAGTAACGTTTCTATGGAAACGACAGGATTTTCTTTTGGGATACGGCAATCACATTTACGATCCACTAATCCTTCTTTACTGCATCCCTCACTCCCACACATTGAAGAATTCACACGGAAATTGCGTCGCTGTGAAATACGAGTACTATGGGTTCTAAGACATTTCCTTCTAAATCGAGTAACGTGTCTATGGAAACGACAGGATTTTCTTTTGGGATACGACAATCACATTTGCGATCCACTAATCCTTCTTTACTGCATCCCTCACTCCCACACATTGAAGAATTCACACGGAAATTGCGTCGCTGTGAAATACGAGTACTATGTGTTCTAAGACATTTCCTTCTAAATCGAGTAACGTTTCTATGGAAACGACAGGATTTTCTTTTTGGATACGACAATCACATTTACGATCCACTAATCCTTCTTTACTGCATCCCTCACTCCCACACATTGAAGAATTCACAAGGAAATTGCGTCGCTGTGAAATACGAGTACTATGTGTTCTAAGACATTTCCTTCTAAATCGAGTAACGTTTCTATGGAAACGACAGGATTTTCTTTTGGGATACGACAATCACATTTACGATCCACTAATCCTTCTTTACTGCATCCCTCACTCACACACATTGAAGAATTCACACGGAAATTGCGTCGCTGTGAAATACGAGTACTATGTGTTCTAAGACATTTCCTTCTAAATCGAGTAACGTTTCTATGGAAACGACAGGATTTTCTTTTGGGATACGACAATCACATTTACGATCCACCAATCCTTCTTTACTGCATCCCTCACTCCCACACATTGAAGAATTCACACGGAAATTGCGTCGCTGTGAAATACGAGTATTATGTGTTCTAAGACATTTCCTTCTAAATCGAGTAACGTTTCTATGGAAACGACAGGATTTTCTTTTGGGATACGACAATCTCATTTCCGATCCACTAATCCTTCTTTACTGCATCCCTCACTCCCAAACATTGACGAATTCACACGGAAATTCCGTCGCTGTGAAATACGAGTACTATGTGTTCTAAGACATTTTTGGGATACGACAATCTCATTTCCGATCCACTAATGCTTCTTTACTGCATCCCTCACTCGCACACATTGAAGAATTCACACGGAAATTGCGTCGGTGTGAAATACGAGTACTATGTGTTCTAAGACATTTCCTTCTAAATCGAGTAACGTTTCTATGGAAACGACAGGATTTTCTTTTGGGATACGACAATCACATTTACGATACACTAATCCTTCTTTACTGCATCCCTCACTCCCACACATTGAAGAATTCACACGGAAATTCCGTCGCTGTGAAAAACGAGTACTATGTGTTCTAAGACATTTCCTTCTAAATCGAGTAACGTTTCTATGGAAACGACAGGATTTTCTTTTGGGATACGACAATCACATTTACGATCCACTAATCCTTCTTTACTGCATCCCTCACTCCCACACATTGAAGAATTCACACGGAAATTCCGTCGCTGTGAAAAACGAGTACTACGTGTTCTAAGACATTTCCTTCTAAATCAAGTAACGTTTCTATGGAAACGACAGGATTTTCTTTTGGGATACGACAATCTCATTTTCGATCCACTAATCCTTCTTTACTGCATCCCTCACTCCCACACATTGAAGAATTCACACGGAAATTGCGTCGCTGTGAAATACGAGTACTATGTGTTCTAAGACATTTCCTTCTAAATCGAGTAACGTTTCTATGGAAACGACAGGATTTTCTTTTGGGATACGACAATCACATATACGATCCACTAATCCTTCTTTACTGCATCCCTCACTCCCGCACATTGAAGAATTCACTCGGAAATGGCGTCGCTGTGAAATACGAGTACTATGTGTTCTAAGACATTTCCTTCTAAATCGAGTAACGTTTCTACGGAAACGACAGGATTTTCTTTTGGGATACGACAATCACATTTACGATCCACTAATCCTTCTTTACTGCATCCCTCACTCCCACACATTGAAGAATTCACACGGAAATTGCGTCGCTGTGAAATACGAGTACTATGTGTTCTAATACATTTCCTTCTAAATAGAGTAACGTTTCTATGGAAACGACTGGATTTTCTTTTGGGATACGACAATCACATTTACGATCCACTAATCCTTCTTTACTGCATCCCTCACTCCCACACATTGAAGAATACACACGGAAATTGCGTCGCTGTGAAATACGAGTACTATGGGTTCTAAGACATTTCCTACTAAATTGAGTAACGTGTCTATGGAAACGACAGGATTTTCTTTTGGGATACGACAATCACATTTACGATCCACTAATCCTTCTTTACTGCATCCCTCACTCCCACACATTGAAGAATTCACACGGAAATTGCGTCGCTGTGAAATACGAGTACTATGTGTTCTAAGACATTTCCTTCTAAATCGAGTAACGTTTCTATGGAAACGACAGGATTTTCTTGTGGGATACGACAACCACATTTACGATCCACTAATCCTTCTTTACTGCATCCCTCACTCCCACACATTGAAGAATTCACACGGAAATTCCGTCGCTGTGAAATACGAGTACTATGTGTTCTAAGAATTTTCCTTCTAAGTCGAGTAACGTTTCTATGGAAACGACAGGATTTTCTTTTGGGATACGACAATCTCATTTACGATCCACTAATCCTTCTTTACTGCATCCCTCACTCCCACACATTGAAGACGTCACACGGAAATTGCGTCGCTGTGAAATACGAGTACTATGTTTTCTAAGACATTTCCTTCTAAATCGAGTAACGTTTCTATGGAAACGACAGGATTTTCTTTTGGGATACGACAATCACATTTACGATCCACTAATCCTTCTTTACTGCATCCCTCACTCCCACACATTGAAGAATTCACACGGAAATTGCGTCGCTGTGAAATACGAGTACTATGTGTTCTAAGACATTTCCTTCTAAATCGAGTAACGTTTCTATGGAAACGACAGGATTTTCTTTTGGGATACGACAATCACATTTACGATCCACTAATCCTTCTTTACTGCAACCCTCACTCCCACACATTGAAGAATTCACACGGAAATTGCGTCGCGGTGAAATACGAGTACTATGTGTTCTAAGACATATCCTTCTAAACCGAGTAACGTTTCTATGGAAACGACAGGATTTTCTTTCGGGATACGACAATCACATTTACGATCCACTAATCCTTCTTTACTGCATCCCTCACTCCCACACATTGAAGAATTCACACGGAAATTGCGTCGCTGTGAAATACGAGTACTATGTGTTCTAAGACATTTCCTTCTAAATCGAGTAACGTTTCTATGGAAAAGACAGGATTTTCTTTTGGGATACGACAATCACATTTCCGAACCACTAATCCTTCTTTACTGCATCCCTCACTCCCGCACATTGAAGAATTCACTCGGAAATGGCGTCGCTGTGAAATACGAGTACTATGTGTTCTAAGACATTTCCTTCTAAATCGAGTAACGTTTCTATGGAAACGACAGGATTTTCTTTTGGGTTACGACAATCACATTTACGATCCACTAATCCTTCTTTACTGCATCCCTCACTCCCACACATTGAAGAATTCACACGGAAATTGCGTCGCTGTGAAATACGAGTACCATGTGTTCTAAGACATTTCCTTCTAAATAGAGTAACGTTTCTATGGAAACGACAGGATTTTCTTTTGGGATACGGCAATCACATTTACGATCCACTAATCCTTTACTGCATCCCTCACTCCCACACATTGAAGAATTCACACGGAAATTGCGTCGCTGTGAAATACGAGTACTATGGGTTCTAAGACATTTCCTTCTAAATCGAGTAACGTGTCTATGGAAACGACAGGATTTTCTTTTGGGATACGACAATCACATTTGCGATCCACTAATCCTTCTTTACTGCATCCCTCACTCCCACACATTGAAGAATTCACACGGAAATTGCGTCGCTGTGAAATACGAGTACTATGTGTTCTAAGACATTTCCTTCTAAATCGAGTAACGTTTCTATGGAAACGACAGGATTTTTTTTGGATACGACAATCACATTTACGATCCACTAATCCTTCTTTACTGCATCCCTCACTCCCACACATTGAAGAATTCACAAGGAAATTGCGTCTCTGTGAAATACGAGTACTATGTGTTCTAAGACATTTCCTTCTAAATCGAGTAACGTTTCTATGGAAAGGACAGGATTTTCTTTTGGGATACGACAATCACATTTCCGATCCACTAATCCTTCTTTACTGCATCCCTCACTCCCACACATTGAAGAATTCACACGGAAATTGCGTCGCTGTGAAATACGAGTACTATGTGTTCTAAGACATTTCCTTCTAAATCGAGTAACGTTTCTATGGTAACGACAGGATTTCCTTTTGGGATACGACAATCTCATTTCCGATCCACTAATCCTTCTTTACTGCATCCCTCACTCCCAAACATTGACGAATTCACAAGGAAATTCCGTCGCTGTGAAATACGAGTACTATGTTTTCTAAGACATTTCCTTCTAAATCGAGTAACGTTTCTATGGAAACGACAGGATTTTCTTTTGGGATACGACAATCTCATTTCCGATCCACTAATCCTACTTTACTGCATCCCTCACTCCCACACATTGAAGAATTCACACGGAAATTGCGTCGCTGTGAAATACGAGTACTATGTGTTCTAAGACATTTCCTTCTAAATCGAGTAACGTTTCTATGGAAACGACAGGATTTTCTTTTGGGATACGACAATCACATTTACGATCCACTAATCCTTCTTTACTGCATCCCTCACTCCCACACATTGAAGAATTCACACGGAAATTGCGTCGCTGTGAAATACGAGTACTATGTGTTCTAAGACATTTCCTTCTAAATCGAGTAACGTTTCTATGGAAACGACAGGATTTTCTTTTGGGATACGACAATCACATTTACGATCCACTAATCCTTCTTTACTGCAACCCTCACTCCCACACATTGAAGAATTCACACGGAAATTGCGTCGCGGTGAAATACGAGTACTATGTGTTCTAAGACATATCCTTCTAAACCGAGTAACGTTTCTATGGAAACGACAGGATTTTCTTTCGGGATACGACAATCACATTTACGATCCACTAATCCTTCTTTACTGCATCCCTCACTCCCACACATTGAAGAATTCACACGGAAATTGCGTCGCTGTGAAATACGAGTACTATGTGTTCTAAGACATTTCCTTCTAAATCGAGTAACGTTTCTATGGAAAAGACAGGATTTTCTTTTGGGATACGACAATCACATTTCCGAACCACTAATCCTTCTTTACTGCATCCCTCACTCCCGCACATTGAAGAATTCACTCGGAAATGGCGTCGCTGTGAAATACGAGTACTATGTGTTCTAAGACATTTCCTTCTAAATCGAGTAACGTTTCTATGGAAACGACAGGATTTTCTTTTGGGTTACGACAATCACATTTACGATCCACTAATCCTTCTTTACTGCATCCCTCACTCCCACACATTGAAGAATTCACACGGAAATTGCGTCGCTGTGAAATACGAGTACCATGTGTTCTAAGACATTTCCTTCTAAATAGAGTAACGTTTCTATGGAAACGACAGGATTTTCTTTTGGGATACGGCAATCACATTTACGATCCACTAATCCTTTACTGCATCCCTCACTCCCACACATTGAAGAATTCACACGGAAATTGCGTCGCTGTGAAATACGAGTACTATGGGTTCTAAGACATTTCCTTCTAAATCGAGTAACGTGTCTATGGAAACGACAGGATTTTCTTTTGGGATACGACAATCACATTTGCGATCCACTAATCCTTCTTTACTGCATCCCTCACTCCCACACATTGAAGAATTCATACGGAAATTGCGTCGCTGTGAAATACGAGTACTATGTGTTCTAAGACATTTCCTTCTAAATCGAGTAACGTTTCTATGGAAACGACAGGATTTTTTTTGGATACGACAATCACATTTACGATCCACTAATCCTTCTTTACTGCATCCCTCACTCCCACACATTGAAGAATTCACAAGGAAATTGCGTCGCTGTGAAATACGAGTACTATGTGTTCTAAGACATTTCCTTCTAAATCGAGTAACGTTTCTATGGAAAGGACAGGATTTTCTTTTGGGATACGACAATCACATTTCCGATCCACTAATCCTTCTTTACTGCATCCCTCACTCCCACACATTGAAGAATTCACACGGAAATTGCGTCGCTGTGAAATACGAGTACTATGTGTTCTAAGACATTTCCTTCTAAATCGAGTAACGTTTCTATGGTAACGACAGGATTTCCTTTTGGGATACGACAATCTCATTTCCGATCCACTAATCCTTCTTTACTGCATCCCTCACTCCCAAACATTGACGAATTCACAAGGAAATTCCGTCGCTGTGAAATACGAGTACTATGTTTTCTAAGACATTTCCTTCTAAATCGAGTAACGTTTCTATGGAAACGACAGGATTTTCTTTTGGGATACGACAATCTCATTTCCGATCCACTAATCCTACTTTACTGCATCCCTCACTCCCACACATTGAAGAATTCACACGGAAATTGCGTCGCTGTGATATACGAGTAGTATGTGTTCTAAGACATTTCCTTCTAAATCGAGTAACGTTTCTATGGAAACGACAGGATTTTCTTTTGGGATACGACAATCACATTTACGATCCACTAATCCTTCTTTACTGCATCCCTCACTTCCACACATTGAAGAATTCACACGGAAATTGCGTCGCTGTGAAATACGAGTACTATGTGTTCTAAGACATTTCCTTCTAAATCGAGTAACGTTTCTATGGAAACGACAGGATTTTCATTTGGGATACGACAATCACATTTACGATCCACTAATCCTTCTTTACTGCATCCCTCACTCCCACACATTGAAGAATTCACACGGAAATTGCGTCGCTGTGAAATACGAGTATTATGTGTTCTAAGACATTTCCTTCTAAATCGAGTAACGTTTCTATGGAAACGACAGGATTTTCTTTTGGGATACGACAATCTCATTTCCGATCCACTAATCCTTCTTTACTGCATCCCTCACTCCCAAACATTGACGAATTCACACGGAAATTCCGTCGCTGTGAAATACGAGTACTATGTGTTCTAAGACATTTTTGGGATACGACAATCTCATTTCCGATCCACTAATGCTTCTTTACTGCATCCCTCACTCGCACTCATTGAAAAATTCACACGGAAATTGCGTCGGTGTGAAATACGAGTACTATGTGTTCTAAGACATTTCCTGCTAAATCGAGTAACGTTTCCATGGAAACGACAGGATTTTCTTTTGGCATACGACAATCACATTTCCGATCCACTAATCCTTCTTTACTGCATCCGTCACTCCCTCACATTGAAGAATTCACACGGAAATTGCGTCGCTGTGAAATACGAGTACTATGTGTTCTAAGACATTTCCTTCTAAATCGAATTACATTTCTATGGAAACGACAGGATTTTCTATTGGGATACGACAATCTCATTTCCGATCCACTAATCCTTCTTTACTGCATCCCTCACTCCCAAACATTGACGAATTCACACGGAAATTACGTCGCTGTGAAATACGAGTTCTATGTGTTCTAAGACATTTCCTTCTAAATCGAGTAACGTTTCTATGGAAACGACAGGATTTTCTTTTGGGATACGACAATCACATTTCAGATCCACTAATCCTTCTTTACTGCATTCCTAACTCCCTCACATTGAAGAATTCAGACGGAAATTGCGTCGCTGTGAAATACGAGTACTATGTGTTCTAAGACATTTCCTTCTAAATCGAGTAACGTTTCTATGGAAACGACAGGATTTTCTTTTGGGATACGACAATCACATTTCCGATCCACTAATCCTTCTTTACTGCATCCCTCACTCCCAAACATTGACGAATTCACACGGAAATTCCGTCGCTGTGAAATACGAGTACTATGTGTTCTAAGACACTTCCTTCTAAATCGAGTAACGTTTCTATGGAAACGACAGGATTTTCTTTTGGGATACGACAATCACATTTACGATCCACTAATCTTTCTTTACTGCATCCCTCACTCCCACACATTGAAGAATTCACAAGGAAATTGCGTCGCTGTGAAATACGAGTACTATGTGTTCTAAGACATTTCCTTCTAAATCGAGTAACGTTTCTATGGAAACGACAGGATTTTCTTTTGGGATACGACAATCACATTTCCGATCCACTAATCCTTCTTTACTGCATCCCTCACTCCCAAACATTGACGAATTCACACGGTAATTCCGTCGCTGTGAAATACGAGTACTATGTGTTCTAAGACATTTCCTTCTAAATCGTGTAACGTTTCTATGGAAACGACAGGATTTTCTTTTGGGATACGACAATCACATTTACGATCCACTAATCCTTCTTTACTGCATCCCTCACTCCCACACATTGAAGAATTCACAAGGAAATTGCGTCGCTGTGAAATACGAGTACTATGTGTTCTAAGACATTTCCTTCTAAATCGAGTAACGTTTCTATGGAAACGACAGGATTTTCTTTTGGGATACGACAATCACATTTCCGATCCACTAATCCTTCTTTACTGCATCCCTCACTCCCACACATTGAAGAATTCACAAGGAAATTGCGTCGCTGTGAAATACGAGTACTATGTGTTCTAAGACATTTCCTTCTAAATCGAGTAACGTTTCTATGGAAACGACAGGATTTTCTTTTGGGATACGACAATCACATTTCCGATCCACTAATCCTTCTTTACTGCATCCCTCACTCCCACACATTGAAGAATTCACACGGAAATTGCGGCGCTGTGAAATACGAGTACTATGTGTTCTAAGACATTTCCTTCTAAATCGAGTAACGTTTCTATGGAAACGACAGGATTTTCTTTTGGGATACGACAATCTCATTTCCGATCCACTAATCCTTCTTTACTGCATCCCTCACTCCCAAACATTGACGAATTCACAAGGAAATTCCGTCGCTGTGAAATACGAGTACTATGTTTTCTAAGACATTTCCTTCTAAATCGAGTAACGGTTCTATGGAAACGACAGGATTTTCTTTTGGGATACGACAATCTCATTTCCGATCCACTAATCCTTCTTTACTGCATCCCTCACTCCCACACATTGAAGAATTCACACGGAAATTGCGTCGCTGTGAAATACGAGTACTATGTGTTCTAAGACATTTCCTTCTAAATCGAGTAACGTTTCTATGGAAACGACAGGATTTTCTTTTGGTATACGACAATCACATTTACGATCCACTAATCCTTCTTTACTGCATCCCTCACTCCCACACATTGAAGAATTCACACGGAAATTGCGTCGCTGTGAAATACGAGTACTATGTGTTCTAAGACATTTCCTTCTTAATCGAGTAACGTTTCTATGGAAACGACAGGATTTTCTTTTGGGATACGACAATCACATTTACGATCCACTAATCCTTCTTTACTGCATCCCTCACTCCCACACATTGAAGAATTCACACGGAAATTGCGTCGCTGTGAAATACGAGTACTATGTGTTCTAAGATATTTCCTTCTAAATCGAGTAACGTTTCTACGGAAACGACAGGATTTTCTTTTGGGATACGACAACCACATTTACGATCCACTAATCCTTCTTTACTGCATCCCTCACTCCCACACATTGAAGAATTCACACGGAAATTCCGTCGCTGTGAAATACGAGTACTATGTGTTCTAAGAATTTTCCTTCTAAATCGAGTAACGTTTCTATGGAAACGACAGGATTTTCTTTTGGGATACGGCAATCTCATTTACGATCCACTAATCCTTCTTTACTGCATCCCTCACTCCCACACATTGAAGAATTCACACGGAGATTGCGTCGCTGTGAAATACGAGTACTATGTGTTCTAAGACATTTCCTTCTAAATCGAGTAACGTTTCTATGGAAACGACAGGATTTTCTTTTGGGATACGACAATCACATTTACGATCCACTAATCCTTCTTTACTGCATCCCTCACTCCCACACATTGAAGAATTCACACGGAAATTGCGTCGCTGTGTAATACGAGTACTATGTGTTCTAAGACATTTCCTTCTAAATCGAGTAACGTTTCTATGGAAACGACAGGATTTTCTTTTGGGATACGACAATCACATTTACGATCCACTAATCCTTCTTTACTGCATCCCTCACTCCCACACATTGACGAATTCACACGGAAATTGCGTCGCTGTGAAATACGAGTACTATGTGTTCTAAGACATTTCCTTCTAAATCGGGTAACATTTCTATGGAAACGACAGGATTTTCTTTTGGGATACGACAATCACATTTCCGATCCACTAATCCTTCCTTACTGCATCCCTCACTCCCACACATTGAAGAATTCACACGGAAATTGCGTCGCTGTGAAATACGAGTACTATGTGTTCTAAGACATTTCCTTCTAAATCGAGTAACGTTTCTATGGAAACGACAGGATTTTCTTTTGGGATACGACAATCACATTTACGATCCACTAATCCTTCTTTACTGCAACCCTCACTCCCACACATTGAAGAATTCACACGGAAATTGCGTCGCGGTGAAATACGAGTACTATGTGTTCTAAGACATATCCTTCTAAACCGAGTAACGTTTCTATGGAAACGACAGGATTTTCTTTCGGGATACGACAATCACATTTACGATCCACTAATCCTTCTTTACTGCATCCCTCACTCCCACACATTGAAGAATTCACACGGAAATTGCGTCGCTGTGAAATACGAGTACTATGTGTTCTAAGACATTTCCTTCTAAATCGAGTAACGTTTCTATGGAAAAGACAGGATTTTCTTTTGGGATACGACAATCACATTTCCGATCCACTAATCCTTCTTTACTGCATCCCTCACTCCCGCACATTGAAGAATTCACTCGGAAATGGCGTCGCTGTGAAATACGAGTACTATGTGTTCTAAGACATTTCCTTCTAAATCGAGTAACGTTTCTATGGAAACGACAGGATTTTCTTTTGGGTTACGACAATCACATTTACGATCCACTAATCCTTCTTTACTGCATCCCTCACTCCCACACATTGAAGAATTCACACGGAAATTGCGTCGCTGTGAAATACGAGTACCATGTGTTCTAAGACATTTCCTTCTAAATAGAGTAACGTTTCTATGGAAACGACAGGATTTTCTTTTGGGATACGGCAATCACATTTACGATCCACTAATCCTTCTTTACTGCATCCCTCACTCCCACACATTGAAGAATTCACACGGAAATTGAGTCGCTGTGAAATACGAGTACTATGGGTTCTAAAACATTTCCTTCTAAATCGAGTAACGTTTCTATGGAAACGACAGGATTTTCTTTTGGGATACGACAATCACATTTACGATCCACTAATCCTTCTTTACTGCATCCCTCACTCCCACACATTGAAGAATTCACACGGAAATTGCGTCGCTGTGTAATACGAGTACTATGTGTTCTAAGACATTTCCTTCTAAATCGAGTAACGTTTTTATGGAAACGACAGGATTTTCTTTTGGGATACGACAATCACATTTACGATCCACTAATCCTTCTTTACTGCATCCCTCACTCCCACACATTGACGAATTCACACGGAAATTGCGTCGCTGTGAAATACGAGTACTATGTGTTCTAAGACATTTCCTTCTAAATCGAGTAACGTTTCTATGGAAACGACAGGATTTTCTTTTGGGATACGACAATCACATTTACGATCCACTAATCCTTCTTTACTGCATCCCTCACTCCCACACATTGACGAATTCACACGGAAATTGCGTCGCTGTGAAATACGAGTACTATGTGTTCTAAGACATTTCCTTCTAAATCGGGTAACATTTCTATGGAAACGACAGGATTTTCTTTTGGGATACGACAATCACATTTCCGATCCACTAATCCTTCCTTACTGCATCCCTCACTCCCACACATTGAAGAATTCACACGGAAATTGCGTCGCTGTGAAATACGAGTACTATGTGTTCTAAGACATTTCCTTCTAAATCGAGTAGCGTTTCTATGGAAACGACAGGATTTTCTTTTGGGATACGACAATCACATTTACGATCCACTAATCCTTCTTTACTGCAACCCTCACTCCCACACATTGAAGAATTCACACGGAAATTGCGTCGCGGTGAAATACGAGTACTATGTGTTCTAAGACATATCCTTCTAAACCGAGTAACGTTTCTATGGAAACGACAGGATTTTCTTTCGGGATACGACAATCACATTTACGATCCACTAATCCTTCTTTACTGCATCCCTCACTCCCACACATTGAAGAATTCACACGGAAATTGCGTCGCTGTGAAATACGAGTACTATGTGTTCTAAGACATTTCCTTCTAAATCGAGTAACGTTTCTATGGAAAAAACAGGATTTTCTTTTGGGATACGACAATCACATTTCCGATCCACTAATCCTTCTTTACTGCATCCCTCACTCCCGCACATTGAAGAATTCACTCGGAAATGGCGTCGCTGTGAAATACGAGTACCATGTGTTCTAAGACATTTCCTTCTAAATAGAGTAACGTTTCTATGGAAACGACAGGATTTTCTTTTGGGATACGGCAATCACATTTACGATCCACTAATCCTTCTTTACTGCATCCCTCACTCCCACACATTGAAGAATTCACACGGAAATTGCGTCGCTGTGAAATACGAGTACTATGTGTTCTAAGACATTTCCTTCTAAATCGAGTAACGTTTCTATGGAAACGACAGGATTTTCTTTTGGGTTACGACAATCACATTTACGATCCACTAATCCTTCTTTACTGCATCCCTCACTCCCACACATTGAAGAATTCACACGGAAATTGCGTCGCTGTGAAATACGAGTACCATGTGTTCTAAGACATTTCCTTCTAAATAGAGTAACGTTTCTATGGAAACGACAGGATTTTCTTTTGGGATACGGCAATCACATTTACGATCCACTAATCCTTCTTTACTGCATCCCTCACTCCCACACATTGAAGAATTCACACGGAAATTGCGTCGCTGTGTAATACGAGTACTATGTGTTCTAAGACATTTCCTTCTAAATCGAGTAACGTTTTTATGGAAACGACAGGATTTTCTTTTGGGATACGACAATCACATTTACGATCCACTAATCCTTCTTTACTGCATCCCTCACTCCCGCACATTGAAGAATTCACTCGGAAATGGCGTCGCTGTGAAATACGAGTACTATGTGTTCTAAGACATTTCCTTCTAAATCGAGTAACGTTTCTATGGAAACGACAGGATTTTCTTTTGGGTTACGACAATCACATTTACGATCCACTAATCCTTCTTTACTGCATCCCTCACTCCCACACATTGAAGAATTCACACGGAAATTGCGTCGCTGTGAAATACGAGTACCATGTGTTCTAAGACATTTCCTTCTAAATAGAGTAACGTTTCTATGGAAACGACAGGATTTTCTTTTGGGATACGGCAATCACATTTACGATCCACTAATCCTTCTTTACTGCATCCCTCACTCCCACACATTGAAGAATTCACACGGAAATTGAGTCGCTGTGAAATACGAGTACTATGGGTTCTAAAACATTTCCTTCTAAATCGAGTAACGTTTCTATGGAAACGACAGGATTTTCTTTTGGGATACGACAATCACATTTACGATCCACTAATCCTTCTTTACTGCATCCCTCACTCCCACACATTGAAGAATTCACACGGAAATTGCGTCGCTGTGTAATACGAGTACTATGTGTTCTAAGACATTTCCTTCTAAATCGAGTAACGTTTTTATGGAAACGACAGGATTTTCTTTTGGGATACGACAATCACATTTACGATCCACTAATCCTTCTTTACTGCATCCCTCACTCCCACACATTGACGAATTCACACGGAAATTGCGTTGCTGTGAAATACGAGTACTATGTGTTCTAAGACATTTCCTTCTAAATCGAGTAACATTTCTATGGAAACGACAGGATTTTCTTTTGGGATACGACAATCTCATTTCCGATCCACTAATCCTTCCTTACTGCATCCCTCACTCCCAAACATTGACGAATTCACACGGAAATTCCGTCGCTGTGAAATACGAGTACTATGTGTTCTAAGACATTTTTGGGATACGACAATCTCATTTCCGATCCACTAATGCTTCTTTACTGCATCCCTCTCTCGCACTCATTGAAGAATTCACACGGAAATTGCGTCGGTGTGAAATACGAGTACTATGTGTTCTAAGACATTTCCTGGTAAATCGAGTAACGTTTCCATGGAAACGACAGGATTTTCTTTTGGCATACGACAATCACATTTCCGATCCACTAATCCTTCTTTACTGCATCCGTCACTCCCTCACATTGAAGAATTCACACGGAAATTGCGTCGCTGTGAAATACGAGTACTATGTGTTCTAAGACATTTCCTTCTAAATCGAATTACATTTCTATGGAAACGACAGGATTTTCTATTGGGATACGACAATCTCATTTCCGATCCACTAATCCTTCTTTACTGCATCCCTCACTCCCAAACATTGACGAATTCACACGGAAATTACGTCGCTGTGAAATACGAGTACTATGTGTTCTAAGACATTTCCTTCTAAATCGAGTAACGTTTCTATGGAAACGACAGGATTTTCTTTTGGGATACGACAATCACATTTCAGATCCACTAATCCTTCTTTACTGCATTCCTAACTCCCTCACATTGAAGAATTCAGACGGAAATTGCGTCGCTGTGAAATACGAGTACTATGTGTTCTAAGACATTTCCTTCTAAATCGAGTAACGTTTCTATGGAAACGACAGGATTTTCTTTTGGGATACGACAATCACATTTCCGATCCACTAATCCTTCTTTACTGCATCCCTCACTCCCAAACATTGACGAATTCACACGGAAATTCCGTCGCTGTGAAATACGAGTACTATGTGTTCTAAGACACTTCCTTCTAAATCGAGTAACGTTTCTATGGAAACGACAGGATTTTCTTTTGGGATACGACAATCACATTTACGATCCACTAATCCTTCTTTACTGCATCCCTCACTCCCACACATTGAAGAATTCACAAGGAAATTGCGTCGCTGTGAAATACGAGTAGTATGTGTTCTAAGACATTTCCTTCTAAATCGAGTAACGTTTCTATGGAAACGACAGGATTTTCTTTTGGGATACGACAATCACATTTCCGATCCACTAATCCTTCTTTACTGCATCCCTCACTCCCAAACATTGACGAATTCACACGGAAATTCCGTCGCTGTGAAATACGAGTACTATGTGTTCTAAGACATTTCCTTCTAAATCGAGTAACGTTTCTATGGAAACGACAGGATTTTCTTTTGGGATACGACAATCACATTTACGATCCACTAATCCTTCTTTACTGCATCCCTCACTCCCACACATTGAAGAATTCACAAGGAAATTGCGTCGCTGTGAAATACGAGTACTATGTGTTCTAAGACATTTCCTTCTAAATCGAGTAACGTTTCTATGGAAACGACAGGATTTTCTTTTGGGATACGACAATCACATTTCCGATCCACTAATCCTTCTTTACTGCATCCCTCACTCCCACACATTGAAGAATTCACAAGGAAATTGCGTCGCTGTGAAATACGAGTACTATGTGTTCTAAGACATTTCCTTCTAAATCGAGTAACGTTTCTATGGAAACGACAGGATTTTCTTTTGGGATACGACAATCACATTTCCGATCCACTAATCCTTCTTTACTGCATCCCTCACTCCCACACATTGAAGAATTCACACGGAAATTGCGGCGCTGTGAAATACGAGTACTATGTGTTCTAAGACATTTCCTTCTAAATCGAGTAACGTTTCTATGGAAACGACAGGATTTTCTTTTGGGATACGGCAATCTCATTTCCGATCCACTAATCCTTCTTTACTGCATCCCTCACTCCCAAACATTGACGAATTCACAAGGAAATTCCGTCGCTGTGAAATACGAGTACTATGTTTTCTAAGACATTTCCTTCTAAATCGAGTAACGTTTCTATGGAAACGACAGGATTTTCTTTTGGGATACGACAATCTCATTTCCGATCCACTAATCCTTCTTTACTGCATCCCTCACTCCCACACATTGAAGAATTCACACGGAAATTGCGTCGCTGTGAAATACGAGTACTATGTGTTCTAAGACATTTCCTTCTTAATCGAGTAACGTTTCTATGGAAACGACAGGATTTTCTTTTGGTATACGACAATCACATTTACGATCCACTAATCCTTCTTTACTGCATCCCTCACTCCCACACATTGAAGAATTCACACGGAAATTGCGTCGCTGTGAAATACGAGTACTATGTGTTCTAAGACATTTCCTTCTTAATCGAGTAACGTTTCTATGGAAACGACAGGATTTTCTTTTGGGATACGACAATCACATTTACGATCCACTAATCCTTCTTTACTGCATCCCTCACTCCCACACATTGAAGAATTCACACGGAAATTGCGTCGCTGTGAAATACGAGTACTATGTGTTCTAAGATATTTCCTTCTAAATCGAGTAACGTTTCTACGGAAACGACAGGATTTTCTTTTGGGATACGACAACCACATTTACGATCCACTAATCCTTCTTTACTGCATCCCTCACTCCCACACATTGAAGAATTCACACGGAAATTCCGTCGCTGTGAAATACGAGTACTATGTGTTCTAAGAATTTTCCTTCTAAATCGAGTAACGTTTCTATGGAAACGACAGGATTTTCTTTCGGGATACGACAATCTCATTTACGATCCACTAATCCTTCTTTACTGCATCCCTCACTCCCACACATTGAAGAATTCACACGGAGATTGCGTCGCTGTGATATACGAGTACTATGTGTTCTAAGACATTTCCTTCTAAATCGAGTACGTTTCTATGGAAACGACAGGATTTTCTTTTGGGATACGACAATCACATTTACGATCCACTAATCCTTCTTTACTGCATCCCTCACTCCCACACATTGAAGAATTCACACGGAAATTGCGTCGCTGTGTAATACGAGTACTATGTGTTCTAAGACATTTCCTTCTAAATCGAGTAACGTTTCTATGGAAACGACAGGATTTTCTTTTGGGATACGACAATCACATTTACGATCCACTAATCCTTCTTTACTGCATCCCTCACTCCCACACATTGACGAATTCACACGGAAATTGCGTCGCTGTGAAATACGAGTACTATGTGTTCTAAGACATTTCCTTCTAAATCGAGTAACATTTCTATGGAAACGACAGGATTTTCTTTTGGGATACGACAATCACATTTCCGATCCACTAATCCTTCCTTACTGCATCCCTCACTCCCACACATTGAAGAATTCACACGGAAATTGCGTCGCTGTGAAATACGAGTACTATGTGTTCTAAGACATTTCCTTCTAAATCGAGTAACGTTTCTATGGAAACGACAGGATTTTCTTTTGGGATACGACAATCACATTTACGATCCACTAATCCTTCTTTACTGTAACCCTCACTCCCACACATTGAAGAATTCACACGGAAATTGCGTCGCGGTGAAATACGAGTACTATGTGTTCTAAGACATATCCTTCTAAACCGAGTAACGTTTCTATGGAAACGACAGGATTTTCTTTCGGGATACGACAATCACATTTACGATCCACTAATCCTTCTTTACTGCATCCCTCACTCCCACACATTGAAGAATTCACACGGAAATTGCGTCGCTGTGAAATACGAGTACTATGTGTTCTAAGACATTTCCTTCTAAATCGAGTAACGTTTCTATGGAAAAGACAGGATTTTCTTTTGGGATACGACAATCACATTTCCGATCCACTAATCCTTATTTACTGCATCCCTCACTCCCGCACATTGAAGAATTCACTCGGAAATGGCGTCGCTGTGAAATACGAGTACTATGTGTTCTAAGACATTTCCTTCTAAATCGAGTAACGTTTCAATGGAAACGACAGGATTTTCTTTTGGGTTACGACAATCACATTTACGATCCACTAATCCTTCTTTACTGCATCCCTCACTCCCACACATTGAAGAATTCACACGGAAATTGCGTCGCTGTGAAATACGAGTACCATGTGTTCTAAGACATTTCCTTTCAAATAGAGTAACGTTTCTATGGAAACGACAGGATTTTCTTTTGGGATACGGCAATCACATTTACGATCCACTAATCCTTCTTTACTGCATCCCTCACTCCCACACATTGAAGAATTCACACGGAAATTGAGTCGCTGTGAAATACGAGTACTATGGGTTCTAAGACATTTCCTTCTAAATCGAGTAACGTGTCTATGGAAACGACAGGATTTTCTTTTGGGATACGACAATCACATTTGCGATCCACTAATCCTTCTTTACTGCATCCCTCACTCCCACACATTGAAGAATTCACACGGAAATTGCGTCGCTGTGAAATACGAGTACTATGTGTTCTAAGACATTTCCTTCTAAATCGAGTAACGTTTCTATGGAAACGACAGGATTTTTTTTGGATACGACAATCACATTTACGATCCACTAATCCTTCTTTACTGCATCCCTCACTCCCACACATTGAAGAATTCACAAGGAAATTGCGTCGCTGTGAAATACGAGTACTATGTGTTCTAAGACATTTCCTTCTAAATCGAGTAACGTTTCTATGGAAAGGACAGGATTTTCTTTTGGGATACGACAATCACATTTCCGATCCACTAATCCTTCTTTACTGCATCCCTCACTCCCACACATTGAAGAATTCACACGGAAATTGCGTCGCTGTGAAATACGAGTACTATGTGTTCTAAGACATTTCCTTCTAAATCGAGTAACGTTTCTATGGAAACGACAGGATTTCCTTTTGGGATACGACAATCTCATTTCCGATCCACTAATCCTTCTTTACTGCATCCCTCACTCCCAAACATTGACGAATTCACACGGAAATTGCGTCGCTGTTATATACGAGTAGTATGTGTTCTAAGACATTTCCTTCTAAATCGAGTAACGTTTCTATGGAAACGACAGGATTTTCTTTTGGGATACGACAATCACATTTACGATCCACTAATCCTTCTTTACTGCATCCCTCACTCCCACACATTGAAGAATTCACACGGAAATTGCGTCGCTGTGAAATACGAGTACTATGTGTTCTAAGACATTTCCTTCTAAATCGAGTAACGTTTCTATGGAAACGACAGGATTTTCATTTGGGATACGACAATCACATTTACGATCCACTAATCCTTCTTTACTGCATCCCTCACTCCCACACATTGAAGAATTCACACGGAAATTGCGTCGCTGTGAAATACGAGTATTATGTGTTCTAAGACATTTCCTTCTAAATCGAGTAACGTTTCTATGGAAACGACAGGATTTTCTTTTGGGATACGACAATCTCATTTCCGATCCACTAATCCTTCTTTACTGCATCCCTCACTCCCAAACATTGACGAATTCACACGGAAATTCCGTCGCTGTGAAATACGAGTACTATGTGTTCTAAGACATTTTTGGGATACGACAATCTCATTTCCGATCCACTAATGCTTCTTTACTGCATCCCTCACTCGCACTCATTGAAGAATTCACACGGAAATTGCGTCGGTGTGAAATACGAGTACTATGTGTTCTAAGACATTTCCTGCTAAATCGAGTAACGTTTCCATGGAAACGACAGGATTTTCTTTTGGCATACGACAATCACATTTCCGATCCACTAATCCTTCTTTACTGCATCCGTCACTCCCTCACATTGAAGAATTCACACGGAAATTGCGTCGCTGTGAAATACGAGTACTATGTGTGCTAAGACATTTCCTTCTAAATCGAATTACATTTCTATGGAAACGACAGGATTTTCTATTGGGATACGACAATCTCATTTCCGATCCACTAATCCTTCTTTACTGCATCCCTCACTCCCAAACATTGACGAATTCACACGGAAATTACGTCGCTGTGAAATACGAGTACTATGTGTTCTAAGACATTTCCTTCTAAATCGAGTAACGTTTCTATGGAAACGACAGGATTTTCTTTTGGGATACGACAATCACATTTCAGATCCACTAATCCTTCTTTACTGCATTCCTAACTCCCTCACATTGAAGAATTCAGACGGAAATTGCGTCGCTGTGAAATACGAGTACTATGTGTTCTAAGACATTTCCTTCTAAATCGAGTAACGTTTCTATGGAAACGACAGGATTTTCTTTTGGGATACGACAATCACATTTCCGATCCACTAATCCTTCTTTACTGCATCCCTCACTCCCAAACATTGACGAATTCACACGGAAATTCCGTCGCTGTGAAATACGAGTACTATGTGTTCTAAGACACTTCCTTCTAAATCGAGTAACGTTTCTATGGAAACGACAGGATTTTCTTTTGGGATACGACAATCACATTTACGATCCACTAATCCTTCTTTACTGCATCCCTCACTCCCACACATTGAAGAATTCACAAGGAAATTGCGTCGCTGTGAAATACGAGTACTATGTGTTCTAAGACATTTCCTTCTAAATCGAGTAACGTTTCTATGGAAACGACAGGATTTTCTTTTGGGATACGACAATCACATTTCCGATCCACTAATCCTTCTTTACTGCATCCCTCATTCCCAAACATTGACGAATTCACACGGAAATACCGTCGCTGTGAAATACGAGTACTATGTGTTCTAAGACATTTCCTTCTAAATCGAGTGACGTTTCTATGGAAACGACAGGATTTTCTTTTGGGATACGACAATCACATTTACGATCCACTAATCCTTCTTTACTGCATCCCTCACTCCCACACATTGAAGAATTCACAAGGAAATTGCGTCGCTGTGAAATACGAGTACTATGTGTTCTAAGACATTTCCTTCTAAATCGAGTAACGTTTCTATGGAAACGACAGGATTTTCTTTTGGGATACGACAATCACATTTCCGATCCACTAATCCTTCTTTACTGCATCCCTCACTCCCACACATTGAAGAATTCACAAGGAAATTGCGTCGCTGTGAAATACGAGTACTATGTGTTCTAAGACATTTCCTTCTAAATCGAGTAACGTTTCTATGGAAACGACAGGATTTTCTTTTGGGATACGACAATCACATTTCCGATCCACTAATCCTTCTTTACTGCATCCCTCACTCCCACACATTGAAGAATTCACACGGAAATTGCGGCGCTGTGAAATACGAGTACTATGTGTTCTAAGACATTTCCTTCTAAATCGAGTAACGTTTCTATGGAAACGACAGGATTTTCTTTTGGGATACGACAATCTCATTTCCGATCCACTTATCCTTCTTTACTGCATCCCTCACTCCCAAACATTGACGAATTCACAAGGAAATTCCGTCGCTGTGAAATACGAGTACTATGTTTTCTAAGACATTTCCTTCTAAATCGAGTAACGTTTCTATGGAAACGACAGGATTTTCTTTTGGGATACGACAATCTCATTTCCGATCCACTAATCCTTCTTTACTGCATCCCTCACTCCCACACATTGAAGAATTCACACGGAAATTGCGTCGCTGTGAAATACGAGAACTATGTGTTCTAAGACATTTCCTTCTAAATCGAGTAACGTTTCTATGGAAACGACAGGATTTTCTTTTGGTATACGACAATCACATTTACGATCCACTAACCCTTCTTTACTGCATCCCTCACTCCCACACATTGAAGAATTCACACGGAAATTGCGTCGCTGTGAAATACGAGTACTATGTGTTCTAAGACATTTCCTTCTTAATCGAGTAACGTTTCTATGGAAACGACAGGATTTTCTATTGGGATACGACAATCTCATTTCCGATCCACTAATCCTTCTTTACTGCATCCCTCACTCCCAAACATTGACGAATTCACACGGAAATTACGTCGCTGTGAAATACGAGTACTATGTGTTCTAAGACATTTCCTTCTAAATCGAGTAACGTTTCTATGGAAACGACAGGATTTTCTTTTGGGATACGACAATCACATTTCAGATCCACTAATCCTTCTTTACTGCATTCCTAACACCCTCACATTGAAGAATTCAGACGGAAAATGCGTCGCTGTGAAATACGAGTACTATGTGTTGTAAGACATTTCCTTCTAAATCGAGTAACGTTTCTATGGAAACGACAGGATTTTCTTTTGGGATACGACAATCACATTTCCGATCCACTAATCCTTCTTTACTGCATCCCTCACTCCCAAACATTGACGAATTCACACGGAAATTCCGTCGCTGTGAAATACGAGTACTATGTGTTCTAAGACACTTCCTTCTAAATCGAGTAACGTTTCTATGGAAACGACAGGATTTTCTTTTGGGATACGACAATAACATTTACGATCCACTAATCCTTCTTTACTGCATCCCTCACTCCCACACATTGAAGAATTCACAAGGAAATTGCGTCGCTGTGAAATACGAGTACTATGTGTTCTAAGACATTTCCTTCTAAATCGAGTAACGTTTCTATGGAAACGACAGGATTTTCTTTTGGGATACGACAATCACATTTCCGATCCACTAATCCTTCTTTACTGCATCCCTCATTCCCAAACATTGACGAATTCACACGGAAATACCGTCGCTGTGAAATACGAGTACTATGTGTTCTAAGACATTTCCTTCTAAATCGAGTAACGTTTCTGTGGAAACGACAGGATTTTCTTTTGGGATACGACAATCACATTTACGATCCACTAATCCTTCTTTACTGCATCCCTCACTCCCACACATTGAAGAATTCACAAGGAAATTGCGTCGCTGTGAAATACGAGTACTATGTGTTCTAAGACATTTCCTTCTAAATCGAGTAACGTTTCTATGGAAACGACAGGATTTTCTTTTGGGATACGACAATCACATTTCCGATCCACTAATCCTTCTTTACTGCATCCCTCACTCCCACACATTGAAGAATTCACAAGGAAATTGCGTCGCTGTGAAATACGAGTACTATGTGTTCTAAGACATTTCCTTCTAAATCGAGTAACGTTTCTATGGAAACGACAGGATTTTCTTTTGGGATACGACAATCACATTTCCGATCCACTAATCCTTCTTTACTGCATCCCTCACTCCCACACATTGAAGAATTCACACGGAAATTGCGGCGCTGTGAAATACGAGTACTATGTGTTCTAAGACATTTCCTTCTAAATCGAGTAACGTTTCTATGGAAACGACAGGATTTTCTTTTGGGATACGACAATCTCATTTCCGATCCACTAATCCTTCTTTACTGCATCCCTCACTCCCAAACATTGACGAATTCACAAGGAAATTCCGTCGCTGTGAAATACGAGTACTATGTTTTCTAAGACATTTCCTTCTAAATCGAGTAACGCTTCTATGGAAACGACAGGATTTTCTTTTGGGATACGACAATCTCATTTCCGATCCACTAATCCTTCTTTACTGCATCCCTCACTCCCACACATTGAAGAATTCACACGGAAATTGCGTCGCTGTGAAATACGAGTACTATGTGTTCTAAGACATTTCCTTCTAAATCGAGTAACGTTTCTATGGAAACGACAGGATTTTCTTTTGGTATACGACAATCACATTTACAATCCACTAATCCTTCTTTACTGCATCCCTCACTCCCACACATTGAAGAATTCACACGGAAATTGCGTCGCTGTGAAATACAAGTACTATGTGTTCTAAGACATTTCCTTCTTAATCGAGTAACGTTTCTATGGAAACGACAGGATTTTCTTTTGGGATACGACAATCACATTTACGATCCACTAATCCTTCTTTACTGCATCCCTCACTCCCACACATTGAAGAATTCACACGGAAATTGCGTCGCTGTGAAATACGAGTACTATGTGTTCTAAGATATTTCCTTCTAAATCGAGTAACGTTTCTACGGAAACGACAGGATTTTCTTTTGGGATACGACAACCACATTTACGATCCACTAATCCTTCTTTACTGCATCCCTCACTCCCACACATTGAAGAATTCACACGGAAATTCCGTCGCTGTGAAATACGAGTACTATGTGTTCTAAGAATTTTCCTTCTAAATCGAGTAACGTTTCTATGGAAACGACAGGATTTTCTTTTGGGATACGACAATCTAATTTACGATCCACTAATCCTTCTTTACTGCATCCCTCACTCCCACACATTGAAGAATTCACACGGAGATTGCGTCGCTGTGAAATACGAGTACTATGTGTTCTAAGACATTTCCTTCTAAATCGAGTAACGTTTCTATGGAAACGACAGGATTTTCTTTTGGGATACGACAATCACATTTACGATCCACTAATCCTTCTTTACTGCATCCCTCACTCCCACACATTGAAGAATTCACACGGAAATTGCGTCGCTGTGTAATACGAGTACTATGTGTTCTAAGACATTTCCTTCTAAATCGAGTAACGTTTCTATGGAAACGACAGGATTTTCTTTTGGGATACGACAATCACATTTACGATCCACTAATCCTTCTTTACTGCATCCCTCACTCCCACACATTGACGAATTCACACGGAAATTGCGTCGCTGTGAAATACGAGTACTATGTGTTCTAAGACATTTCCTTCTAAATCGAGTAACATTTCTATGGAAACGACAGGATATTCTTTTGGGATACGACAATCACATTTCCGATCCACTAATCCTTCCTTACTGCATCCCTCACTCCCACACATTGAAGAATTCACACGGAAATTGCGTCGCTGTGAAATACGAGTACTATGTGTTCTAAGACATTTCCTTCTAAATCGAGTAACGTTTCTATGGAAACGACAGGATTTTCTTTTGGGATACGACTATCTCATTTCCGATCCACTAATCCTTCTTTACTGCATCCCTCACTCCCAAACATTGACGAATTCACACGGAAATTCCGTCGCTGTGAAATACGAGTACTATGTGTTCTAAGACATTTCCTTCTAAATCGAGTAACGTTTCTATGGAAACGACAGGATTTTCTTTTGGGATACGACAATCTCATTTCCGATCCACTAATTCTTCTTTACTGCATCCCTCACTCGCACACACTGAAGAATTCACACGGAAATTGCGTCGGTGTGAAATACGAGTACTATGTGTTCTAAGACATTTCCTTCTAAATCGAGTAACGTTTCTATGGAAACGACAGGATTTTCTTTTGGGATACGACAATCACATTTCCGATCCACTAATCCTTCTTTACTGCATCCCTCACTCCCTCACATTGAAGAATTCACACGGAAATTGCGTCGCTGTGAAATACGAGTACTATGTGTTCTAAGACATTTCCTTCTAAATCGAATTACATTTCTATGGAAACGACAGGATTTTCTTTTGGGATACGACAATCTCATTTCCTATCCACTAATCCTTCTTTACTGCATCCCTCACTCCCAAACATTGACGAATTCACACGGAAATTCCGTCGCTGTGAAATACGAGTACTATGTGTTCTAAGACATTTCCTTCTAAATCGAGTAACGCTTCTATGGATACGACAGGATTTTCTTCTGGGATACGACAATCACATTTCCGATCCACTAATCCTTCCTTACTGCATTCCTAACTCCCTCACATTGAAGAATTCAGACGGAAATTGCGTCGCTGTGAAATACGAGTACTATGTGTTCTACGACATTTCCTTTTAAATCGAGTAACGTTTCTATGGAAACGACAGGATTTTCTCTTTGGGATACGACAGTCACATTTCCGATCCACTAATCCTTCTTTACTGCATCCCTCACTCCCAAACATTGACGAATTCACACGGAAATTCCGTCGCTGTGAAATACGTGTACTATGTGTTCTAAGACATTTTTGGGATACGACAATCTCATTTCCGATCCACTAATGCTTCTTTACTGCATCCCTCACTCGCACTCATTGAAGAATTCACACGGAAATTGCGTCGGTGTGAAATACGAGTACTATGTGTTCTAAGACATTTCCTGCTAAATCGAGTAACGTTTCCATGGAAACGACAGGATTTTCTTTTGGCATACGACAATCACATTTCCGATCCACTAATCCTTCTTTACTGCATCCGTCACTCCCTCACATTGAAGAATTCACACGGAAATTGCGTCGCTGTGAAATACGAGTACTATGTGTTCTAAGACATTTCCTTCTAAATCGAATTACATTTCTATGGAAACGACAGGATTTTCTATTGGGATACGACAATCTAATTTCCGATCCACTAATCCTTCTTTACTGCATCCCTCACTCCCAAACATTGACGAATTCACACGGAAATTACGTCGCTGTGAAATACGAGTACTATGTGTTCTAAGACATTTCCTTCTAAATCGAGTAACGTTTCTATGGAAACGACAGGATTTTCTTTTGGGATACGACAATCACATTTCCGATCCACTAATCCTTCTTTACTGCATCCCTCACTCCCAAACATTGACGAATTCACACGGAAATTCCGTCGCTGTGAAATACGAGTACTATGTGTTCTAAGACACTTCCTTCTAAATCGAGTAACGTTTCTATGGAAACGACAGGATTTTCTTTTGGGATACGACAATCACATTTACGATCCACTAATCCTTCTTTACTGCATCCCTCACTCCCACACATTGAAGAATTCACAAGGAAATTGCGTCGCTGTGAAATACGAGTACTATGTGTTCTAAGACATTTCCTTCTAAATCGAGTAACGTTTCTATGGAAACGACAGGATTTTCTTTTGGGATACGACAATCACATTTCCGATCCACTAATCCTTCTTTACTGCATCCCTCACTCCCAAACATTGACGAATTCACACGGAAATTCCGTCGCTGTGAAATACGAGTACTATGTGTTCTAAGACATTTCCTTCTAAATCGAGTAACGTTTCTATGGAAACGACAGGATTTTCTTTTGGGATACGACAATCACATTTACGATCCACTAATCCTTCTTTACTGCATCCCTCACTCCCACACATTGAAGAATTCACAAGGAAATTGCGTCGCTGTGAAATACGAGTACTATGTGTTCTAAGACATTTCCTTCTAAATCGAGTAACGTTTCTATGGAAACGACAGGATTTTCTTTTGGGATACGACAATCACATTTCCGATCCACTAATCCTTCTTTACTGCATCCCTCACTCCCACACATTGAAGAATTCACAAGGAAATTGCGTCGCTGTGAAATACGAGTACTATGTGTTCTAAGACATTTCCTTCTAAATCGAGTAACGTTTCTATGGAAACGACAGGATTTTCTTTTGGGATACGACAATCACATTTCCGATCCACTAATCCTTCTTTACTGCATCCCTCACTCCCACACATTGAAGAATTCACACGGAAATTGCGGCGCTGTGAAATACGAGTACTATGTGTTCTAAGACATTTCCTTCTAAATCGAGTAACGTTTCTATGGAAACGACAGGATTTTCTTTTGGGATACGACAATCTCATTTCCGATCCACTAATCCTTCTTTACTGCATCCCTCACTCCCAAACATTGACGAATTCACAAGGAAATTCCGTCGCTGTGAAATACGAGTACTATGTGTTCGAAGACATTTCCTTCTAAATCGAGTAACGTTTCTATGGAAACGACAGGATTTTCTTTTGGGATACGACTATCTCATTTCCGATCCACTAATCCTTCTTTACTGCATCCCTCACTCCCAAACATTGACGAATTCACACGGAAATTCCGTCGCTGTGAAATACGAGTACTATGTGTTCTAAGACATTTCCTTCTAAATCGAGTAACGTTTCTATGGAAACGACAGGATTTTCTTTTGGGATACGACAATCTCATTTCCGATCCACTAATTCTTCTTTACTGCATCCCTCACTCGCACACACTGAAGAATTCACACGGAAATTGCGTCGGTGTGAAATACGAGTACTATGTGTTCTAAGACATTTCCTTCTAAATCGAGTAACGTTTCTATGGAAACGACAGGATTTTCTTTTGGGATACGACAATCACATTTCCGATCCACTAATCCTTCTTTACTGCATCCCTCACTCCCTCACATTGAAGAATTCACACGGAAATTGCGTCGCTGTGAAATACGAGTACTATGTGTTCTAAGACATTTCCTTCTAAATCGAATTACATTTCTATGGAAACGACAGGATTTTCTTTTGGGATACGACAATCTCATTTCCGATCCACTAATCCTTCTTTACTGCATCCCTCACTCCCAAACATTGACGAATTCACACGGAAATTCCGTCGCTGTGAAATACGAGTACTATGTGTTCTAAGACATTTCCTTCTAAATCGAGTAACGCTTCTATGGAAACGACAGGATTTTCTTCTGGGATACGACAATCACATTTCCGATCCACTAATCCTTCCTTACTGCATTCCTAACTCCCTCACATTGAAGAATTCAGACGGAAATTGCGTCGCTGTGAAATACGAGTACTATGTGTTCTACGACATTTCCTTCTAAATCGAGTAACGTTTCTATGGAAACGACAGGATTTTCTCTTTGGGATACGACAGTCACATTTCCGATCCACTAATCCTTCTTTACTGCATCCCTCACTCCCAAACATTGACGAATTCACACGGAAATTCCGTCGCTGTGAAACACGTGTACTATGTGTTCTAAGACATTTTTGGGATACGACAATCTCATTTCCGATCCACTAATGCTTCTTTACTGCATCCCTCACTCGCACTCATTGAAGAATTCACACGGAAATTGCGTCGGTGTGAAATACGAGTACTATGTGTTCTAAGACATTTCCTGCTAAATCGAGTAACGTTTCCATGGAAACGACAGGATTTTCTTTTGGGATACGACAATCACATTTCCGATCCACTAATCCTTCTTTACTGCATCCGTCACTCCCTCACATTGAAGAATTCACACGGAAATTGCGTCGCTGTGTAATACGAGTACTATGTGTTCTAAGACATTTCCTTCTAAATCGAGTAACGTTTCTATGGAAACGACAGGATTTTCTTTTGGGATACGACAATCACATTTCCGATCCACTAATCCTTCTTTACTGCATCCCTCACTCCCAAACATTGACGAATTCACACGGAAATTCCGTCGCTGTGAAATACGAGTACTATGTGTTCTAAGACATTTCCTTCTAAATCGAGTAACGTTTCTATGGAAACGACAGGATTTTCTTTTGGGATACGACAATCACATTTACGATCCACTAATCCTTCTTTACTGCATCCCTCACTCCCACACATTGAAGAATTCACAAGGAAATTGCGTCGCTGTGAAATACGAGTACTATGTGTTCTAAGACATTTCCTTCTAAATCGAGTAACGTTTCTATGGAAACGACAGGATTTTCTTTTGGGATACGACAATCACATTTCCGATCCACTAATCCTTCTTTACTGCATCCCTCACTCCCACACATTGAAGAATTCACAAGGAAATTGCGTCGCTGTGAAATACGAGTACTATGTGTTCTAAGACATTTCCTTCTAAATCGAGTAACGTTTCTATGGAAACGACAGGATTTTCTTTTGGGATACGACAATCACATTTCCGATCCACTAATCCTTCTTTACTGCATCCCTCACTCCCACACATTGAAGAATTCACACGGAAATTGCGGCGCTGTGAAATACGAGTACTATGTGTTCTAAGACATTTCCTTCTAAATCGAGTAACGTTTCTATGGAAACGACAGGATTTTCTTTTGGGATACGACAATCTCATTTCCGATCCACTAATCCTTCTTTACTGCATCCCTCACTCCCAAACATTGACGAATTCACAAGGAAATTCCGTCGCTGTGAAATACGAGTACTATGTGTTCTAAGACATTTCCTTCTAAATCGAGTAACGTTTCTATGGAAACGACAGGATTTTCTTTTGGGATACGACAATCTCATTTCCGATCCACTAATCCTTCTTTACTGCATCCCTCACTCCCACATATTGAAGAATTCACACGGAAATTGCGTCGCTGTGAAATACGAGTACTATGTGTTCTAAGACATTTCCTTCTAAATCGAGTAACGTTTCTATGGAAACGACAGGATTTTCTTTTGGTATACGACAATCACATTTACGATCCACTAATCCTTCTTTACTGCATCCCTCACTCCCACACATTGAAGAATTCACACGGAAATTGCGTCGCTGTGAAATACGAGTACTATGTGTTCTAAGACATTTCCTTCTTAATCGAGTAACGTTTCTATGGAAACGACAGGATTTTCTTTTGGGATACGACAATCACATTTACGATCCACTAATCCTTCTTTACTGCATCCCTCACTCCCACACATTGAAGAATTCACACGGAAATTGCGTCGCTGTGAAATACGAGTACTATGTGTTCTAAGATATTTCCTTCTAAATCGAGTAACGTTTCTACGGAAACGACAGGATTTTCTTTTGGGATACGACAATCACATTTCCGATCCACTAATCCTTCTTTACTGCATCCCTCACTCCCACACATTGAAGAATTCACAAGGAAATTGCGTCGCTGTGAAATACGAGTACTATGTGTTCTAAGACATTTCCTTCTAAATCGAGTAACGTTTCTATGGAAACGACAGGATTTTCTTTTGGGATACGACAATCACATTTCCGATCCACTAATCCTTCTTTACTGCATCCCTCACTCCCACACATTGAAGAATTCACACGGAAATTGCGGCGCTGTGAAATACGAGTACTATGTGTTCTAAGACATTTCCTTCTAAATCGAGTAACGTTTCTATGGAAACGACAGGATTTTCTTTTGGGATACGACAATCTCATTTCCGATCCACTAATCCTTCTTTACTGCATCCCTCACTCCCAAACATTGACGAATTCACAAGGAAATTCCGTCGCTGTGAAATACGAGTACTATGTTTTCTAAGACATTTCCTTCTAAATCGAGTAACGTTTCTATGGAAACGACAGGATTTTCTTTTGGGATACGACAATCACATTTCCGATCCACTAATCCTTCTTTACTGCATCCCTCACTCCCACACATTGAAGAATTCACACGGAAATTGCGGCGCTGTGAAATACGAGTACTATGTGTTCTAAGACATTTCCTTCTAAATCGAGTAACGTTTCTATGGAAACGACAGGATTTTCTTTTGGGATACGACAATCTCATTTCCGATCCACTAATCCTTCTTTACTGCATCCCTCACTCCCAAACATTGACGAATTCACAAGGAAATTCCGTCGCTGTGAAATACGAGTACTATGTTTTCTAAGACATTTCCTTCTAAATCGAGTAACGTTTCTATGGAAACGACAGGATTTTCTTTTGGGATACGACAATCTCATTTCCGATCCACTAATCCTTCTTTACTGCATCCCTCACTCCCACACATTGAAGAATTCACACGGAAATTGCGTCGCTGTGAAATACGAGTACTATGTGTTCTAAGACATTTCCTTCTAAATCGAGTAACGTTTCTATGGAAACGACAGGATTTTCTTTTGGTATACGACAATCACATTTACGATCCACTAATCCTTCTTTACTGCATCCCTCACTCCCACACATTGAAGAATTCACACGGAAATTGCGTCGCTGTGAAATACGAGTACTATGTGTTCTAAGACATTTCCTTCTTAATCGAGTAACGTTTCTATGGAAACGACAGGATTTTCTTTTGGGATACGACAATCACATTTACGATCCACTAATCCTTCTTTACTGCATCCCTCACTCCCACACATTGAAGAATTCACACGGAAATTGCGTCGCTGTGAAATACGAGTACTATGTGTTCTAAGATATTTCCTTCTAAATCGAGTAACGTTTCTACGGAAACGACAGGATTTTCTTTTGGGATACGACAACCACATTTACGATCCACTAATCCTTCTTTACTGCATCCCTCACTCCCACACATTGAAGAATTCACACGGAAATTCCGTCGCTGTGAAATACGAGTACTATGTGTTCTAAGAATTTTCCTTCTAAATCGAGTAACGTTTCTATGGGAACGACAGGATTTTCTTTTGGGATACGACAATCTCATTTACGATCCACTAATCCTTCTTTACTGCATCCCTCACTCCCACACATTGAAGAATTCACACGGAGATTGCGTCGCTGTGAAATACGAGTACTATGTGTTCTAAGACATTTCCTTCTAAATCGAGTAACGTTTCTATTGAAACGACAGGATTTTCTTTTGGGATACGACAATCACATTTACGATCCACTAATCCTTCTTTACTGCATCCCTCACTCCCACACATTGAAGAATTCACACGGAAATTGCGTCGCTGTGTAATACGAGTACTATGTGTTCTAAGACATTTCCTTCTAAATCGAGTAACGTTTCTATGGAAACGACAGGATTTTCTTTTGGGATACGAAACTCACATTTACGATCCACTAATCCTTCTTTACTGCATCCCTCACTCCCACACATTGACGAATTCACACGGAAATTGCGTCGCTGTGAAATACGAGTACTATGTGTTCTAAGACATTTCCTTCTAAATCGAGTAACATTTCTATGGAAACGACAGGATTTTCTTTTGGGATACGACAATCACATTTCCGATCCACTAATCCTTCCTTACTGCATCCCTCACTCCCACACATTGAAGAATTCACACGGAAATTGCGTCGCTGTGAAATACGAGTACTATGTGTTCTAAGACATTTCCTTCTAAATCGAGTAACGTTTCTATGGAAACGACAGGATTTTCTTTTGGGATACGACTATCTCATTTCCGATCCACTAATCCTTCTTTACTGCATCCCTCACTCCCAAACATTGACGAATTCACACGGAAATTCCGTCGCTGTGAAATACGAGTACTATGTGTTCTAAGACATTTCCTTCTAAATCGAGTAACGTTTCCTTGGAAACGACAGGATTTTCTTTTGGGATACGACAATCTCATTTCCGATCCACTAATCCTTCTTTACTGCATCCCTCACTCGCACACACTGAAGAATTCACACGGAAATTGCGTCGGTGTGAAATACGAGTACTATGTGTTCTAAGACATTTCCTTCTAAATCGAGTAACGTTTCTATGGAAACGACAGGATTTTCTTTTGGGATACGACAATCACATTTCCGATCCACTAATCCTTCTTTACTGCATCCCTCACTCCCTCACATTGAAGAATTCACACGGAAATTGCGTCGCTGTGAAATACGAGTACTATGTGTTCTAAGACATTTCCTTCTAAATCGAATTACATTTCTATGGAAACGACAGGATTTTCTTTTGGGATACGACAATCTCATTTCCGATCCACTAATCCTTCTTAACTGCATCCCTCACTCCCAAACATTGACGAATTCACACGGAAATTCCGTCGCTGTGAAATACGAGTACTATGTGTTCTAAGACATTTCCTTCTAAATCGAGTAACGCTTCTATGGAAACGACAGGATTGTCTTTTGGGATACGACAATCACATTTCCGATCCACTAATCCTTCCTTATTGCATTCCTAACTCCCTCACATTGAAGAATTCAGACGGAAATTGCGTCGCTGTGAAATACGAGTACTATGTGTTCTACGACATTTCCTTCTAAATCGAGTAACGTTTCTATGGAAACGACAGGATTTTCTCTTTGGGATACGACAGTCACATTTCCGATCCACTAATCCTTCATTACTGCATCCCTCACTCCCAAACATTGACGAATTCACACGGAAATTCCGTCGCTGTGAAATACGAGTACTATTTGTTCTAAGACATTTCCTTCTAAATCGAGTAACGTTTCTATGGAAACGACAGGATTTTCTTTTGGGATACGACAATCACATTTTCGATCCACTAATCGTACTTTACTGCATCCCTCACTCCCAAACATTGACGAATTCACACGGAAATTCCGTCGCTGTGAAATACGGGTACTATGTGTTCTAAGACATTTCCTTCTAAATCGAATAACGTTTCTATGGAAACGACAGCATTTTCTTTTGGGATACGACAATCTCATTTCCGATGCACTAATCCTTCTTTACTGCATCCCTCACTCCCAAACATTGACGAATTCACACGGAAATTCCGTCGCTGTGAAATACGAGTACTATGTGTTCTAAGACATTTCCTTCTAAATCGAGTAACGTTTCAATGGAAACGACAGGATTTTCTTTTGGGATACGACAATCACATTTCCGATCCACTAATCCTTCTTTACTGCATCCGTCACTCCCTCACATTGAAGAATTCACACGGAAATTGCGCCGCTGTGAAATACGAGTACTATGTGTTCTAAGACATTTCCTTCTGAATCGAGTAACGTTTCTATGGAAACGACAGGATTTTCTTTTGGGATACGACAATCACATTTCCGATCCACTAATCCTTCCTTACTGCATCCCTCACTCGCACACATTGAAGAATTCACACGGAAATTGCGTCGCTGTGAAATACGAGTACTATGTGTTCTAAGACATTTCCTTCTAAATCGAGTAACGTTTCTATGGAAACGACAGGATTTTCTTTTGGGATACGACAATCACATTTCCGATCCACTAATCCTTCTTTACTGCATCCCTCACTCCCACACATTGAAGAATTCACACGGAAATTGCGGCGCTGTGAAATACGAGTACTATGTGTTCTAAGACATTTCCTTCTAAATCGAGTAACGTTTCTATGGAAACGACAGGATTTTCTTTTGGGATACGACAATCTCATTTACGATCCACTAATCCTTCTTTACTGCATCCCTCACTCCCACACATTGAAGAATTCACACGGAGATTGCGTCGCTGTGAAATACGAGTACTATGTGTTCTAAGACATTTCCTTCTAAATCGAGTAAGGTTTCTATGGAAACGACAGGATTTTCTTTTGGGATACGACAATCACATTTACGATCCACTAATCCTTCTTTACTGCATCCCTCACTCCCACACATTGAAGAATTCACACGGAAATTGCGTCGCTGTGTAATACGAGTACTATGTGTTCTAAGACATTTCCTTCTAAATCGAGTAACGTTTCTATGGAAACGACAGGATTTTCTTTTGGGATACGACAATCACATTTACGATCCACTAATCCTTCTTTACTGCATCCCTCACTCCCACACATTGACGAATTCACACGGAAATTGCGTCGCTGTGAAATACGAGTACTATGTGTTCTAAGACATTTCCTTCTAAATCGAGTAACATTTCTATGGAAACGACAGGATTTTCTTTTGGGATACGACAATCACATTTCCGATCCACTAATCCTTCCTTACTGCATCCCTCACTCCCACACATTGAAGAATTCACACGGAAATTGCGTCGCTGTGAAATACGAGTACTATGTGTTCTAAGACATTTCCTTCTAAATCGAGTAACGTTTCTATGGAAACGACAGGATTTTCTTTTGGGATACGACTATCTCATTTCCGATCCACTAATCCTTCTTTACTGCATCCCTCACTCCCAAACATTGACGAATTCACACGGAAATTCCGTCGCTGTGAAATACGAGTACTATGTGTTCTAAGACATTTCCTTCTAAATCGAGTAACGTTTCCTTGGAAACGACAGGATTTTCTTTTGGGATACGACAATCTCATTTCCGATCCACTAATCCTTCTTTACTGCATCCCTCACTCGCACACACTGAAGAATTCACACGGAAATTGCGTCGGTGTGAAATACGAGTACTATGTGTTCTAAGACATTTCCTTCTAAATCGAGTAACGTTTCTATGGAAACGACAGGATTTTCTTTTGGGATACGACAATCACATTTCCGATCCACTAATCCTTCTTTACTGCATCCCTCACTCCCTCACATTGAAGAATTCACACGGAAATTGCGTCGCTGTGAAATACGAGTACTATGTGTTCTAAGACATTTCCTTCTAAATCGAATTACATTTCTATGGAAACGACAGGATTTTCTTTTGGGATACGACAATCTCATTTCCGATCCACTAATCCTTCTTTACTGCATCCCTCACTCCCAAACATTGACGAATTCACACGGAAATTCCGTCGCTGTGAAATACGAGTACTATGTGTTCTAAGACATTTCCTTCTAAATCGAGTAACGCTTCTATGGAAACGACAGGATTTTCTTTTGGGATACGACAATCACATTTCCGATCCACTAATCCTTCCTTACTGCATTCCTAACTCCCTCACATTGAAGAATTCAGACGGAAATTGCGTCGCTGTGAAATACGAGTACTATGTGTTCTACGACATTTCCTTCTAAATCGAGTAACGTTTCTATGGAAACGACAGGATTTTCTCTTTGGGATACGACAGTCACATTTCCGATCCACTAATCCTTCATTACTGCATCCCTCACTCCCAAACATTGACGAATTCACACGGAAATTCCGTCGCTGTGAAATACGAGTACTATTTGTTCTAAGACATTTCCTTCTAAATCGAGTAACGTTTCTATGGAAACGACAGGATTTTCTTTTGGGATACGACAATCACATTTTCGATCCACTAATCGTACTTTACTGCATCCCTCACTCCCAAACATTGACGAATTCACACGGAAATTCCGTCGCTGTGAAATACGGGTACTATGTGTTCTAAGACATTTCCTTCTAAATCGAATAACGTTTCTATGGAAACGACAGGATTTTCTTTTGGGATACGACAATCTCATTTCCGATGCACTAATCCTTCTTTACTGCATCCCTCACTCCCAAACATTGACGAATTCACACGGAAATTCCGTCGCTGTGAAATACGAGTACTATGTGTTCTAAGACATTTCCTTCTAAATCGAGTAACGTTTCAATGGAAACGACAGGATTTTCTTTTGGGATACGACAATCACATTTCCGATCCACTAATCCTTCTTTACTGCATCCGTCACTCCCTCACATTGAAGAATTCACACGGAAATTGCGCCGCTGTGAAATACGAGTACTATGTGTTCTAAGACATTTCCTTCTGAATCGAGTAACGTTTCTATGGAAACGACAGGATTTTCTTTTGGGATACGACAATCACATTTCCGATCCACTAATCCTTCCTTACTGCATCCCTCACTCGCACACATTGAAGAATTCACACGGAAATTGCGTCGCTGTGAAATACGAGTACTATGTGTTCTAAGACATTTCCTTCTAAATCGGGTAACGTTTCTATGGAAACGACAGGATTTTCTTTTGGGATACGACAATCACATTAACGATCCACTAATCCTTCTTTACTGCATCCCTCACTCCCACACATTGAAGAATTCACACGGAAATAGCGTCGCTGTGAAATACGAGTACTATGTGTTCTAAGACATTTCCTTCTAAATCGAGTAACGTTTCTATGGAAACGACAGGATTTTCTTTTGGGATACGACAATCACATTTACGATCCACTAATCCTTCTTTACTGCATCCCTCACTCCCACACATTGAAGAATTTACACGGAAATTGCGTCGCTGTGAAATACGAGTACTATGTGTTCTAAGACATTTCCTTCTAAATCGAGTAACGTTTCTATGGAAACGACAGGATTTTCTTTTGGGATACGACAATCACATTTCCGATCCACTAATCCTTCTTTACTGCATCCCTCACTCCCACACATTGAAGAATTCACACGGAAATTCTGTCGATGTGAAATACGAGTACTGTGTGTTCTAAGACATTTCCTTCTAAATCGAGTAACGTTTTTATGGAAACGACAGGATTTTCTTTTGGGATACGACAATCTCATTTCCGATCCACTAATCCTTCTTTACTGCATCCCTCACTCCAACACATTGAAGAATTCACACGGAAATTGCGTCGCTGTGAAATACGAGTACTATGTGTTCTAAGACATTTCCTTCTAAATCGAGTAACGTTTCTATGGAAACGAAAGGATTTTCTTTTGGGATACGACAATCACATTTACGATCCACTAATCCTTCTTTACTGCATCCGTCACTCCCACACATTGAAGAATTCACACGGAAATTCCGTCGCTGTGAAATACGAGTAATATGTATTCTAAGACGTTTCCTTCTAAATCGAGTAACGTTTCTATGAAAACGACAGGATTTTCTTTTGGGATACAACAATCTCATTTACGATCCACTAATCCTTCTTTACTGCATCCCTCACTCCCACACATTGAAGAATTCACACGGAAATTGCGTCGCTGTGAAATACGAGTACTATGTGTTCTAAGACATTTCCTTCTAAATCGAGTAACGTTTCTATGGAAACGACAGGATTTTCTTTTGGGATACGACAATCACATTTACGATCCACTAATCCTTCTTTACTGCATCCCTCACTCCCACACATTGAAGAATTTACACGGAAATTGCGTCGCTGTGAAATACGAGTACTATGTGTTCTAAGACATTTCCTTCTAAATCGAGTAACGTTTCTATGGAAACGACAGGATTTTCTTTTGGGATACGACAATCACATTTCCGATCCACTAATCCTTCTTTACTGCATCCCTCACTCCCACACATTGAAGAATTCACACGGAAATTCCGTCGATGTGAAATACGAGTACTGTGTGTTCTAAGACATTTCCTTCTAAATCGAGTAACGTTTTTATGGAAACGACAGGATTTTCTTTTGGGATACGACAATCTCATTTCCGATCCACTAATCCTTCTTTACTGCATCCCTCACTCCAACACATTGAAGAATTCACACGGAAATTGCGTCGCTGTGAAATACGAGTACTATGTGTTCTAAGACATTTCCTTCTAAATCGAGTAACGTTTCTATGGAAACGAAAGGATTTTCTTTTGGGATACGACAATCACATTTACGATCCACTAATCCTTCTTTACTGCATCCGTCACTCCCACACATTGAAGAATTCACACGGAAATTCCGTCGCTGTGAAATACGAGTAATATGTATTCTAAGACATTTCCTTCTAAATCGAGTAACGTTTCTATGAAAACGACAGGATTTTCTTTTGGGATACAACAATCTCATTTACGATCCACTAATCCTTCTTTACTGCATCCCTCACTCCCACACATTGAAGAATTCACACGGAAATTGCGTCGCTGTGAAATACGAGTACAATGTGTTCTAAGACTTTTCCTTCTAAATCGAGTGACGATTCTATGGAAACGACAGGATTTTCATTTGGGATTTGACAATCACATTTACGATCCACTAACCCTTCTTTACTGCATCCCTCACTCCCACACATTGAAGAATTCACACGGAAATTGCGTCGCTGTGAAATACGAGTACTATGTGTTCTAAGACATTTCCTTCTAAATCGAGTAACGTTTCTATGGAAACGACAGGATTTTCTTTTGGGATACGACAATCAGATTTACGATCCACTAATCCTTCTTTACTGCATCCCTCACTCCCACACATTGAAGAATTCACACGGAAATTGCGTCGCTGTGAAATACGAGTTCTATGTGTTCTAAGACATTTCCTTCTAAATCGAGTAACGTTTCTATGGAAACGACAGGATTTTCTTTTGGGATACGACAATCACATTTCCGATCCACTAATCCTTCTTTACTGCATCCCTCACTCCCACACATTGAAGAATTCACACGGAAATTGCGTCGCTGTGAAATACGAGTACTATGTGTTCTAAGACATTTCCTTCTAAATCGAGTAACGTTTCTATGGAAACGACAGGATTTTCTTTTGGGATACGACAATCTCATTTCCGATCCACTAATCCTTCCTTACTGCATCCCTCACTCCCAAACATTGACGAATTCACACGGAAATTCCGTCGCTGTGAAATACGAGTACTATGTGTTCTAAGACATTTCCTTCAAAATCGAGTAACGTTTCTATGGAAACGACAGGATTTTCTTTTGGGATACGACAATCACATTTACGATCCACTAATCCTTCTTTACTGCATCCCTCACTCCCACACATTGAAGAATTCACACGGAAATTGCGTCGCTGTGAAATACGAGTACTATGTGTTCTAAGACATTTCCTTCTAAATCGAGTAACGTTTCTATGGAAACGACAGGATTTTCTTTTGGGATACGACAATCACATTTACGATCCACTAACCCTTCTTTACTGCATCCCTCACTCCCACACATTGAAGAATTTACATGGAAATTGCGTCGCTGTGAAATACGTGTACTATGTGTTCTAAGACATTTCCTTTTAAATCGAGTAACGTTTCTATGGAAACGACAGAATTTTCTTTTGGGATACGACAACCACATTTACGGTCCACTAATCCTTCTTTACTGCATCCCTCACTCCCACACATTGAAGAATTCACACGGAAATTGCGTCGCTGTGAAATACGAGTACTATGTGTTCTGAGACATTTCCTTCTAAATCGAGTAACGTTTCTATGGAAACGACAGGATTTTCTTTTGGGATACGACAATCACATTTCCGATCCACTAATCCTTCTTTACTGCATCCCTCACTCCCACACATTGAAGAATTCACACGGAAATTCCGTCGCTGTGAAATACGAGTACTATGTGTTCTATGACATTTCCTTCTAAATCGAGTAACGATTCTATGGAAACGACAGGATTTTCTTTTGGGATACGACAATCTCATTTACGATCCACTAATCCTTCTTTACTGCATCCCTCACTCCCACACATTGAAGAATTCACACGGAAATGGCGTCGCTGTGAAATACGAGTACTATGTGTTCTAAGACATTTCCTTCTAAATCGAGTAACGTTTCTATGGAAACGAGAGGATTTTCTTTCGGGATACGACAATCGCATTTACGATCCACTAATCCCTCTTTACTGCATACCTCACTCCCACACATTGAAGAATTCACACGGAAATTGCGTCGCTGTGAAATACGAGTACTATGTGTTCTAAGACATTTCCTTCTATATCGAGTAACGTTTCTATGGAAACGACAGGATTTTCTTTTGGGATACGACAATCACATTTCCGATCCACTAATCCTTCTTTACTGCATGCCTCACTCCCACACATTGAAGAATTCACACGGAAATTGCGCCGCTGTGAAATACGAGTACTATGTATTCTAAGACATTTCCTTCTAAATCGAGTAACGTTTCTATGGAAAGGACAGGATTTTCTTTTGGGATACGACAATCACATTTACGATCCACTAATCCTTCTTTACTGCATCCCTCACTCCCACACATTGAAGAATTCACACGGAAATTGCGTCGCTGTGAAATATGAGTACTATGTGTTCTAAGACATTTCCCTCTAAATCGAGTAACGTTTCTATGGAAACGACAGGATTTTCTTTTGGGATACAACAATCACATTTACGATCCACTAATCCTTCTTTACTGCATCCCTCACTCCCACACATTGAAGAATTCACACGGAAATTGCGTCGCTGTGAAATACGAGTACTATGTGTTCTAAGACATTTCCTTCAAAATCGAGTAACGTTTCTATGGAAACGACAGGATTTTCTTTTGGGATACGACAATCACATTTACGATCCACTAATCCTTCTTTACTGCATCCCTCACTCCCACACATTGAAGAATTCACACGGAAATTGCGTCGCTGTGAAATACGAGTACAATGTGTTCTAAGACTTTTCCTTCTAAATCGAGTGACGATTCTATGGAAACGACAGGATTTTCATTTGGGATTTGACAATCACATTTACGATCCACTAACCCTTCTTTACTGCATCCCTCACTCCCACACATTGAAGAATTCACACGGAAATTGCGTCGCTGTGAAATACGAGTACTATGTGTTCTAAGACATTTCCTTCTAAATCGAGTAACGTTTCTATGGAAACGAAAGGATTTTCTTTTGGGATACGACAATCACATTTACGATCCACTAATCCTTCTTTACTGCATCCCTCACTCCCACACATTGAAGAATTCACACGGAAATTCCGTCGCTGTGAAATACGAGTAATATGTATTCTAAGACATTTCCTTCTAAATCGAGTAACGTTTCTATGAAAACGACAGGATTTTCTTTTGGGATACAACAATCTCATTTACGATCCACTAATCCTTCTTTACTGCATCCCTCACTCCCACACATTGAAGAATTCACACGGAAATTGCGTCGCTGTGAAATACGAGTACAATGTGTTCTAAGACTTTTCCTTCTAAATCGAGTGACGATTCTATGGAAACGACAGGATTTTCATTTGGGATTTGACAATCACATTTACGATCCACTAACCCTTCTTTACTGCATCCCTCACTCCCACACATTGAAGAATTCACACGGAAATTGCGTCGCTGTGAAATACGAGTACTATGTGTTCTAAGACATTTCCTTCTAAATCGAGTAACGTTTCTATGGAAACGACAGGATTTTCTTTTGGGATACGACAATCAGATTTACGATCCACTAATCCTTCTTTACTGCATCCCTCACTCCCACACATTGAAGAATTCACACGGAAATTGCGTCGCTGTGAAATACGAGTTCTATGTGTTCTAAGACATTTCCTTCTAAATCGAGTAACGTTTCTATGGAAACGACAGGATTTTCTTTTGGGATACGACAATCACATTTCCGATCCACTAATCCTTCTTTACTGCATCCCTCACTCCCACACATTGAAGAATTCACACGGAAATTGCGTCGCTGTGAAATACGAGTACTATGTGTTCTAAGACATTTCCTTCTAAATCGAGTAACGTTTCTATGGAAACGACAGGATTTTCTTTTGGGATACGACAATCTCATTTCCGATCCACTAATCCTTCCTTACTGCATCCCTCACTCCCAAACATTGACGAATTCACACGGAAATTCCGTCGCTGTGAAATACGAGTACTATGTGTTCTAAGACATTTCCTTCAAAATCGAGTAACGTTTCTATGGAAACGACAGGATTTTCTTTTGGGATACGACAATCACATTTACGATCCACTAATCCTTCTTTACTGCATCCCTCACTCCCACACATTGAAGAATTCACACGGAAATTGCGTCGCTGTGAAATACGAGTACTATGTGTTCTAAGACATTTCCTTCTAAATCGAGTAACGTTTCTATGGAAACGACAGGATTTTCTTTTGGGATACGACAATCACATTTACGATCCACTAATCCTTCTTTACTGCATCCCTCACTCCCACACATTGAAGAATTTACATGGAAATTGCGTCGCTGTGAAATACGTGTACTATGTGTTCTAAGACATTTCCTTTTAAATCGAGTAACGTTTCTATGGAAACGACAGAATTTTCTTTTGGGATACGACAACCACATTTACGGTCCACTAATCCTTCTTTACTGCATCCCTCACTCCCACACATTGAAGAATTCACACGGAAATTGCGTCGCTGTGAAATACGAGTACTATGTGTTCTGAGACATTTCCTTCTAAATCGAGTAACGTTTCTATGGAAACGACAGGATTTTCTTTTGGGATACGACAATCACATTTCCGATCCACTAATCCTTCTTTACTGCATCCCTCACTCCCACACATTGAAGAATTCACACGGAAATTCCGTCGCTGTGAAATACGAGTACTATGTGTTCTATGACATTTCCTTCTAAATCGAGTAACGATTCTATGGAAACGACAGGATTTTCTTTTGGGATACGACAATCTCATTTACGATCCACTAATCCTTCTTTACTGCATCCGTCACTCCCACACATTGAAGAATTCACACGGAAATTCCGTCGCTGTGAAATACGAGTAATATGTATTCTAAGACATTTCCTTCTAAATCGAGTAACGTTTCTATGAAAACGACAGGATTTTCTTTTGGGATACAACAATCTCATTTACGATCCACTAATCCTTCTTTACTGCATCCCTCACTCCCACACATTGAAGAATTCACACGGAAATTGCGTCGCTGTGAAATACGAGTACAATGTGTTCTAAGACTTTTCCTTCTAAATCGAGTGACGATTCTATGGAAACGACAGGATTTTCATTTGGGATTTGACAATCACATTTACGATCCACTAACCCTTCTTTACTGCATCCCTCACTCCCACACATTGAAGAATTCACACGGAAATTGCGTCGCTGTGAAATACGAGTACTATGTGTTCTAAGACATTTCCTTCTAAATCGAGTAACGTTTCTATGGAAACGACAGGATTTTCTTTTGGGATACGACAATCAGATTTACGATCCACTAATCCTTCTTTACTGCATCCCTCACTCCCACACATTGAAGAATTCACACGGAAATTGCGTCGCTGTGAAATACGAGTTCTATGTGTTCTAAGACATTTCCTTCTAAATCGAGTAACGTTTCTATGGAAACGACAGGATTTTCTTTTGGGATACGACAATCACATTTCCGATCCACTAATCCTTCTTTACTGCATCCCTCACTCCCACACATTGAAGAATTCACACGGAAATTGCGTCGCTGTGAAATACGAGTACTATGTGTTCTAAGACATTTCCTTCTAAATCGAGTAACGTTTCTATGGAAACGACAGGATTTTCTTTTGGGATACGACAATCTCATTTCCGATCCACTAATCCTTCCTTACTGCATCCCTCACTCCCAAACATTGACGAATTCACACGGAAATTCCGTCGCTGTGAAATACGAGTACTATGTGTTCTAAGACATTTCCTTCAAAATCGAGTAACGTTTCTATGGAAACGACAGGATTTTCTTTTGGGATACGACAATCACATTTACGATCCACTAATCCTTCTTTACTGCATCCCTCACTCCCACACATTGAAGAATTCACACGGAAATTGCGTCGCTGTGAAATACGAGTACTATGTGTTCTAAGACATTTCCTTCTAAATCGAGTAACGTTTCTATGGAAACGACAGGATTTTCTTTTGGGATACGACAATCACATTTACGATCCACTAATCCTTCTTTACTGCATCCCTCACTCCCACACATTGAAGAATTTACATGGAAATTGCGTCGCTGTGAAATACGTGTACTATGTGTTCTAAGACATTTCCTTTTAAATCGAGTAACGTTTCTATGGAAACGACAGAATTTTCTTTTGGGATACGACAACCACATTTACGGTCCACTAATCCTTCTTTACTGCATCCCTCACTCCCACACATTGAAGAATTCACACGGAAATTGCGTCGCTGTGAAATACGAGTACTATGTGTTCTGAGACATTTCCTTCTAAATCGAGTAACGTTTCTATGGAAACGACAGGATTTTCTTTTGGGATACGACAATCACATTTCCGATCCACTAATCCTTCTTTACTGCATCCCTCACTCCCACACATTGAAGAATTCACACGGAAATTCCGTCGCTGTGAAATACGAGTACTATGTGTTCTAAGACATTTCCTTCTAAATCGAGTAACGTTTCTATGGAAACGACAGGATTTTCTTTTGGGATACGACAATCTCATTTCCGATCCACTAATCCTTCTTTACTGCATCCCTCACTCCCAAACATTGACGAATTCACACGGATATTCCGTCGCTGTGAAATACGAGAACTATGTGTTCTAAGACATTTCCTTCTAAATCGAGTAACGTTTCTATGGAAACGACTGGATTTTCTTTTGGGATACGACAATCTCATTTCCGATCCACTAATCCTTCTTTACTGCATCCCTCACTTCCACACATTGAAGAATTCACACGGAAATTGCGTCGCTGTGAAATACGAGTACTATGTGTTCTAAGACATTTCCTTCTAAATCGAGTAACGTTTCTATGGAAACGACAGGATTTTCTTTTGGGATACGACAATCACATTTACGATCCACCAATCCTTCTTTACTGTATCCCTCACTCCCACACATTGAAGAATTCACACGGATATTGCGTCGCTGTGAAATACGAGTACTATGTGTTCTAAGACATTTCCTTCTAAATCGAGTAACGTTTCTATGGAAAGGACAGGATTTTCTTTTGGGATACGACAATCACATTTACGATCCACTAATCCTTCTTTACTGCATCCGTCACTCCCACACATTGAAGAATTTACACGGAAATTGCGTCGCTGTGAAATACGAGTACTATGTGTTCTAAGACATTTCCTTCTAAATCGAGTAACGTTTCTATGGAATTGACAGGATTTTCTTTTGGGATACGACAACCACATTTACGATCCACTAATCCTTCTTTACTGCATCCCTTACTCCCACACATTGAAGAATTCACACGGAAATTGCGTCGCTGTGAAATACGAGTACTATGTGTTCTAAGACATTTCCTTCTAAATCGAATAAGATTTCTATGGAGACGACAGGATTTTCTTTTGGGATACGACAATCACATTTCCGATCCACTAATCCTTCTTTACTGCATCCCTCACTCCCACACATTGAAGAATTCACACGGAAATTCCGTCGCTGTGAAATACGAGTACTATGTGTTCTAAGACATTTCCTTCTAAATCGAGTAACGATTCTATGGAAACGACAGGATTTTCTTTTGGGATACGACAATCTCATTTACAAATCCACTAATCCTTCTTTACTGCATCCCTCACTCCCACACACTGAAGAATTCACACGGAAATTGCGTCGCTGTGAAATACGAGTACTATGTGTTCTAAGACATTTCCTTCTAAATCGAGTAACGTTTCTATGGAAACGACAGGATTTTCTTTTGGGATACGACAATCACATTTACGATCCACTAATCCTTCTTTACTGCATCCCTCACTCCCACACATTGAAGAATTTACATGGAAATTGCGTCGCTGTGAAATACGTGTACTATGTGTTCTAAGACATTTCCTTTTAAATCGAGTAACGTTTCTATGGAAACGACAGAATTTTCTTTTGGGATACGACAACCACATTTACGGTCCACTAATCCTTCTTTACTGCATCCCTCACTCCCACACATTGAAGAATTCACACGGAAATTGCGTCGCTGTGAAATACGAGTACTATGTGTTCTGAGACATTTCCTTCTAAATCGAGTAACGTTTCTATGGAAACGACAGGATTTTCTTTTGGGATACGACAATCACATTTCCGATCCACTAATCCTTCTTTACTGCATCCCTCAATCCCACACATTGAAGAATTCACACGGAAATTCCGTCGCTGTGAAATACGAGTACTATGTGTTCTATGACATTTCCTTCTAAATCGAGTAACGATTCTATGGAAACGACAGGATTTTCTTTTGGGATACGACAATCTCATTTACGATCCACTAATCCTTCTTTACTGCATCCGTCACTCCCACACATTGAAGAATTCACACGGAAATTCCGTCGCTGTGAAATACGAGTAATATGTATTCTAAGACATTTCCTTCTAAATCGAGTAACGTTTCTATGAAAACGACAGGATTTTCTTTTGGGATACAACAATCTCATTTACGATCCACTAATCCTTCTTTACTGCATCCCTCACTCCCACACATTGAAGAATTCACACGGAAATTGCGTCGCTGTGAAATACGAGTACAATGTGTTCTAAGACTTTTCCTTCTAAATCGAGTGACGATTCTATGGAAACGACAGGATTTTCATTTGGGATTTGACAATCACATTTACGATCCACTAACCCTTCTTTACTGCATCCCTCACTCCCACACATTGAAGAATTCACACGGAAATTGCGTCGCTGTGAAATACGAGTACTATGTGTTCTAAGACATTTCCTTCTAAATCGAGTAACGTTTCTATGGAAACGACAGGATTTTCTTTTGGGATACGACAATCAGATTTACGATCCACTAATCCTTCTTTACTGCATCCCTCACTCCCACACATTGAAGAATTCACACGGAAATTGCGTCGCTGTGAAATACGAGTTCTATGTGTTCTAAGACATTTCCTTCTAAATCGAGTAACGTTTCTATGGAAACGACAGGATTTTCTTTTGGGATACGACAATCACATTTCCGATCCACTAATCCTTCTTTACTGCATCCCTCACTCCCACACATTGAAGAATTCACACGGAAATTGCGTCGCTGTGAAATACGAGTACTATGTGTTCTAAGACATTTCCTTCTAAATCGAGTAACGTTTCTATGGAAACGACAGGATTTTCTTTTGGGATACGACAATCTCATTTCCGATCCACTAATCCTTCCTTACTGCATCCCTCACTCCCACACATTGAAGAATTCACACGGAAATTGCGTCGCTGTGAAATACGAGTACTATGTGTTCTAAGACATTTCCTTCTAAATCGAGTAACGTTTCTATGGAAACGACAGGATTTTCTTTTGGGATACGACAATCACATTTACGATCCACTAATCCTTCTTTACTGCATCCCTCACTCCCACACATTGAAGAATTTACATGGAAATTGCGTCGCTGTGAAATACGTGTACTATGTGTTCTAAGACATTTCCTTTTAAATCGAGTAACGTTTCTATGGAAACGACAGAATTTTCTTTTGGGATACGACAACCACATTTACGGTCCACTAATCCTTCTTTACTGCATCCCTCACTCCCACACATTGAAGAATTCACACGGAAATTGCGTCGCTGTGAAATACGAGTACTATGTGTTCTGAGACATTTCCTTCTAAATCGAGTAACGTTTCTATGGAAACGACAGGATTTTCTTTTGGGATACGACAATCACATTTCCGATCCACTAATCCTTCTTTACTGCATCCCTCACTCCCACACATTGAAGAATTCACACGGAAATTCCGTCGCTGTGAAATACGAGTACTATGTGTTCTATGACATTTCCTTCTAAATCGAGTAACGATTCTATGGAAACGACGGGATTTTCTTTTGGGATACGACAATCTCATTTACGATCCACTAATCCTTCTTTACTGCATCCCTCACTCCCACACATTGAAGAATTCACACGGAAATTGCGTCGCTGTGAAATACGAGTACTATGTGTTCTAAGACATTTCCTTCTAAATCGAGTAACGTTTCTATGGAAACGAGAGGATTTTCTTTCGGGATACGACAATCGCATTTACGATCCACTAATCCCTCTTTACTGCATACCTCACTCCCACACATTGAAGAATTCACACGGAAATTGCGTCGCTGTGAAATACGAGTACTATGTGTTCTAAGACATTTCCTTCTATATCGAGTAACGTTTCTATGGAAACGACAGGATTTTCTTTTGGGATACGACAATCACATTTCCGATCCACTAATCCTTCTTTACTGCATGCCTCACTCCCACACATTGAAGAATTCACACGGAAATTGCGCCGCTGTGAAATACGAGTACTATGTATTCTAAGACATTTCCTTCTAAATCGAGTAACGTTTCTATGGAAAGGACAGGATTTTCTTTTGGGATACGACAATCACATTTACGATCCACTAATCCTTCTTTACTGCATCCCTCACTCCCACACATTGAAGAATTCACACGGAAATTGCGTCGCTGTGAAATATGAGTACTATGTGTTCTAAGACATTTCCCTCTAAATCGAGTAACGTTTCTATGGAAACGACAGGATTTTCTTTTGGGATACAACAATCACATTTACGATCCACTAATCCTTCTTTACTGCATCCCTCACTCCCACACATTGAAGAATTCACACGGAAATTGCGTCGCTGTGAAATACGAGTACTATGTGTTCTAAGACATTTCCTTCTAAATCGAGTAACGTTTCTATGGGAACGACAGGATTTTCTTTTGGGATACGACAATCACATTTACGATCCACTAATCCTTCTTTACTGCATCCCTCACTCCCACACATTGAAGAATTCACACGGAAATTGCGTCGCTGTGAAATACGAGTACTATGTGTTCTAAGACATTTCCTTCTAAATCGAGTAACGTTTCTATGGAAACGACAGGATTTTCTTTTGGGATACGACAATCTCATTTCCGATCCACTAATCCTTCTTTACTGCATCCCTCACTCCCAAACATTGACGAATTCACACGGATATTCCGTCGCTGTGAAATACGAGAACTATGTGTTCTAAGACATTTCCTTCTAAATCGAGTAACGTTTCTATGGAAACGACTGGATTTTCTTTTGGGATACGACAATCTCATTTACGATCCACTAATCCTTCTTTACTGCATCCCTCACTCCCACACATTGAAGAATTCACACGGAAATTGCGTCGCTGTGAAATACGAGTACTATGTGTTCTAAGACATTTCCTTCTAAATCGAGTAACGTTTCTATGGAAACGAGAGGATTTTCTTTCGGGATACGACAATCGCATTTACGATCCACTAATCCCTCTTTACTGCATACCTCACTCCCACACATTGAAGAATTCACACGGAAATTGCGTCGCTGTGAAATACGAGTACTATGTGTTCTAAGACATTTCCTTCTATATCGAGTAACGTTTCTATGGAAACGACAGGATTTTCTTTTGGGATACGACAATCACATTTCCGATCCACTAATCCTTCTTTACTGCATGCCTCACTCCCACACATTGAAGAATTCACACGGAAATTGCGCCGCTGTGAAATACGAGTACTATGTATTCTAAGACATTTCCTTCTAAATCGAGTAACGTTTCTATGGAAAGGACAGGATTTTCTTTTGGGATACGACAATCACATTTACGATCCACTAATCCTTCTTTACTGCATCCCTCACTCCCACACATTGAAGAATTCACACGGAAATTGCGTCGCTGTGAAATATGAGTACTATGTGTTCTAAGACATTTCCCTCTAAATCGAGTAACGTTTCTATGGAAACGACAGGATTTTCTTTTGGGATACAACAATCACATTTACGATCCACTAATCCTTCTTTACTGCATCCCTCACTCCCACACATTGAAGAATTCACACGGAAATTGCGTCGCTGTGAAATACGAGTACTATGTGTTCTAAGACATTTCCTTCTAAATCGAGTAACGTTTCTATGGGAACGACAGGATTTTCTTTTGGGATACGACAATCACATTTACGATCCACTAATCCTTCTTTACTGCATCCCTCACTCCCACACATTGAAGAATTCACACGGAAATTGCGTCGCTGTGAAATACGAGTACTATGTGTTCTAAGACATTTCCTTCTAAATCGAGTAACGTTTCTATGGAAACGACAGGATTTTCTTTTGGGATACGACAATCTCATTTCCGATCCACTAATCCTTCTTTACTGCATCCCTCACTCCCAAACATTGACGAATTAACACGGATATTCCGTCGCTGTGAAATACGAGAACTATGTGTTCTAAGACATTTCCTTCTAAATCGAGTAACGTTTCTATGGAAACGACTGGATTTTCTTTTGGGATACGACAATCTCATTTCCGATCCACTAATCCTTCTTTACTGCATCCCTCACTTCCACACATTGAAGAATTCACACGGAAATTGCGTCGCTGTGAAATACGAGTACTATGTGTTCTAAGACATTTCCTTCTAAATCGAGTAACGTTTCTATGGAAACGACAGGATTTTCTTTTGGGATACGACAATCACATTTACGATCCACCAATCCTTCTTTACTGTATCCCTCACTCCCACACATTGAAGAATTCACACGGATATTGCGTCGCTGTGAAATACGAGTACTATGTGTTCTAAGACATTTCCTTCTAAATCGAGTAACGTTTCTATGGAAAGGACAGGATTTTCTTTTGGGATACGACAATCACATTTACGATCCACTAATCCTTCTTTACTGCATCCGTCACTCCCACACATTGAAGAATTTACACGGAAATTGCGTCGCTGTGAAATACGAGTACTATGTGTTCTAAGACATTTCCTTCTAAATCGAGTAACGTTTCTATGGAATTGACAGGATTTTCTTTTGGGATACGACAACCACATTTACGATCCACTAATCCTTCTTTACTGCATCCCTTACTCCCACACATTGAAGAATTCACACGGAAATTGCGTCGCTGTGAAATACGAGTACTATGTGTTCTAAGACATTTCCTTCTAAATCGAATAAGATTTCTATGGAGACGACAGGATTTTCTTTTGGGATACGACAATCACATTTCCGATCCACTAATCCTTCTTTACTGCATCCCTCACTCCCACACATTGAAGAATTCACACGGAAATTCCGTCGCTGTGAAATACGAGTACTATGTGTTCTAAGACATTTCCTTCTAAATCGAGTAACGATTCTATGGAAACGACAGGATTTTCTTTTGGGATACGACAATCTCATTTACAAATCCACTAATCCTTCTTTACTGCATCCCTCACTCCCACACACTGAAGAATTCACACGGAAATTGCGTCGCTGTGAAATACGAGTACTATGTGTTCTAAGACATTTCCTTCTAAATCGAGTAACGTTTCTATGGAAACGACAGGATTTTCTTTTGGGATACGACAATCACATTTACGATCCACTAATCCTTCTTTACTGCATCCCTCACTCCCACACATAGAAGAATTTACATGGAAATTGCGTCGCTGTGAAATACGTGTACTATGTGTTCTAAGACATTTCCTTTTAAATCGAGTAACGTTTCTATGGAAACGACAGAATTTTCTTTTGGGATACGACAACCACATTTACGGTCCACTAATCCTTCTTTACTGCATCCCTCACTCCCACACATTGAAGAATTCACACGGAAATTGCGTCGCTGTGAAATACGAGTACTATGTGTTCTGAGACATTTCCTTCTAAATCGAGTAACGTTTCTATGGAAACGACAGGATTTTCTTTTGGGATACGACAATCACATTTCCGATCCACTAATCCTTCTTTACTGCATCCCTCACTCCCACACATTGAAGAATTCACACGGAAATTCCGTCGCTGTGAAATACGAGTACTATGTGTTCTATGACATTTCCTTCTAAATCGAGTAACGATTCTATGGAAACGACAGGATTTTCTTTTGGGATACGACAATCTCATTTACGATCCACTAATCCTTCTTTACTGCATCCGTCACTCCCACACATTGAAGAATTCACACGGAAATTCCGTCGCTGTGAAATACGAGTAATATGTATTCTAAGACATTTCCTTCTAAATCGAGTAACGTTTCTATGAAAACGACAGGATTTTCTTTTGGGATACAACAATCTCATTTACGATCCACTAATCCTTCTTTACTGCATCCCTCACTCCCACACATTGAAGAATTCACACGGAAATTGCGTCGCTGTGAAATACGAGTACAATGTGTTCTAAGACTTTTCCTTCTAAATCGAGTGACGATTCTATGGAAACGACAGGATTTTCATTTGGGATTTGACAATCACATTTACGATCCACTAACCCTTCTTTACTGCATCCCTCACTCCCACACATTGAAGAATTCACACGGAAATTGCGTCGCTGTGAAATACGAGTACTATGTGTTCTAAGACATTTCCTTCTAAATCGAGTAACGTTTCTATGGAAACGACAGGATTTTCTTTTGGGATACGACAATCAGATTTACGATCCACTAATCCTTCTTTACTGCATCCCTCACTCCCACACATTGAAGAATTCACACGGAAATTGCGTCGCTGTGAAATACGAGTTCTATGTGTTCTAAGACATTTCCTTCTAAATCGAGTAACGTTTCTATGGAAACGACAGGATTTTCTTTTGGGATACGACAATCACATTTCCGATCCACTAATCCTTCTTTACTGCATCCCTCACTCCCACACATTGAAGAATTCACACGGAAATTGCGTCGCTGTGAAATACGAGTACTATGTGTTCTAAGACATTTCCTTCTAAATCGAGTAACGTTTCTATGGAAACGACAGGATTTTCTTTTGGGATACGACAATCTCATTTCCGATCCACTAATCCTTCCTTACTGCATCCCTCACTCCCAAACATTGACGAATTCACACGGAAATTCCGTCGCTGTGAAATACGAGTACTATGTGTTCTAAGACATTTCCTTCAAAATCGAGTAACGTTTCTATGGAAACGACAGGATTTTCTTTTGGGATACGACAATCACATTTACGATCCACTAATCCTTCTTTACTGCATCCCTCACTCCCACACATTGAAGAATTCACACGGAAATTGCGTCGCTGTGAAATACGAGTACTATGTGTTCTAAGACATTTCCTTCTAAATCGAGTAACGTTTCTATGGAAACGACAGGATTTTCTTTTGGGATACGACAATCACATTTACGATCCACTAATCCTTCTTTACTGCATCCCTCACTCCCACACATTGAAGAATTTACATGGAAATTGCGTCGCTGTGAAATACGTGTACTATGTGTTCTAAGACATTTCCTTTTAAATCGAGTAACGTTTCTATGGAAACGACAGAATTTTCTTTTGGGATACGACAACCACATTTACGGTCCACTAATCCTTCTTTACTGCATCCCTCACTCCCACACATTGAAGAATTCACACGGAAATTGCGTCGCTGTGAAATACGAGTACTATGTGTTCTGAGACATTTCCTTCTAAATCGAGTAACGTTTCTATGGAAACGACAGGATTTTCTTTTGGGATACGACAATCACATTTCCGATCCACTAATCCTTCTTTACTGCATCCCTCACTCCCACACATTGAAGAATTCACACGGAAATTCCGTCGCTGTGAAATACGAGTACTATGTGTTCTATGACATTTCCTTCTAAATCGAGTAACGATTCTATGGAAACGACAGGATTTTCTTTTGGGATACGACAATCTCATTTACGATCCACTAATCCTTCTTTACTGCATCCCTCACTCCCACACATTGAAGAATTCACACGGAAATTGCGTCGCTGTGAAATACGAGTACTATGTGTTCTAAGACATTTCCTTCTAAATCGAGTAACGTTTCTATGGAAACGAGAGGATTTTCTTTCGGGATACGACAATCGCATTTACGATCCACTAATCCCTCTTTACTGCATACCTCACTCCCACACATTGAAGAATTCACACGGAAATTGCGTCGCTGTGAAATACGAGTACTATGTGTTCTAAGACATTTCCTTCTATATCGAGTAACGTTTCTATGGAAACGACAGGATTTTCTTTTGGGATACGACAATCACATTTCCGATCCACTAATCCTTCTTTACTGCATGCCTCACTCCCACACATTGAAGAATTCACACGGAAATTGCGCCGCTGTGAAATACGAGTACTATGTATTCTAAGACATTTCCTTCTAAATCGAGTAACGTTTCTATGGAAAGGACAGGATTTTCTTTTGGGATACGACAATCACATTTACGATCCACTAATCCTTCTTTACTGCATCCCTCACTCCCACACATTGAAGAATTCACACGGAAATTGCGTCGCTGTGAAATATGAGTACTATGTGTTCTAAGACATTTCCCTCTAAATCGAGTAACGTTTCTATGGAAACGACAGGATTTTCTTTTGGGATACAACAATCACATTTACGATCCACTAATCCTTCTTTACTGCATCCCTCACTCCCACACATTGAAGAATTCACACGGAAATTGCGTCGCTGTGAAATACGAGTACTATGTGTTCTAAGACATTTCCTTCTAAATCGAGTAACGTTTCTATGGGAACGACAGGATTTTCTTTTGGGATACGACAATCACATTTACGATCCACTAATCCTTCTTTACTGCATCCCTCACTCCCACACATTGAAGAATTCACACGGAAATTGCGTCGCTGTGAAATACGAGTACTATGTGTTCTAAGACATTTCCTTCTAAATCGAGTAACGTTTCTATGGAAACGACAGGATTTTCTTTTGGGATACGACAATCTCATTTCCGATCCACTAATCCTTCTTTACTGCATCCCTCACTCCCAAACATTGACGAATTCACACGGATATTCCGTCGCTGTGAAATACGAGAACTATGTGTTCTAAGACATTTCCTTCTAAATCGAGTAACGTTTCTATGGAAACGACTGGATTTTCTTTTGGGATACGACAATCTCATTTCCGATCCACTAATCCTTCTTTACTGCATCCCTCACTTCCACACATTGAAGAATTCACACGGAAATTGCGTCGCTGTGAAATACGAGTACTATGTGTTCTAAGACATTTCCTTCTAAATCGAGTAACGTTTCTATGGAAACGACAGGATTTTCTTTTGGGATACGACAATCACATTTACGATCCACTAATCCTTCTTTACTGTATCCCTCACTCCCACACATTGAAGAATTCACACGGATATTGCGTCGCTGTGAAATACGAGTACTATGTGTTCTAAGACATTTCCTTCTAAATCGGGTAACGTTTCTATGGAAAGGACAGGGTTTTCTTTTGGGATACGACAATCACATTTACGATCCACTAATCCTTCTTTACTGCATCCGTCACTCCCACACATTGAAGAATTTACACGGAAATTGCGTCGCTGTGAAATACGAGTACTATGTGTTCTAAGACATTTCCTTCTAAATCGAGTAACGTTTCTATGGAATTGACAGGATTTTCTTTTGGGATACGACAACCACATTTACGATCCACTAATCCTTCTTTACTGCATCCCTCACTCCCACACATTGAAGAATTCACACGGAAATTGCGTCGCTGTGAAATACGAGTACTATGTGTTCTAAGACATTTCCTTCTAAATCGAATAAGATTTCTATGGAGACGACAGGATTTTCTTTTGGGATACGACAATCACATTTCCGATCCACTAATCCTTCTTTACTGCATCCCTCACTCCCACACATTGAAGAATTCACACGGAAATTCCGTCGCTGTGAAATACGAGTACTATGTGTTCTAAGACATTTCCTTCTAAATCGAGTAACGATTCTATGGAAACGACAGGATTTTCTTTTGGGATACGACAATCTCATTTACAAATCCACTAATCCTTCTTTACTGCATCCCTCACTCCCACACACTGAAGAATTCACACGGAAATTGCGTCGCTGTGAAATACGAGTACTATGTGTTCTAAGACATTTCCTTCTAAATCGAGTAACGTTTCTATGGAAACGACAGGATTTTCTTTCGGGATACGACAATCGCATTTACGATCCACTAATCCTTCTTTACTGCATCCCTCACTCCCACACATTGAAGAATTCACACGGAAATTGCGTCGCTGTGAAATACGAGTACTATGTGTTCTAAGACATTTCCTTCTATATCGAGTAACGTTTCTATGGAAACGACAAGATTTTCTTTTGGGATACGACAATCACATTTCCGATCCACTAATCCTTCTTTACTGCATCCCTCACTCCCACACATTGAAGAATTCACACGGAAAAATGCGTCGCTGTGAAATACGAGTACTATGTGTTCTAAGACAATTCCTTCTAAATCGAGTAACGTTTCTATGGAAACGACAGGATTTTCTTTTGGGATACGACAATCACATTTACGATCCACTAAGAGTTCTTTACTGCATCCCTCACTCCCACACATTGAAGAATTCACACGGAAATTGCGTCGCTGTGAAATACAAGTACTATGTGTTCTAAGACATTTCCTTCTAAATCGAGTAACGTTTCTATGGGAACGACAGGATTTTCTTTTGGGATACGACAATCACATTTACGATCCACTAATCCTTCTTTACTGCATCCCTCACTCCCACACATTGAAGAATTCACACGGAAATTGCGTCGCTGTGAAATACGAGTACTATGTGTTCTAAGACATTTCCTTCTAAATCGAGTAACGTTTCTATGGAAACGACAGGATTTTCTTTTGGGATACGACAATCACATTAACGACCCACTAATCCTTTTTTACTGCATCCCTCACTCCCACACATTGAAGAATTCACACGGAAATTGCGTCGCTGTGAAATACGAGTACTATGGGTTCTAAGACATTTCCTTCTAAATCGAGTAACTTTTCTATGGAAACGACAGGATTTTCTTTTGGGATACGACAATCACATTTCCGATCCACTAATCCTTCTTTACTGCATCCCTCACTCCCTCACATTGAATAATTCACACGGAAATTGCGTCGCTGTGAAATACGAGTACTATGTGTTCTAAGACATTTCCTTCTAAATCGAGTAACGTTTCTATGGAAACGACAGGATTTTCTTTTGGGATACGACAATCACATTTCCGATCCACTAATCCTTCTTTACTGCATCCCTCACTCCCACACATTGAAGAATTCACACGGAAATTGCGTCGCTGTAAAATACGAGTACTATGTGTTCTAAGACATTTCCTTCTAAATCGAATTACATTTCTATGGAAACGACAGGATTTTCTTTTGGGATACGACAATCTCATTTCCGATCCACTAATCCTTCTTTACTGCATCCCTCACTCCCAAACATTGACGAATTCACACGGAAATTCCGTCGCTGTGAAATGCGAGTACTATGTGTTCTAAGACATTCCCTTCTAAATCGAGTAACTTTTCTATGGAAACGACAGGATTTTCTTTTGGGATACGACAATCTCATTTCCGATCCACTAATCCTTCTTTACTGCATCCCTCACTCCCACACATTGATGAATTCACACGGAAATTGCGTCGTTGTGAAATTCCAGTACTATGTGTTCTAAGATATTTCCTTCTAAATCGAGTAACGTTTCTATGGAAACGGCAGGATTTTCTCTTGGGATACGACAATCACATTTACGATCCACTAATCCTTCTTTACTGCATCCCTCACTCCCACACATTGAAGAATTCACACGGAAATTGCGTCGCTGTGAAATACGAGTACTATGTGTTCTAAGACATTTCCTTCTAAATCGAGTAACGTTTCTATGGAAACGACAGGATTTTCTTTTGGGATACGACAATCACATTTACGATCCACTAATCCTTCTTTACTGCATCCCTCACTCCCACACATTGAAGAATTTACACGGAAATTGCGTCGCTGTGAAATACGAGTACTATGTGTTCTAAGACATTTCCTTCTAAATCGAGTAACGTTTCTATGGAAACGACAGGATTTTCTTTTGGGATACGACAACCACGTTTACGATCCACTAGTCCTTCTTTACTGCATCCCTCACTCCCACACATTGAAGAATTCACACGGAAATTGCGTCGCTGTGAAATACGAGTACTATGTGTTCTAAGACATTTCCTTCTAAATCGAGTAACGTTTCTATGGAAACGACAGGATTTTCTTTTGGGATACGACAATCACATTTCCGATCCACTAATCCTTCTTTACTGCATCCCTCACTCCCACACATTGAAGAATTCACACGGAAATTCCGTCGCTGTGAAATACGAGTACTGTGTGTTCTAAGACATTTCCTTCTAAATCGAGTAACGTTTTTATGGAAACGACAGGATTTTCTTTTGGGATACGACAATCTCATTTCCGATCCACTAATCCTTCTTTACTGCATCCCTCACTCCCACACATTGAAGAATTCACACGGAAATTGCGTCGCTGTGAAATACGAGTACTATGTGTTCTAAGACATTTCCTTCTAAATCGAGTAACGTTTCTATGGAAACGACAGGATTTTCTTTTGGGATACGACAATCACATTTACGATCCACTAATCCTTCTTTACTGCATCCCTCACTCCCACACATTGAAGAATTTACATGGAAATTGCGTCGCTGTGAAATACGTGTACTATGTGTTCTAAGACATTTCCTTTTAAATCGAGTAACGTTTCTATGGAAACGACAGAATTTTCTTTTGGGATACGACAACCACATTTACGGTCCACTAATCCTTCTTTACTGCATCCCTCACTCCCACACATTGAAGAATTCACACGGAAATTGCGTCGCTGTGAAATACGAGTACTATGTGTTCTGAGACATTTCCTTCTAAATCGAGTAACGTTTCTATGGAAACGACAGGATTTTCTTTTGGGATACGACAATCACATTTCCGATCCACTAATCCTTCTTTACTGCATCCCTCACTCCCACACATTGAAGAATTCACACGGAAATTCCGTCGCTGTGAAATACGAGTACTATGTGTTCTATGACATTTCCTTCTAAATCGAGTAACGATTCTATGGAAACGACAGGATTTTCTTTTGGGATACGACAATCTCATTTACGATCCACTAATCCTTCTTTACTGCATCCCTCACTCCCACACATTGTAGAATTCACACGGAAATTGCGTCGCTGTGAAATACGAGTACTATGTGTTCTAAGACATTTCCTTCTAAATCGAGTAACGTTACTATGGAAACGAGAGGATTTTCTTTCGGGATACGACAATCGCATTTACGATCCACTAATCCCTCTTTACTGCATACGTCACTCCCACACATTGAAGAATTCACACGGAAATTGCGTCGCTGTGAAATACGAGTACTATGTGTTCTAAGACATTTCCTTCTATATCGAGTAACGTTTCTATGGAAACGACAGGATTTTCTTTTGGGATACGACAATCACATTTCCGATCCACTAATCCTTCTTTACTGCATGCCTCACTCCCACACATTGAAGAATTCACACGGAAATTGCGCCGCTGTGAAATACGAGTACTATGTATTCTAAGACATTTCCTTCTAAATCGAGTAACGTTTCTATGGAAAGGACAGGATTTTCTTTTGGGATACGACAATCACATTTACGATCCACTAATCCTTCTTTACTGCATCCCTCACTCCCACACATTGAAGAATTCACACGGAAATTGCGTCGCTGTGAAATATGAGTACTATGTGTTCTAAGACATTTCCCTCTAAATCGAGTAACGTTTCTATGGAAACGACAGGATTTTCTTTTGGGATAAAACAATCACATTTACGATCCACTAATCCTTCTTTACTGCATCCCTCACTCCCACACATTGAAGAATTCACACGGAAATTGCGTCGCTGTGAAATACGAGTACTATGTGTTCTAAGACATTTCCTTCTAAATCGAGTAACGTTTCTATGGGAACGACAGGATTTTCTTTTGGGATACGACAATCACATTTACGATCCACTAATCCTTCTTTACTGCATCCCTCACTCCCACACATTGAAGAATTCACACGGAAATTGCGTCGCTGTGAAATACGAGTACTATGTGTTCTAAGACATTTCCTTCTAAATCGAGTAACGTTTCTATGGAAACGACAGGATTTTCTTTTGGGATACGACAATCTCATTTCCGATCCACTAATCCTTCTTTACTGCATCCCTCACTCCCAAACATTGACGAATTCACACGGATATTCCGTCGCTGTGAAATACGAGTACTATGTGTTCTAAGACATTTCCTTCTAAATCGAGTAACGTTTCTATGGAAACGACTGGATTTTCTTTTGGGATACGACAATCTCATTTCCGATCCACTAATCCTTCTTTACTGCATCCCTCACTTCCACACATTGAAGAATTCACACGGAAATTGCGTCGCTGTGAAATACGAGTACTATGTGTTCTAAGACATTTCCTTCTAAATCGAGTAACGTTTCTATGGAAACGACAGGATTTTCTTTTGGGATACGACAATCACATTTACGATCCACTAATCCTTCTTTACTGTATCCCTCACTCCCACACATTGAAGAATTCACACGGATATTGCGTCGCTGTGAAATACGAGTACTATGTGTTCTAAGACATTTCCTTCTAAATCGAGTAACGTTTCTATGGAAAGGACAGGATTTTCTTTTGGGATACGACAATCACATTTACGATCCACTAATCCTTCTTTACTGCATCCGTCACTCCCACACATTGAAGAATTTACACGGAAATTGCGTCGCTGTGAAATACGAGTACTATGTGTTCTAAGACATTTCCTTCTAAATCGAGTAACGTTTCTATGGAATCGACAGGATTTTCTTTTGGGATACGACAACCACATTTACGATCCACTAATCCTTCTTTACTGCATCCCTCACTCCCACACATTGAAGAATTCACACGGAAATTGCGTCGCTGTGAAATACGAGTACTATGTGTTCTAAGACATTTCCTTCTAAATCGAATAAGGTTTCTATGGAGACGACAGGATTTTCTTTTGGGATACGACAATCACATTTCCGATCCACTAATCCTTCTTTACTGCATCCCTCACTCCCACACATTGAAGAATTCACACGGAAATTCCGTCGCTGTGAAATACGAGTACTATGTGTTCTAAGACATTTCCTTCTAAATCGAGTAACGATTCTATGGAAACGACAGGATTTTCTTTTGGGATACGACAATCTCATTTACGATCCACTAATCCTTCTTTACTGCATCCCTCACTCCCACACATTGAAGAATTCACACGGAAATTGCGTCGCTGTGAAATACGAGAACTATGTGTTCTAAGACATTTCCTTCTAAATCGAGTAACGTTTCTATGGAAACGACAGGATTTTCTTTCGGGATACGACAATCGCATTTACGATCCACTAATCCTTCTTTACTGCATCCCTCACTCCCACACATTGAAGAATTCACACGGAAATTGCGTCGCTGTGAAATACGAGTACTATGTGTTCTAAGACATTTCCTTCTATATCGAGTAACGTTTCTATGGAAACGACAAGATTTTCTTTTGGGATACGACAATCACATTTCCGATCCACTAATCCTTCTTTACTGCATCCCTCACTCCCACACATTGAAGAATTCACACGGAAAAATGCGTCGCTGTGAAATACGAGTACTATGTGTTCTAAGACATTTCCTTCTAAATCGAGTAACGTTTCTATGGAAACGACAGGATTTTCTTTTGGGATACGACAATCACATTTACGATCCACTAAGCCTTCTTTACTGCATCCCTCACTCCCACACATTGAAGAATTCACACGGAAATTGCGTCGCTGTGAAATACAAGTACTATGTGTTCTAAGACATTTCCTTCTAAATCGAGTAATGTTTCTATGGGAACGACAGGATTTTCTTTTGGGATACGACAATCACATTTACGATCCACTAATCCTTCTTTACTGCATCCCTCACTCCCACACATTGAAGAATTCACACGGAAATTGCGTCGCTGTGAAATACGAGTACTATGTGTTCTAAGACATTTCCTTCTAAATCGAGTAACGTTTCTATGGAAACGACAGGATTTTCTTTTGGGATACGACAATCACATTAACGACCCACTAATCCTTTTTTACTGCATCCCTCACTCCCACACATTGAAGAATTCACACGGAAATTGCGTCGCTGTGAAATACGAGTACTATGGGTTCTAAGACATTTCCTTCTAAATCGAGTAACGTTTCTATGGAAACGACAGGATTTTCTTTTGGGATACGACAATCACATTTCCGATCCACTAATCCTTCTTTACTGCATCCCTCACTCCCTCACATTGAATAATTCACACGGAAATTGCGTCGCTGTGAAATACGAGTACTATGTGTTCTAAGACATTTCCTTCTAAATCGAGTAACGTTTCTATGGAAACGACAGGATTTTCTTTTGGGATACGACAATCACATTTCCGATCCACTAATCCTTCTTTACTGCATCCCTCACTCCCACACATTGAAGAATTCACACGGAAATTGCGTCGCTGTAAAATACGAGTACTATGTGTTCTAAGACATTTCCTTCTAAATCGAATTACATTTCTATGGAAACGACAGGATTTTCTTTTGGGATACGACAATCTCATTTCCGATCCACTAATCCTTCTTTACTGCATCCCTCACTCCCAAACATTGACGAATTCACACGGAAATTCCGTCGCTGTGAAATGCGAGTACTATGTGTTCTAAGACATTCCCTTCTAAATCGAGTAACGTTTCTATGGAAACGACAGGATTTTCTTTTGGGATACGACAATCTCATTTCCGATCCACTAATCCTTCTTTACTGCATCCCTCACTCCCACACATTGATGAATTCACACGGAAATTGCGTCGTTGTGAAATTCCAGTACTATGTGTTCTAAGATATTTCCTTCTAAATCGAGTAACGTTTCTATGGAAACGGCAGGATTTTCTCTTGGGATACGACAATCACATTTACGATCCACTAATCCTTCTTTACTGCATCCCTCACTCCCACACATTGAAGAATTCACACGGAAATTGCGTCGCTGTGAAATACGAGTACTATGTGTTCTAAGACATTTCCTTCTAAATCGAGTAACGTTTCTATGGAAACGACAGGATTTTCTTTTGGGATACGACAATCACATTTACGATCCACTAATCCTTCTTTACTGCATCCCTCACTCCCACACATTGAAGAATTTACACGGAAATTGCGTCGCTGTGAAATACGAGTACTATGTGTTCTAAGACATTTCCTTCTAAATCGAGTAACGTTTCTATGGAAACGACAGGATTTTCTTTTGGGATACGACAACCACGTTTACGATCCACTAGTCCTTCTTTACTGCATCCCTCACTCCCACACATTGAAGAATTCACACGGAAATTGCGTCGCTGTGAAATACGAGTACTATGTGTTCTAAGACATTTCCTTCTAAATCGAGTAACGTTTCTATGGAAACGACAGGATTTTCTTTTGGGATACGACAATCACATTTCCGATCCACTAATCCTTCTTTACTGCATCCCTCACTCCCACACATTGAAGAATTCACACGGAAATTCCGTCGCTGTGAAATACGAGTACTGTGTGTTCTAAGACATTTCCTTCTAAATCGAGTCACGTTTTTACGGAAACGACAGGATTTTCTTTTGGGATACGACAATCTCATTTCCGATCCACTAATCCTTCTTTACTGCATCCCTCACTCCCACACATTGAAGAATTCACACGGAAATTGCGTCGCTGTGAAATACGAGTATTATGTGTTCTAAGACATTTCCTTCTAAATCGAGTAACGTTTCTATGGAAACGAAAGGATTTTCTTTTGGGATACGACAATCACATTTACGATCCACTAATCCTTCTTTACTGCATCCGTCACTCCCACACATTGAAGAATTCACACGGAAATTCCGTCGCTGTGAAATACGAGTAATATGTATTCTAAGACATTTCCTTCTAAATCGAGTAACGTTTCTATGGAAACGACAGGATTTTCTTTTGGGATACAACAATCTCATTTACGATCCACTAATCCTTCTTTACTGCATCCCTCACTCCCACACATTGAAGAATTCACACGGAAATTGCGTCGCTGTGAAATACGAGTACCATGTGTTCTAAGACTTTTCCTTCTAAATCGAGTGACGATTCTATGGAAACGACAGGATTTTCATTTGGGATTTGACAATCACATTTACGATCCACTAATCCTTCTTTACTGCATCCCTCACTCCCACACATTGAAGAATTCACACGGAAATTGCGTCGCTGTGAAATACGAGTACTATGTGTTCTAAGACATTTCCTTCTAAATCGAGTAACGTTTCTATGGAAACGACAGGATTTTCTTTTGGGATACGACAATCAGATTTACGATCCACTAATCCTTCTTTACTGCATCCCTCACTCCCACACATTGAAGAATTCACACGGAAATTGCGTCGCTGTGAAATACGAGTACTATATGTTCTAAGACATTTCCTTCTAAATCGAGTAACGTTTCTATGGAAACGACAGGATTTTCTTTTGGGATACGACAATCACATTTCCGATCCACTAATCCTTCGTTACTGCATCCCTCACTCCCACACATTGAAGAATTCACACGGAAATTGCGTCGCTGTGAAATACGAGTACTATGTGTTCTAAGACATTTCCTTCTAAATCGAGTAACGTTTCTATGGAAACGACAGGATTTTCTTTTGGGATACGACAATCTCATTTCCGATCCACTAATCCTTCCTTACTGCATCCCTCACTCCCAAACATTGACGAATTCACACGGAAATTCCGTCGCTGTGAAATACGAGTACTATGTGTTCTAAGACTTTTCCTTCTAAATCGAGTAACGTTTCTATGGAAACGACAGGATTTTCTTTTGGGATACGACAATCACATTTACGATCCACTAATCCTTCTTTACTGCATCCCTCACTCCCACACATTGAAGAATTCACACGGAAATTGCGTCGCTGTGAAATACGAGTACTATGTGTTCTAAGACATTTCCTTCTAAATCGAGTAACGTTTCTATGGAAACGACAGGATTTTCTTTTGGGATACGACAATCACATTTACGATCCACTAATCCTTCTTTACTGCATCCCTCACTCCCACACATTGAAGAATTTACATGGAAATTGCGTCGCTGTGAAATACGAGTACTATGTGTTCTAAGACATTTCCTTCTAAATCGAGTAACGTTTCTATGGAAACGACAGGATTTTCTTTTGGGATACGACAACCACATTTACGGTCCACTAATCCTTCTTTACTGCATCCCTCACTCCCACACATTGAAGAATTCACACGGAAATTGCGTCGCTGTGAAATACGAGTACTATGTGTTCTGAGACATTTCCTTCTAAATCAAGTAACGTTTCTATGGAAACGACAGGATTTTCTTTTGGGATACGACAATCACATTTCCGATCCACTAATCCTTCTTTACTGCATCCCTCACTCCCACACATTGAAGAATTCACACGGAAATTCCGTCGCTGTGAAATACGAGTACTATGTGTTCTATGACATTTCCTTCTAAATCGAGTAACGATTCTATGGAAACGACAGGATTTTCTTTTGGGATACGACAATCTCATTTACGATCCACTAATCCTTCTTTACTGCATCCCTCACTCCCACACATTGAAGAATTCACACGGAAATTGCGTCGCTGTGAAATACGAGTACTATGTGTTCTAAGACATTTCCTTCTAAATCGAGTAACGTTTCTATGGAAACGACAGGATTTTCTTTTGGGATACGACAATCAGATTTACGATCCACTAATCCTTCTTTACTGCATCCCTAACTCCCACACATTGAAGAATTCACACGGAAATTGCGTCGCTGTGAAATACGAGTACTATGTGTTCTAAGACATTTCCTTCTAAATCGAGTAACGTTTCTATGGAAACGACAGGATTTTCTTTTGGGATACGACAATCACATTTCCGATCCACTAATCCTTCTTTACTGCATCCCTCACTCCCACACATTGAAGAATTCACACGGAAATTGCGTCGCTGTGAAATACGAGTACTATGTGTTCTAAGACATTTCCTTCTAAATCGAGTAACGTTTCTATGGAAACGACAGGATTTTCTTTTGGGATACGACAATCTCATTTCCGATCCACTAATCCTTCCTTACTGCATCCCTCACTCCCAAACATTGACGAATTCACACGGAAATTCCGTCGCTGTGAAATACGAGTACTATGTGTTCTAAGACATTTCCTTCTAAATCGAGTAACGTTTCTATGGAAACGACAGGATTTTCTTTTGGGATACGACAATCACATTTACGATCCACTAATCCTTCTTTACTGCATCCCTCACTCCCACACATTGAAGAATTTACATGGAAATTGCGTCGCTGTGAAATACGAGTACTATGTGTTCTAAGACATTTCCTTCTAAATCGAGTAACGTTTCTATGGAAACGACAGGATTTTCTTTTGGGATACGACAATCACATTTCCGATCCACTAATCCTTCTTTACTGCATCCCTCACTCCCACACATTGAAGAATTCACACGGAAATTCCGTCGCTGTGAAATACGAGTACTATGTGTTCTATGACATTTCCTTCTAAATCGAGTAACGATTCTATGGAAACGACAGGATTTTCTTTTGGGATACGACAATCTCATTTACGATCCACTAATCCTTCTTTACTGCATCCCTCACTCCCACACATTGAAGAATTCACACGGAAATTGCGTCGCTGTGAAATACGAGTACTATGTGTTCTAAGACATTTCCTTCTAAATCGAGTAACGTTTCTATGGAAACGACAGGATTTTCTTTTGGGATACGACAATCAGATTTACGATCCACTAATCCTTCTTTACTGCATCCCTAACTCCCACACATTGAAGAATTCACACGGAAATTGCGTCGCTGTGAAATACGAGTACTATGTGTTCTAAGACATTTCCTTCTAAATCGAGTAACGTTTCTATGGAAACGACAGGATTTTCTTTTGGGATACGACAATCACATTTCCGATCCACTAATCCTTCTTTACTGCATCCCTCACTCCCACACATTGAAGAATTCACACGGAAATTGCGTCGCTGTGAAATACGAGTACTATGTGTTCTAAGACATTTCCTTCTAAATCGAGTAACGTTTCTATGGAAACGACAGGATTTTCTTTTGGGATACGACAATCTCATTACCGATCCACTAATCCTTCCTTACTGCATCCCTCACTCCCAAACATTGACGAATTCACACGGAAATTCCGTCGCTGTGAAATACGAGTACTATGTGTTCTAAGACATTTCCTTCTAAATCGAGTAACGTTTCTATGGAAACGACAGGATTTTCTTTTGGGATACGACAATCACATTTACGATCCACTAATCCTTCTTTACTGCATCCCTCACTCCCACACATTGAAGAATTCACACGGAAATTGCGTCGCTGTGAAATACGAGTACTATGTGTTCTAAGACATTTCCTTCTAAATCGAGTAACGTTTCTATGGAAACGACAGGATTTTCTTTTGGGATACGACAATCACATTTACGATCCACTAATCCTTCTTTACTGCATCCCTCACTCCCACACATTGAAGAATTTACATGGAAATTGCGTCGCTGTGAAATACGAGTACTATGTGTTCTAAGACATTTCCTTCTAAATCGAGTAACGTTTCTATGGAAACGACAGGATTTTCTTTTTGTATACGACAACCACATTTACGGTCCACTAATCCTTCTTTACTGCATCCCTCACTCCCACACATTGAAGAATTCACACGGAAATTGCGTCGCTGTGAAATACGAGTACAATGTGTTCTGAGACATTTCCTTCTAAATCGAGTAACGTTTCTATGGAAACGACAGGATTTTCTTTTGGGATACGACAATCACATTTCCGATCCACTAATCCTTCTTTACTACATCCCTCACTCCCACACATTGAAGAATTCACACGGAAATTCCGTCGCTGTAAAATACGAGTACTATGTGTTCTATGACATTTCCTTCTAAATCGAGTAACGATTCTATGGAAACGACAGGATTTTCTTTTGGGATACGACAATCTCATTTACGATCCACTAATCCTTCTTTACTGCATCCCTCACTCCCACACATTGAAGAATTCACACGGAAATTGCGTCGCTGTGAAATACGAGTACTATGTGTTCTAAGACATTTCCTTCTAAATCGAGTAACGTTTCTATGGAAACGACAGGATTTTCTTTCGGGATACGACAATCGCATTTACGATCCACTAATCCCTCTTTACTGCATACCTCACTCCCACACATTGAAGAATTCACACGGAAATTGCGTCGCTGTGAAATACGAGTACTATGTGTTCTAAGACATTTCCTTCTATATCGAGTAACGTTTCTATGGAAACGACAGGATTTTCTTTTGGGATACGACAATCACATTTCCGATCCACTAATCCTTCTTTACTGCATCCCTCACTCCCACACATTGAAGAATTCACACGGAAATTGCGCCGCTGTGAAATACGAGTACTATGTATTCTAAGACATTTCCTTCTAAATCGAGTAACGTTTCTATGGAAAGGACAGGATTTTCTTTTGGGATACGACAATCACATTTACGATCCACTAATCCTTCTTTACTGCATCCCTCACTCCCACACATTGAAGAATTCACACGGAAATTGCGTCGCTGTGAAATATGAGTACTATGTGTTCTAAGACATTTCCCTCTAAATCGAGTAACGTTTCTATGGAAACGACAGGATTTTGTTTTGGGATACAACAATCACATTTACGATCCACTAATCCTTCTTTACTGCATCCCTCACTCCCACACATTGAAGAATTCACACGGAAATTGCGTCGCTGTGAAATACGAGTACTATGTGTTCTAAGACATTTCCTTCTAAATCGAGTAACGTTTCTATGGGAACGACAGGATTTTCTTTTGGGATACGACAATCACATTTACGATCCACTAATCCTTCTTTACTGCATCCCTCACTCCCACACATTGAAGAATTCACACGGAAATTGCGTCGCTGTGAAATACGAGAACTATGTGTTCTAAGACATTTCCTTCTAAATCGAGTAACGTTTCTATGGGAACGACAGGATTTTCTTTTGGGATACGACAATCACATTTACGATCCACTAATCCTTCTTTACTGCATCCCTCACTCCCACACATTGAAGAATTCACACGGAAATTGCGTCGCTGTGAAATACGAGTACTATGTGTTCTAAGACATTTCCTTCTAAATCGAGTAACGTTTCTATGGAAACGACAGGATTTTCTTTTGGGATACGACAATCTCATTTCCCATCCTCTAATCCTTTTTTACTGCATCCCTCACACCCAAACATTGACGAATTCACACGGAAATTCCGTCGCTGTGAAATACGAGTACTATGTGTTCTAAAACATTTCCTTCTAAATCGAAAAACGTTTCTATGGAAACGACAGGATTTTCTTTTGGGATACGACAATCACATTTACGATCCACTAATCCTTCTTTACTGCATCCCTCACTCCCACACATTGAAGAATTCACACGGAAATTGCGTCGCTGTGAAATACGAGTACTATGTGTTCTAAGACATTTCCTTCTAAATCGAGTAACGTTTCTATGAAAACGACAGGATTTTCTTTTGGGATACGACAATCACATTTCCGATCCACTAATCCTTCTTTACTGCATCCCTCACTCCCACACACTGAAGAATTCACACGGAATTTCCGTCGCTGTGAAATACGAGTACTATGTGTTCTAAGACATTTCCTTCTAAATCGAGTAACGTTTCTATGGAAACGACAGGATTTTCTTTTGGGATACGACAATCTCATTTCCGATCCACTAATCCTTCTTTACTGCATCCCTCACTCCCACACATTGAAGAATTCACACGGAAATTGCGTCGCTGTGAAATACGAGTACTATGTGTTCTAAGACATTTCCTTCTAAATCGAGTAACGTTTCTATGGAAACGACAGGATTTTCTTTTGGGAAACGACAACCTCATTTACGATCCACTAATCCTTCTTTACTGCATCCCTCACTCCCACACATTGAAGAATTCACACGGAAATTGCGTCGCTGTGAAATACGAGTACTATGTGTTCTAAGACATTTCCTTCTAAATCGAGTAACGTTTCTATGGAAACGACAGGATTTTCTTTTGGGATACGACAATCACATTTACGATCCACTAATCCTTCTTAACTGCATCCCTCACTCCCACACATTGAAGAATTCACACGGAAATTCCGTCGCTGTGAAATACAAGTACAATGTGTTCTAAGACATTTCCTTCTAAATCGAGTAACGTTTCTATGGAAACGACAGGATTTTCTTTTGGGATACGACAATCTCATTTACGATCCACTAATCCTTCTTTACTGCATCCCTCACTCCCACACATTGAAGAATTCACACGGAAATTGCGTCGCTGTGAAATACGAGTACTATGTGTTCTAAGACATTTCCTTCTAAATCGCGTAACGTTTCTATGGAAACGACAGGATTTTCTTTTGGGATACGACAATCACATTTACGATCCACTAATCCTTCTTTACTGCATCCCTCACTCCCACACATTGAAGAATTCACACGGAAATTGCGTCGCTGTGAAATACGAGTACTATGTGTTCTAAGACATTTCCTTCTAAATCGAGTAACGTTTCTATGGAAACGACAGGATTTTCTTTTGGGATACGACAACCACATTTACGATCCACTAATCCTTCTTTACTGCATCCCTCACTCCCACACATTGAAGAATTCACACGGAAATTCCGTCGCTGTGAAATACGAGTACTATGTGTTCTAAGACATTTCCTTTTAAATCGAGTAACGTTTCTATGGAAACGACAGGATTTTCTTTTGGGATACGACAATCTCATTTCCGATCCACTAATCCTTTTTTACTGCATCCCTCACACCCAAACATTGACGAATTCACACGGAAATTCCGTCGCTGTGAAATACGAGTACTATGTGTTCTAAGACATTTCCTTCTAAATCGAGTAACGTTTCTATGGAAACGACAGGATTTTCTTTTGGGATACGACAATCACATTTACGATCCACTAATCCCTCTTTACTGCATCCCTCACTCCCACACATTGAAGAATTCACACGGAAATTGCGTCGCTGTGAAATACGAGTACTATGTGTTCTAAGACATTTCCTTCTAAATCGAGTAACGTTTCTATGGAACGAAAGGATTTTCTTTTGGGATACGACAATTACATTTCCGATCCACTAATCCTTCTTTACTGCATCCCTCATTCCCACACATTGAAGAATTCACACGGAAATTGCGTCGCTGTGAAATACGAGTACTATGTGTTCTAAGACATTTCCTTCTAAATCGAGTAACGTTTCTATGGAAACGACAGGATTTTCTTTTGGGATACGACAACCACATTTACGATCCACTAATCCTTCTTTACTGCATCCCTCACTCCCACACATTGAAGAATTCACACGGAAATTGCGTCGCTGTGAAATACGAGTACTATGTGTTCTAAGACATTTCCTTCTAAATCGAGTAACGTTTCTATGGAAACGACAGGATTTTCTTTTGGGATACGACAATCACATTTACGATCCACTAATCCTTCTTTACTGCATCCCTCACTCCCACACATTGAAGAATTCACACGGAAATTCCGTCGCTGTGAAATACGAGTACAATGTGTTCTAAGACATTTCCTTCTAAATCGAGTAACGTTTCTATGGAAACGACAGGATTTTCTTTTGGGATACGACAATCTCATTTACGATCCACTAATCCTTCTTTACTGCATCCCTCACTCCCACACATTGAAGAATTCACACGGAAATTGCGTCGCTGTGAAATACGAGTACTATGTGTTCTAAGACATTTCCTTCTAAATCGCGTAACGTTTCTATGGAAACGACAGGATTTTCTTTTGGGATACGACAATCACATTTACGATCCACTAATCCTTCTTTACTGCATCCCTCACTCCCACACATTGAAGAATTCACACGGAAATTGCGTCGCTGTGAAATACGAGTACTATGTGTTCTAAGACATTTCCTTCTAAATCGAGTAACGTTTCTATGGAAACGACAGGATTTTCTTTTGGGATACGACAACCACATTTACGATCCACTAATCCTTCTTTACTGCATCCCTCACTCCCACACATTGAAGAATTCACACGGAAATTGCGTCGCTGTGAAATACGAGTACTATGTGTTCTAAGACATTTCCTTCTAAATCGAGTAACGTTTCTATGGAAACGACAGGATTTTCTTTTGGTATACGACAATCACATTTACGATCCACTAATCCTTCTTTACTGCATCCCTCACTCCCACACATTGAAGAATTCACACGGAAATTCCGTCGCTGTGAAATACGAGTACTATGTGTTCTAAGTCATTTCCTTCTAAATCGAGTAACGTTTCTATGGAAACGACAGGATTTTCTTTTGGGATACGACAATCTCATTTACGATCCACTAATCCTTCTTTACTGCATCCCTCACTCCCACACATTGAAGAATTCACACGGAAATTGCGTCGCTGTGAAATACGGGTACTATGTGTTCTAAGACATTTCCTTCTAAATCGAGTAACGTTTCTATGGAAACGACAGGATTTTCTTTTGGGATACGACAATCACATTTACGATCCACTAATCCTTCTTTACTGCATCCCTCACTCCCACACATTGAAGAATTCACACGGAAATTGCGTCGCTGTGAAATACGAGTACTATGTGTTCTAAGACATTTCCTTCTAAATCGAGTAACGTTTCTATGGAAACGACAGGATTTACTTTTGGGATACGACAATCACATTTACGATCCACTAATCCTTCTTTACTGCATCCCTCACTCCCACACATTGAAGAATTCACACGGAAATTGCGTCGCTGTGAAATACGAGTACTATGTGTTCTAAGACATTTCCTTCTAAATCGAGTAACGTTTCTATGGAAACGACAGGATTTTCTTTTGGGATACGACAATCACATTTACGATCCACTAATCCTTCTTTACTGCATCCCTCACTCCCACACATTGAAGAATTCACACGGAAATTGCGTCGCTGTGAAATACGAGTACTATGTGTTCTAAGACATTTGCTTCTAAATCGAGTAACGTTTCTATGGAAACGACAGTATTTTCTTTTGGGATACGACAATCACATTTACGATCCACTAATCCTTCTTTAGTGCATCCCTCACTCCCACACATTGAAGAATTCACACGGAAATTGCGTCGTTGTGAAATACGAGTACTATGTGTTCTAAGACATTTCCTTCTAAATCGAGTAACGTTTCTATGGAAACGACAGGATTTTCTTTTGGGATACGACAATCACATTTACGATCCACTAATCCTTCTTTACTGCATCCCTCACTCCCTCACATTGAAGAATTCACACGGAAATTGCGTCGCTGTGAAATACGAGTACTATGGGTTCTAAGACATTTCCTTTTAAATCGAGTAACGTTTCTATGGAAACGACAGGATTTTCTTTTGGGATACGACAATCACATTTACGATCCACTAATCCTTCTTTACTGCATCCCTCACTCCCACACATTGAATAATTCACACGGAAATTGCGTCGCTGTGAAATACGAGTACTATGTGTTCTAAGACATTTCCTTCTAAATCGAGTAACGTTTCTATGGAAACGACAGGATTTTCTTTTGGGATACGACAATCACATTTCCCATCCACTAATCCTTCTTTACTGCATCCCTCACTCCCACACATTGAAGAATTCACAAGGAAATTGCGTCGCTGTGAAATACGAGTACTATGTGTTCTAAGACATTTCCTTCTAAATCGAGTAACGTTTCTATGGAAACGACAGGATTTTCTTGTGGGATACGACAATCACATTTCCGATCCACTAATCCTTCTTTACTGCATCCCTCACTCCCACACATTGAAGAATTCACACGGAAATTCCGTCGCTGTGAAATACGAGTACTGTGTGTTCTATGACATTTCCTTCTAAATCGAGTAACGTTTCAATGGAAACGACAGGATTTTCTTTTGGGATACGACAATCTCATTTCCGATCCACTAATCCTTTTTTACTGCATCCCTTCCTCCCAAACATTGACGAATTCACACGGAAATTCCGTCGCTGTGAAATACGAGTACTATGTGTTCTAAGACATTTCCTTCTAAATCGAGAAACGTTTCTATGGAAACGACAGGATTTTCTTTTGGGATACGACAATCACATTTACGATCCACTAATCCTTCTTTACTGCATCCCTCACCCCCACACATTGAAGAATTCACACGGAAATTGCGTCGCTGTGAAATACGAGTACTATGTGTTCTAAGACATTTCCTTCTAAATCGAGTAACGTTTCTATGGAGACGACAGGATTTTCTTTTGGGATACGACAATCACATTTCCGATCCACTAATCCTTCTTTACTGCATCCCTCACTCCCAAACATTGACGAATTCACACGGAAATTGCGTTGCTGTGAAATACGAGTACTATATGTTCTAAGACATTTCCTTCTAAATCGAGTAACGTTTCTATGGAAACGACAGGATTTTCTTTTGGGATACGACAATCACATTTACGATCCACTAATCCTTCTTTACTGCATCCCTCACTCCCACACATTGAAGAATTCACACGGAAATTGCGTCGCTGTGAAATACGAGTACTATGTGTTCTAAGACATTTCCTTCTAAATCGAGTAACGTTTCTATGGAAACGACAGGATTTTCTTTTGGGATACGACAACCACATTTACGATCCACTAATCCTTCTTTACTGCATCCCTCACTCCCACACATTGAAGAATTCACACGGAAATTCCGTCGCTGTGAAATACGAGTACTATGTGTTCTAAGACATTTCCTTTTAAATCGAGTAACGTTTCTATGGAAACGACAGGATTTTCTTTTGGGATACGACAATCTCATTTCCGATCCACTAATCCTTTTTTACTGCATCCCTCACACCCAAACATTGACGAATTCACACGGAAATTCCGTCGCTGTGAAATACGAGTACTATGTGTTCTAAGACATTTCCTTCTAAATCGAGTAACGTTTCTATGGAAACGACAGGATTTTCTTTTGGGATACGACAATCACATTTACGATCCACTAATCCCTCTTTACTGCATCCCTCACTCCCACACATTGAAGAATTCACACGGAAATTGCGTCGCTGTGAAATACGAGTACTATGTGTTCTAAGACATTTCCTTCTAAATCGAGTAACGTTTCTATGGAACGAAAGGATTTTCTTTTGGGATACGACAATTACATTTCCGATCCACTAATCCTTCTTTACTGCATCCCTCATTCCCACACATTGAAGAATTCACACGGAAATTGCGTCGCTGTGAAATACGAGTACTATGTGTTCTAAGACATTTCCTTCTAAATCGAGTAACGTTTCTATGGAAACGACAGGATTTTCTTTTGGGATACGACAACCACATTTACGATCCACTAATCCTTCTTTACTGCATCCCTCACTCCCACACATTGAAGAATTCACACGGAAATTGCGTCGCTGTGAAATACGAGTACTATGTGTTCTAAGACATTTCCTTCTAAATCGAGTAACGTTTCTATGGAAACGACAGGATTTTCTTTTGGGATACGACAATCACATTTACGATCCACTAATCCTTCTTTACTGCATCCCTCACTCCCACACATTGAAGAATTCACACGGAAATTCCGTCGCTGTGAAATACGAGTACAATGTGTTCTAAGACATTTCCTTCTAAATCGAGTAACGTTTCTATGGAAACGACAGGATTTTCTTTTGGGATACGACAATCTCATTTACGATCCACTAATCCTTCTTTACTGCATCCCTCACTCCCACACATTGAAGAATTCACACGGAAATTGCGTCGCTGTGAAATACGAGTACTATGTGTTCTAAGACATTTCCTTCTAAATCGCGTAACGTTTCTATGGAAACGACAGGATTTTCTTTTGGGATACGACAATCACATTTACGATCCACTAATCCTTCTTTACTGCATCCCTCACTCCCACACATTGAAGAATTCACACGGAAATTGCGTCGCTGTGAAATACGAGTACTATGTGTTCTAAGACATTTCCTTCTAAATCGAGTAACGTTTCTATGGAAACGACAGGATTTTCTTTTGGGATACGACAACCACATTTACGATCCACTAATCCTTCTTTACTGCATCCCTCACTCCCACACATTGAAGAATTCACACGGAAATTGCGTCGCTGTGAAATACGAGTACTATGTGTTCTAAGACATTTCCTTCTAAATCGAGTAACGTTTCTATGGAAACGACAGGATTTTCTTTTGGTATACGACAATCACATTTACGATCCACTAATCCTTCTTTACTGCATCCCTCACTCCCACACATTGAAGAATTCACACGGAAATTCCGTCGCTGTGAAATACGAGTACTATGTGTTCTAAGTCATTTCCTTCTAAATCGAGTAACGTTTCTATGGAAACGACAGGATTTTCTTTTGGGATACGACAATCTCATTTACGATCCACTAATCCTTCTTTACTGCATCCCTCACTCCCACACATTGAAGAATTCACACGGAAATTGCGTCGCTGTGAAATACGGGTACTATGTGTTCTAAGACATTTCCTTCTAAATCGAGTAACGTTTCTATGGAAACGACAGGATTTTCTTTTGGGATACGACAATCACATTTACGATCCACTAATCCTTCTTTACTGCATCCCTCACTCCCACACATTGAAGAATTCACACGGAAATTGCGTCGCTGTGAAATACGAGTACTATGTGTTCTAAGACATTTCCTTCTAAATCGAGTAACGTTTCTATGGAAACGACAGGATTTACTTTTGGGATACGACAATCACATTTACGATCCACTAATCCTTCTTTACTGCATCCCTCACTCCCACACATTGAAGAATTCACACGGAAATTGCGTCGCTGTGAAATACGAGTACTATGTGTTCTAAGACATTTCCTTCTAAATCGAGTAACGTTTCTATGGAAACGACAGGATTTTCTTTTGGGATACGACAATCACATTTACGATCCACTAATCCTTCTTTACTGCATCCCTCACTCCCACACATTGAAGAATTCACACGGAAATTGCGTCGCTGTGAAATACGAGTACTATGTGTTCTAAGACATTTGCTTCTAAATCGAGTAACGTTTCTATGGAAACGACAGTATTTTCTTTTGGGATACGACAATCACATTTACGATCCACTAATCCTTCTTTAGTGCATCCCTCACTCCCACACATTGAAGAATTCACACGGAAATTGCGTCGTTGTGAAATACGAGTACTATGTGTTCTAAGACATTTCCTTCTAAATCGAGTAACGTTTCTATGGAAACGACAGGATTTTCTTTTGGGATACGACAATCACATTTACGATCCACTAATCCTTCTTTACTGCATCCCTCACTCCCTCACATTGAAGAATTCACACGGAAATTGCGTCGCTGTGAAATACGAGTACTATGGGTTCTAAGACATTTCCTTTTAAATCGAGTAACGTTTCTATGGAAACGACAGGATTTTCTTTTGGGATACGACAATCACATTTACGATCCACTAATCCTTCTTTACTGCATCCCTCACTCCCACACATTGAATAATTCACACGGAAATTGCGTCGCTGTGAAATACGAGTACTATGTGTTCTAAGACATTTCCTTCTAAATCGAGTAACGTTTCTATGGAAACGACAGGATTTTCTTTTGGGATACGACAATCACATTTCCCATCCACTAATCCTTCTTTACTGCATCCCTCACTCCCACACATTGAAGAATTCACAAGGAAATTGCGTCGCTGTGAAATACGAGTACTATGTGTTCTAAGACATTTCCTTCTAAATCGAGTAACGTTTCTATGGAAACGACAGGATTTTCTTGTGGGATACGACAATCACATTTCCGATCCACTAATCCTTCTTTACTGCATCCCTCACTCCCACACATTGAAGAATTCACACGGAAATTCCGTCGCTGTGAAATACGAGTACTGTGTGTTCTAAGACATTTCCTTCTAAATCGAGTAACGTTTCAATGGAAACGACAGGATTTTCTTTTGGGATACGACAATCTCATTTCCGATCCACTAATCCTTTTTTACTGCATCCCTCCCTCCCAAACATTGACGAATTCACACGGAAATTCCGTCGCTGTGAAATACGAGTACTATGTGTTCTAAGACATTTCCTTCTAAATCGAGAAACGTTTCTATGGAAACGACAGGATTTTCTTTTGGGATACGACAATCACATTTACGATCCACTAATCCTTCTTTACTGCATCCCTCACCCCCACACATTGAAGAATTCACACGGAAATTGCGTCGCTGTGAAATACGAGTACTATGTGTTCTAAGACATTTCCTTCTAAATCGAGTAACGTTTCTATGGAAACGACAGGATTTTCTTTTGGGATACGACAATCACATTTCCGATCCACTAATCCTTCTTTACTGCATCCCTCACTCCCAAACATTGACGAATTCACACGGAAATTGCGTTGCTGTGAAATACGAGTACTATATGTTCTAAGACATTTCCTTCTAAATCGAGTAACGTTTCTATGGAAACGACAGGATTTTCTTTTGGGATACGACAATCACATTTACGATCCACTAATCCTTCTTTACTGCATCCCTCACTCCCACACATTGAAGAATTCACACGGAAATTGCGTCGCTGTGAAATACGAGTACTATGTGTTCTAAGACATTTCCTTCTAAATCGAGTAACGTTTCTATGGAAACGACAGGATTTTCGTTTGGGATACGACAATCACATTTACGATCCACTAATCCTTCTTTACTGCATCCCTCACTCCCACACATTGAAGAATTCACACGGAAATTGCGTCGCTGTGAAATACGAGTACTATGTGTTCTAAGACATTTCCTTCTAAATCGAGTAACGTTTCTATGGAAACGACAGGATTTTCTTTTGGGATACGACAATCACATTTGCGATCCACTAATCCTTCTTTAGTGCATCCCTCACTCCCACACATTGAAGATTTCACACGGAAATTGCGTCGCTGTGAAATACGAGTACTATGTGTTCTAAGACATTTCCTTCTAAATCGAGTAACGTTTCTATGGAAACGACAGGATTTTCTTTTGGGATACGACAATCACATTTACGATCCACTAATATTTCTTTACTGCATCCCTCACTCCCTCACATTGAAGAATTCACACGGAAATTGCGTCGCTGTGAAATACGAGTACTATGGGTTCTAAGACATTTCCTTTTAAATCGAGTAACGTTTCTATCGAAACGACAGGATTTTCTTTTGGGATACGACAATCACATTTACGATCCACTAATCCTTCTTTACTGCATCCCTCACTCCCACACATTGAATAATTCACACGGAAATTGCGTCGCTGTGAAATACGAGTACTATGTGTTCTAAGACATTTCCTTCTAAATCGAGTAACGTTTCTATGGAAACGACAGGATTTTCTTTTGGGATACGACAATCACATTTCCGATCCACTAATCCTTCTTTACTGCATCCCTCACTCCCACACATTGAAGAATTCACACGGAAATTGCGTCGCTGTGATATACGAGTACTATGTGTTCTAAGACATTTCCTTCTAAATCGAGTAACGTTTCTATGGAAACGACAGGATTTTCTTTTGGGATACGACAATCTCATTTCCGATCCACTAATCCTTCTTTACTGCATCCCTCACTCCCAAACATTGACGAATTTACACGGAAATTGCGTTGCTGTGAAATACGAGTACTATGTGTTCTAAGACATTTCCTTCTAAATCGAGTAACGTTTCTATGGAAACGACAGGATTTTCTTTTGGGATACGACAATCACATTTCCGATCCACTAATCCTTCTTTACCGCATCCCTCACTCCCAAACATTGACGAATTCACACGGAAATTCCGTCGCTATGAAATACGAGTACTATGTGTTCTAAGACATCTCCTTCTAATTCGAGTAACGTTTCTATGGAAACGACAGGATTTTCTTTTGGGATACGACAATCACATTTCCGATCCACTAATCCTTTTTTACTGCATCCCTCACTCCCAAACATTGACGAATTCCCACGGAAATTGCGTCGCTGTGAAATACGAGTACTATGTGTTCTAAGACATTTCCTTCTAAATCGAGTAACGTTTCTATGGAAACGACAGGATTTACTTTTGGGATACGACAATCACATTTACGATCCACTAATCCTTCTTTACTGCATCCCTCACTCCCACACATTGAAGAATTCACACGGAAATTGCGTCGCTGTGAAATACGAGTACTATGTGTTCTAAGACATTTCCTTCTAAATCGAGTAACGTTTCTATGGAAACGACAGGATTTTCTTTTGGGATACGACAATCACATTTACGATCCACTAATCCTTCTTTACTGCATCCCTCACTCCCACACATTGAAGAATTCACACGGAAATTGCGTCGCTGTGAAATACGAGTACTATGTGTTCTAAGACATTTCCTTCTAAATCGAGTAACGTTTCTATGGAAACGACAGGATTTTCTTTTGGGACACGACAATCACATTTACGATCCACTAATCCTTCTTTAGTGCATCCCTCACTCCCACACATTGAAGAATTCACACGGAAATTGCGTCGTTGTGAAATACGAGTACTATGTGTTCTAAGACATTTCCTTCTAAATCGAGTAACGTTTCTATGGAAACGACAGGATTTTCTTTTGGGATACGACAATCACATTTACGATCCACTAATCCTTCTTTACTGCATCCCTCACTCCCTCACATTGAAGAATTCACACGGAAATTGCGTCGCTGTGAAATACGAGTACTATGGGTTCTAAGACATTTCCTTTTAAATCGAGTAACGTTTCTATGGAAACGACAGGATTTTCTTTTGGGATACGACAATCACATTTACGATCCACTAATCCTTCTTTACTGCATCCCTCACTCCCACACATTGAATAATTCACACGGAAATTGCGTCGCTGTGAAATACGAGTACTATGTGTTCTAAGACATTTCCTTCTAAATCGAGAAACGTTTCTATGGAAACGACAGGATTTTCTTTTGGGATACGACAATCACATTTACGATCCACTAATCCTTCTTTACTGCATCCCTCACCCCCGCACATTGAAGAATTCACACGGAAATTGCGTCGCTGTGAAATACGAGTACTATGTGTTCTAAGACATTTCCTTCTAAATCGAGTAACGTTTCTATGGAAACGACAGGATTTTCTTTTGGGATACGACAATCACATTTCCGATCCACTAATCCTTCTTTACTGCATCCCTCACTCCCACACATTGAAGAATTCACACGGAAATTGCGTTGCTGTGAAATACGAGTACTATGTGTTCTAAGACATTTCCTTCTAAATCGAGTAACGTTTCTATGGAAGCGACAGGATTTTCTTTTGGGATACGACAATCATATTTCCGATCCACTAATCCTTCTTTACTGCATCCCTCACTCCCACACATTGAAGAATTCACACGGAAATTGCGTCGCTGTGATATACGAGTACTATGTGTTCTAAGACATTTCCTTCTAAATCGAGTAACGTTTCTATGGAAACGACAGGATTTTCTTTTGGGATACGACAATCTCATTTCCGATCCACTAATCCTTCTTTACTGCATCCCTCACTCCCAAACATTGACGAATTCACACGGAAATTGCGTTGCTGTGAAATACGAGTACTATGTGTTCTAAGACATTTCCTTCTAAATCGAGTAACGTTTCTATGGAAGCGACAGGACTTTCTTTTGGGATACGACAATCACATTTACGATCCACTAATCCTTCTTTACTGCATCCCTCACTCCCTCACATTGAAGAATTCACACGGAAATTGCGTCGCTGTGAAATACGAGTACTATGTGTTCTAAGACATTTCCTTCTAAATCGAGTAACGTTTCTATGGAAACGACAGGATTTTCTTTTGGGATACGACAATCACATTTACGATCCACTAATCCTTCTTTACTGCATCCCTCACTCCCACACATTGAAGAATTCACACGGAAATTGCGTCGCTGTGAAATACGAGTACTATGTGTTCTAAGACATTTCCTTCTAAATCGAGTAACGTTTCTATGGAAACGACAGGATTTTCTTTTGGGATACGACAATCACATTTACGATCCACTAATCCTTCTTTAGTGCATCCCTCACTCCCACACATTGAAGATTTCACACGGAAATTGCGTCGCTGTGAAATACGAGTACTATGGGTTCTAAGACATTTCCTTTTAAATCGAGTAACGTTTCTATGGAAACGACAGGATTTTCTTTTGGGATACGACAATCACATTTACGATCCACTAATCCTTCTTTACTGCATCCCTCACTCCCACACATTGAATAATTCACACGGAAATTGCGTCGCTGTGAAATACGAGTACTATGTGTTCTAAGACATTTCCTTCTAAATCGAGTAACGTTTCTATGGAAACGACAGGATTTTCTTTTGGGATACGACAATCACATTTCCGATCCACTAATCCTTCTTTACTGCATCCCTCACTCCCACACATTGAAGAATTCACAAGGAAATTGCGTCGCTGTGAAATACGAGTACTATGTGTTCTAAGACATTTCCTTCTAAATCGAGTAACGTTTCTATGGAAACGACAGGATTTTCTTTTGGGATACGACAATCACATTTCCGATCCACTAATCCTTCTTTACTGCATCCCTCACTCCCACACATTGAAGAATTCACACGGAAATTCCGTCGCTGTGAAATAAGAGTACTGTGTGTTCTAAGACATTTCCTTCTAAATCGAGTAACGTTTCTATGGAAACGACAGGATTTTCTTTTGAGATACGACAATCTCATTTCCGATCCACTAATCCTTTTTTACTGCATCCCTCACTCCCAAACATTGACGAATTCACACGGAAATTCCGTCGCTGTGAAATACGAGTACTATGTGTTCTAAGACATTTCCTTCTAAATCGAGAAACGTTTCTATTGAAACGACAGGATTTTCTTTTGGGATACGACAATCACATTTACGATCCACTAATCCTTCTTTACTGCATCCCTCACCCCCACACATTGAAGAATTCACACGGAAATTGCGTCGCTGTGAAATACGAGTACTATGTGTTCTAAGACATTTCCTTCTAAATCGAGTAACGTTTCTATGGAAACGACAGGATTTTCTTTTGGGATACGACAATCACATTTCCGATCCACTAATCCTTCTTTACTGCATCCCTCACTCCCACACATTGAAGAATTCACACGGAAATTGCGTCGCTGTGATATACGAGTACTATGTGTTCTAAGACATTTCCTTCTAAATCGAGTAACGTTTCTATGGAAACGACAGGATTTTCTTTTGGGATACGACAATCTCATTTCCGATCCACTAATCCTTCTTTACTGCATCCCTCACTCCCAAACATTGACGAATTCACACGGAAATTGCGTTGCTGTGAAATACGAGTACTATGTGTTCTAAGACATTTCCTTCTAAATCGAGTAACGTTTCTGTGGCAACGACAGGATTTTCTTTTGGGATACGACAATCACATTTCCGATCCACTAATCCTTCTTTACTGCATCCCTCACTCCCAAACATTGACGAATTCACACGGAAATTCCGTCGCTATGAAATACGAGTACTATGTGTTCTAAGACATTTCCTTCTAATTCGAGTAACGTTTCTATGGAAAGGACAGGATTTTCTTTTGGGATACGACAATCAAATTTCCGATCCACTAATCCTTTTTTAATGCATCCCTCACTCCCAAACATTGACGAATTCCCACGGAAATTGCGTCGCTGTGAAATACGAGTACTATGTGTTCTAAGACATTTCCTTCTAAATCGAGTAACGTTTCTATGGAAACGACAGGATTTACTTTTGGGATACGACAATCACATTTACGATCCACTAATCCTTCTTTACTGCATCCCTCACTCCCACACATTGAAGAATTCACACGGAAATTGCGTCGCTGTGAAATACGAGTACTATGTGTTCTAAGACATTTCCTTCTAAATCGAGTAACGTTTCTATGGAAACGACAGGATTTTCTTTTGGGATACGACAATCACATTTACGATCCACTAATCCTTCTTTACTGCATCCCTCACTCCCACACATTGAAGAATTCACACGGAAATTGCGTCGCTGTGAAATACGAGTACTATGTGTTCTAAGACATTTCCTTCTAAATCGAGTAACGTTTCTATGGAAACGACAGGATTTTCTTTTGGGATACGACAATCACATTTACGATCCACTAATCCTTCTTTACTGCATCCCTCACTCCCACACATTGAAGAATTCACACGGAAATTGCGTCGCTGTGAAATACGAGTACTATGTGTTCTAAGACATTTCCTTCTAAATCGAGTAACGTTTCTATGGAAACGACAGGATTTTCTTTTGGGATACGACAATCACATTTGCGATCCACTAATCCTTCTTTAGTGCATCCCTCACTCCCACACATTGAAGATTTCACACGGAAATTGCGTCGCTGTGAAATACGAGTACTATGTGTTCTAAGACATTTCCTTCTAAATCGAGTAACGTTTCTATGGAAACGACAGGATTTTCTTTTGGGATACGACAATCACATTTACGATCCACTAATATTTCTTTACTGCATCCCTCACTCCCTCACATTGAAGAATTCACACGGAAATTGCGTCGCTGTGAAATACGAGTACTATGGGTTCTAAGACATTTCCTTTTAAATCGAGTAACGTTTCTATGGAAACGACAGGATTTTCTTTTGGGATACGACAATCACATTTACGATCCACTAATCCTTCTTTACTGCATCCCTCACTCCCACACATTGAATAATTCACACGGAAATTGCGTCGCTGTGAAATACGAGTACTATGTGTTCTAAGACATTTCCTTCTAAATCGAGTAACGTTTCTATGGAAACGACAGGATTTTCTTTTGGGATACGACAATCACATTTCCGATCCACTAATCCTTCTTTACTGCATCCCTCACTCCCACACATTGAAGAATTCACACGGAAATTGCGTCGCTGTGATATACGAGTACTATGTGTTCTAAGACATTTCCTTCTAAATCGAGTAACGTTTCTATGGAAACGACAGGATTTTCTTTTGGGATACGACAATCTCATTTCCGATCCACTAATCCTTCTTTACTGCATCCCTCACTCCCAAACATTGACGAATTTACACGGAAATTGCGTTGCTGTGAAATACGAGTACTATGTGTTCTAAGACATTTCCTTCTAAATCGAGTAACGTTTCTATGGAAACGACAGGATTTTCTTTTGGGATACGACAATCACATTTCCGATCCACTAATCCTTCTTTACTGCATCCCTCACTCCCAAACATTGACGAATTCACACGGAAATTCCGTCGCTATGAAATACGAGTACTATGTGTTCTAAGACATTTCCTTCTAATTCGAGTAACGTTTCTATGGAAACGACAGGATTTTCTTTTGGGATACGACAATCACATTTCCGATCCACTAATCCTTTTTTACTGCATCCCTCACTCCCAAACATTGACGAATTCCCACGGAAATTGCGTCGCTGTGAAATACGAGTACTATGTGTTCTAAGACATTTCCTTCTAAATCGAGTAACGTTTCTATGGAAACGACAGGATTTACTTTTGGGATACGACAATCACATTTACGATCCACTAATCCTTCTTTACTGCATCCCTCACTCCCACACATTGAAGAATTCACACGGAAATTGCGTCGCTGTGAAATACGAGTACTATGTGTGCTAAGACATTTCCTTCTAAATCGAGTAACGTTTCTATGGAAACGACAGGATTTTCTTTTGGGATACGACAATCACATTTACGATCCACTAATCCTTCTTTACTGCATCCCTCACTCCCACACATTGAAGAATTCACACGGAAATTGCGTCGCTGTGAAATACGAGTACTATGGGTTCTAAGACATTTCCTTTTAAATCGAGTAACGTTTCTATGGAAACGACAGGATTTTCTTTTGGGATACGACAATCACATTTACGATCCACTAATCCTTCTTTACTGCATCCCTCACTCCCACACATTGAATAATTCACACGGAAATTGCGTCGCTGTGAAATACGAGTACTATGTGTTCTAAGACATTTCCTTCTAAATCGAGAAACGTTTCTATGGAAACGACAGGATTTTCTTTTGGGATACGACAATCACATTTACGATCCACTAATCCTTCTTTACTGCATCCCTCACCCCCGCACATTGAAGAATTCACACGGAAATTGCGTCGCTGTGAAATACGAGTACTATGTGTTCTAAGACATTTCCTTCTAAATCGAGTAACGTTTCTATGGAAACGACAGGATTTTCTTTTGGGATACGACAATCACATTTCCGATCCACTAATCCTTCTTTACTGCATCCCTCACTCCCACACATTGAAGAATTCACACGGAAATTGCGTTGCTGTGAAATACGAGTACTATGTGCTCTAAGACATTTCCTTCTAAATCGAGTAACGTTTCTATGGAAGCGACAGGATTTTCTTTTGGGATACGACAATCATATTTCCGATCCACTAATCCTTCTTTACTGCATCCCTCACTCCCACACATTGAAGTATTCACACGGAAATTGCGTCGCTGTGATATACGAGTACTATGTGTTCTAAGACATTTCCTTCTAAATCGAGTAACGTTTCTATGGAAACGACAGGATTTTCTTTTGGGATACGACAATCTCATTTCCGATCCACTAATCCTTCTTTACTGCATCCCTCACTCCCAAACATTGACGAATTCACACGGAAATTGCGTTGCTGTGAAATACGAGTACTATGTGTTCTAAGACATTTCCTTCTAAATCGAGTAACGTTTCTATGGAAGCGACAGGACTTTCTTTTGGGATACGACAATCACATTTACGATCCACTAATCCTTCTTTACTGCATCCCTCACTCCCTCACATTGAAGAATTCACACGGAAATTGCGTCGCTGTGAAATACGAGTACTATGTGTTCTAAGACATTTCCTTCTAAATCGAGTAACGTTTCTATGGAAACGACAGGATTTTCTTTTGGGATACGACAATCACATTTACGATCCACTAATCCTTCTTTACTGCATCCCTCACTCCCACACATTGAAGAATTCACACGGAAATTGCGTCGCTGTGAAATACGAGTACTATGTGTTCTAAGACATTTCCTTCTAAATCGAGTAACGTTTCTATGGAAACGACAGGATTTTCTTTTGGGATACGACAATCACATTTACGATCCACTAATCCTTCTTTAGTGCATCCCTCACTCCCACACATTGAAGATTTCACACGGAAATTGCGTCGCTGTGAAATACGAGTACTATGGGTTCTAAGACATTTCCTTTTAAATCGAGTAACGTTTCTATGGAAACGACAGGATTTTCTTTTGGGATACGACAATCACATTTACGATCCACTAATCCTTCTTTACTGCATCCCTCACTCCCACACATTGAATAATTCACACGGAAATTGCGTCGCTGTGAAATACGAGTACTATGTGTTCTAAGACATTTCCTTCTAAATCGAGTAACGTTTCTATGGAAACGACAGGATTTTCTTTTGGGATACGACAATCACATTTCCGATCCACTAATCCTTCTTTACTGCATCCCTCACTCCCACACATTGAAGAATTCACAAGGAAATTGCGTCGCTGTGAAATACGAGTACTATGTGTTCTAAGACATTTCCTTCTAAATCGAGTAACGTTTCTATGGAAACGACAGGATTTTCTTTTGGGATACGACAATCACATTTCCGATCCACTAATCCTTCTTTACTGCATCCCTCACTCCCACACATTGAAGAATTCACACGGAAATTCCGTCGCTGTGAAATAAGAGTACTGTGTGTTCTAAGACATTTCCTTCTAAATCGAGTAACGTTTCTATGGAAACGACAGGATTTTCTTTTGAGATACGACAATCTCATTTCCGATCCACTAATCCTTTTTTACTGCATCCCTCACTCCCAAACATTGACGAATTCACACGGAAATTCCGTCGCTGTGAAATACGAGTACTATGTGTTCTAAGACATTTCCTTCTAAATCGAGAAACGTTTCTATTGAAACGACAGGATTTTCTTTTGGGATACGACAATCACATTTACGATCCACTAATCCTTCTTTACTGCATCCCTCACCCCCACACATTGAAGAATTCACACGGAAATTGCGTCGCTGTGAAATACGAGTACTATGTGTTCTAAGACATTTCCTTCTAAATCGAGTAACGTTTCTATGGAAACGACAGGATTTTCTTTTGGGATACGACAATCACATTTCCGATCCACTAATCCTTCTTTACTGCATCCCTCACTCCCACACATTGAAGAATTCACACGGAAATTGCGTCGCTGTGATATACGAGTACTATGTGTTCTAAGACATTTCCTTCTAAATCGAGTAACGTTTCTATGGAAACGACAGGATTTTCTTTTGGGATACGACAATCTCATTTCCGATCCACTAATCCTTCTTTACTGCATCCCTCACTCCCAAACATTGACGAATTCACACGGAAATTGCGTTGCTGTGAAATACGAGTACTATGTGTTCTAAGACATTTCCTTCTAAATCGAGTAACGTTTCTGTGGCAACGACAGGATTTTCTTTTGGGATACGACAATCACATTTCCGATCCACTAATCCTTCTTTACTGCATCCCTCACTCCCAAACATTGACGAATTCACACGGAAATTCCGTCGCTATGAAATACGAGTACTATGTGTTCTAAGACATTTCCTTCTAATTCGAGTAACGTTTCTATGGAAAGGACAGGATTTTCTTTTGGGATACGACAATCACATTTCCGATCCACTAATCCTTTTTTAATGCATCCCTCACTCCCAAACATTGACGAATTCCCACGGAAATTGCGTCGCTGTGAAATACGAGTACTATGTGTTCTAAGACATTTCCTTCTAAATCGAGTAACGTTTCTATGGAAACGACAGGATTTACTTTTGGGATACGACAATCACATTTACGATCCACTAATCCTTCTTTACTGCATCCCTCACTCCCACACATTGAAGAATTCACACGGAAATTGCGTCGCTGTGAAATACGAGTACTATGTGTTCTAAGACATTTCCTTCTAAATCGAGTAACGTTTCTATGGAAACGACAGGATTTTCTTTTGGGATACGACAATCACATTTACGATCCACTAATCCTTCTTTACTGCATCCCTCACTCCCACACATTGAAGAATTCACACGGAAATTGCGTCGCTGTGAAATACGAGTACTATGTGTTCTAAGACATTTCCTTCTAAATCGAGTAACGTTTCTATGGAAACGACAGGATTTTCTTTTGGGATACGACAATCACATTTACGATCCACTAATCCTTCTTTACTGCATCCCTCACTCCCACACATTGAAGATTTCACACGGAAATTGCGTCGCTGTGAAATACGAGTACTATGGGTTCTAAGACATTTCCTTTTAAATCGAGTAACGTTTCTATGGAAACGACAGGATTTTCTTTTGGGATACGACAATCACATTTACGATCCACTAATCCTTCTTTACTGCATCCCTCACTCCCACACATTGAATAATTCACACGGAAATTGCGTCGCTGTGAAATACGAGTACTATGTGTTCTAAGACATTTCCTTCTAAATCGAGTAACGTTTCTATGGAAACGACAGGATTTTCTTTTGGGATACGACAATCACATTTCCGATCCACTAATCCTTCTTTACTGCATCCCTCACTCCCACACATTGAAGAATTCACAAGGAAATTGCGTCGCTGTGAAATACGAGTACTATGTGTTCTAAGACATTTCCTTCTAAATCGAGTAACGTTTCTATGGAAACGACAGGATTTTCTTTTGGGATACGACAATCACATTTCCGATCCACTAATCCTTCTTTACTGCATCCCTCACTCCCACACATTGAAGAATTCACACGGAAATTCCGTCGCTGTGAAATACGAGTACTACGTGTTCTAAGACATTTCCTTCTAAATCGAGTAACGTTTCTATGGAAACGACAGGATTTTCTTTTGAGATACGACAATCTCATTTCCGATCCACTAATCCTTTTTTACTGCATCCCTCACTCCCAAACATTGACGAATTCACACGGAAATTCCGTCGCTGTGAAATACGAGTACTATGTGTTCTAAGACATTTCCTTCTAAATCGAGAAACGTTTCTATTGAAACGACAGGATTTTCTTTTGGGATACGACAATCACATTTACGATCCACTAATCCTTCTTTACTGCATCCCTCACCCCCACACATTGAAGAATTCACACGGAAATTGCGTCGCTGTGAAATACGAGTACTATGTGTTCTAAGACATTTCCTTCTAAATCGAGTAACGTTTCTATGGAAACGACAGGATTTTCTTTTGGGATACGACAATCACATTTCCGATCCACTAATCCTTCTTTACTGCATCCCTCACTCCCACACATTGAAGAATTCACACGGAAATTGCGTCGCTGTGATATACGAGTACTATGTGTTCTAAGACATTTCCTTCTAAATCGAGTAACGTTTCTATGGAAACGACAGGATTTTCTTTTGGGATACGACAATCTCATTTCCGATCCACTAATCCTTCTTTACTGCATCCCTCACTCCCAAACATTGACGAATTCACATGGAAATTGCGTTGCTGTGAAATACGAGTACTATGTGTTCTAAGACATTTCCTTCTAAATCGAGTAACGTTTCAATGGAAACGACAGGATTTTCTTTTGGGAAACGACAATCACATTTCCGATCCACTAATCCTTCTTTACTGCATCCCTCACTCCCAAACATTGACGAATTCACACGGAAATTCCGTCGCTATGAAATACGAGTACTATGTGTTCTAAGACATTTCCTTCTAATTCGAGTAACGTTTCTATGGAAAGGACAGGATTTTCTTTTGGGATACGACAATCACATTTCCGATCCACTAATTCTTTTTTACTGCTTCCCGAACTCCCAAACATTGACGAATTCCCACGGAAATTGCGTCGCTGTGAAATACGAGTACTATGTGTTCTTAGACATTTCCTTCTAAATCGAGTAACGTTTCTATGGAAACGACAGGATTTACTTTTGGGATACGACAATCACATTTACGATCCACTAATCCTTCTTTACTGCATCCCTCACTCCCACACATTGAAGAATTCACACGGAAATTGCGTCGCTGTGAAATACGAGTACTATGTGTTCTAAGACATTTCCTTCTAAATCGAGTAACGTTTCTATGGAAACGACAGGATTTTCTTTTGGGATACGACAATCACATTTACGATCCACTAATCCTTCTTTACTGCATCCCTCACTCCCACACATTGAAGAATTCACACGGAAATTGCGTCGCTGTGAAATAAGAGTACTATGTGTTCTAAGACATTTCCTTCTAAATCGAGTAACGTTTCTATAGAAACGACAGGATTTTCTTTTGGGATACGACAATCGCATTTACGATCCACTAATCCTTCTTTAGTGCATCCCTCACTCCCACACATTGAAGAATTCACACGGAAATTGCGTCGTTGTGAGATACGAGTACTATGTGTTCTAAGACATTTCCTTCTAAATCGAGTAACGTTTCTATGGAAACGACAGGATTTTCTTTTGGGATACGACAATCACATTTACAATCCACTAATCCTTCTTTACTGCATCCCTCACTCCCTCACATTGAAGAATTCACACGGAAATTGCGTCGCTGTGAAATACGAGTACTATGGGTTCTAAGACATTTCCTTTTAAATCGAGTAACATTTCTATGGAAACGACAGGATTTTCTTTTGGGATACGACAATCACATTTACGATCCACTAATCCTTCTTTACTGCATCCCTCACTCCCACACATTGAATAATTCACACGGAAATTGCGTCGCTGTGAAATACGAGTACTATGTGTTCTAAGACATTTCCTTCTAAATCGAGTAACGTTTCTATGGAAACGACAGGATTTTCTTTTGGGATACGACAATTACATTTCCCATCCACTAATCCTTCTTTACTGCATCCCTCACTCCCACACATTGAAGAATTCACAAGGAAATTGCGTCGCTGTGAAATACGAGTACTATGTGTTCTAAGACATTTCCTTCTAAATCGAGTAACGTTTCTATGGAAACGACAGGATTTTCTTTTGGGATACGACAATCACATTTCCGATCCACTAATCCTTCTTTACTGCATCCCTCACTCCCACACATTGAATAATTCACACGGAAATTGCGTCGCTGTGAAATACGAGTACTATGTGTTCTAAGACATTTCCTTCTAAATCGAGTAACGTTTCTATGGAAACGACAGGATTTTCTTTTGGGATACGACAATCACATTTCCGATCCACTAATCCTTCTTTACTGCATCCCTCACTCCCACACATTGAAGAATTCACAAGGAAATTGCGTCGCTGTGAAATACGAGTACTATGTGTTCTAAGACATTTCCTTCTAAATCGAGTAACGTTTCTATGGAAACGACAGGATTTTCTTTTGGGATACGACAATCACATTTCCGATCCACTAATCCTTCTTTACTGCATCCCTCACTCCCACACATTGAAGAATTCACACGGAAATTCCGTCGCTGTGAAATACGAGTACTACGTGTTCTAAGACATTTCCTTCTAAATCGAGTAACGTTTCTATGGAAACGACAGGATTTTCTTTTGAGATACGACAATCTCATTTCCGATCCACTAATCCTTTTTTACTGCATCCCTCACTCCCAAACATTGACGAATTCACACGGAAATTCCGTCGCTGTGAAATACGAGTACTATGTGTTCTAAGACATTTCCTTCTAAATCGAGAAACGTTTCTATTGAAACGACAGGATTTTCTTTTGGGATACGACAATCACATTTACGATCCACTAATCCTTCTTTACTGCATCCCTCACCCCCACACATTGAAGAATTCACACGGAAATTGCGTCGCTGTGAAATACGAGTACTATGTGTTCTAAGACATTTCCTTCTAAATCGAGTAACGTTTCTATGGAAACGACAGGATTTTCTTTTGGGATACGACAATCACATTTCCGATCCACTAATCCTTCTTTACTGCATCCCTCACTCCCACACATTGAAGAATTCACACGGAAATTGCGTCGCTGTGATATACGAGTACTATGTGTTCTAAGACATTTCCTTCTAAATCGAGTAACGTTTCTATGGAAACGACAGGATTTTCTTTTGGGATACGACAATCTCATTTCCGATCCACTAATCCTTCTTTACTGCATCCCTCACTCCCAAACATTGACGAATTCACATGGAAATTGCGTTGCTGTGAAATACGAGTACTATGTGTTCTAAGACATTTCCTTCTAAATCGAGTAACGTTTCAATGGAAACGACAGGATTTTCTTTTGGGAAACGACAATCACATTTCCGATCCACTAATCCTTCTTTACTGCATCCCTCACTCCCAAACATTGACGAATTCACACGGAAATTCCGTCGCTATGAAATACGAGTACTATGTGTTCTAAGACATTTCCTTCTAATTCGAGTAACGTTTCTATGGAAAGGACAGGATTTTCTTTTGGGATACGACAATCACATTTCCGATCCACTAATTCTTTTTTACTGCATCCCTCACTCCCAAACATTGACGAATTCCCACGGAAATTGCGTCGCTGTGAAATACGAGTACTATGTGTTCTAAGACATTTCCTTCTAAATCGAGTAACGTTTCTATGGAAACGACAGGATTTACTTTTGGGATACGACAATCACATTTACGATCCACTAATCCTTCTTTACTGCATCCCTCACTCCCACACATTGAAGAATTCACACGGAAATTGCGTCGCTGTGAAATACGAGTACTATGTGTTCTAAGACATTTCCTTCTAAATCGAGTAACGTTTCTATGGAAACGACAGGATTTTCTTTTGGGATACGACAATCACATTTACGATCCACTAATCCTTCTTTACTGCATCCCTCACTCCCACACATTGAAGAATTCACACGGAAATTGCGTCGCTGTGAAATAAGAGTACTATGTGTTCTAAGACATTTCCTTCTAAATCGAGTAACGTTTCTATAGAAACGACAGGATTTTCTTTTGGGATACGACAATCGCATTTACGATCCACTAATCCTTCTTTAGTGCATCCCTCACTCCCACACATTGAAGAATTCACACGGAAATTGCGTCGTTGTGAGATACGAGTACTATGTGTTCTAAGACATTTCCTTCTAAATCGAGTAACGTTTCTATGGAAACGACAGGATTTTCTTTTGGGATACGACAATCACATTTACGATCCACTAATCCTTCTTTACTGCATCCCTCACTCCCTCACATTGAAGAATTCACAAGGAAATTGCGTCGCTGTGAAATACGAGTACTATGTGTTCTAAGACATTTCCTTCTAAATCGAGTAACGTTTCTATGGAAACGACAGGATTTTCTTTTGGGATACGACAATCACATTTCCGATCCACTAATCCTTCTTTACTGCATCCCTCACTCCCACACATTGAAGAATTCACACGGAAATTCCGTCGCTGTGAAATACGAGTACTGTGTGTTCTAAGACATTTCCTTCTAAATCGAGTAACGTTTCAATGGAAACGACAGGATTTTCTTTTGGGATACGACAATCTCATTTCCGATCCACTAATCCTTTTTTACTGCATCCCTCACTCCCAAACATTGACGAATTCACACGGAAATTCCGTCGCTGTGAAATACGAGTACTATGGGTTCTAAGACATTTCCTTCTAAATCGAGAAACGTTTCTATGGAAACGACAGGATTTTCTTTTGGGATACGACAATCACATTTACGATCCACTAATCCTTCTTTACTGCATCCCTCACCCCCACACATTGAAGAATTCACACGGAAATTGCGTCGCTGTGAAATACGAGTACTATGTGTTCTAAGACATTTCCTTCTAAATCGAGTAACGTTTCTATGGAAACGACAGGATTTTCTTTTGGGATACGACAATCACATTTCCGATCCACTAATCCTTCTTTACTGCATCCCTCACTCCCACACATTGAAGAATTCACACGGAAATTGCGTTGCTGTGAAATACGAGTACTATGTGTTCTAAGACATTTCCTTCTAAATCGAGTAACGTTTCTATGGAAGCGACAGGATTTTCTTTTGGGATACGACAATCACATTTCCGATCCACTAATCCTTCTTTACTGCATCCCTCACTCCCACACATTGAAGAATTCACACGGAAATTGCGTCGCTGTGATATACGAGTACTATGTGTTCTGAGACATTTCCTTCTAAATCGAGTAACGTTTCTATGGAAACGACAGGATTTTCTTTTGGGATACGACAATCTCATTTCCGATCCACTAATCCTTCTTTACTGCATCCCTCACTCCCAAACATTGACGAATTCACACGGAAATTGCGTTGCTGTGAAATACGAGTACTATGTGTTCTAAGACATTTCCTTCTAAATCGAGTAACGTTTCTATGGAAACGACAGGATTTTCTTTTGGGATACGACAATCACATTAACGCTCCACTAATCCTTCTTTACTGCATCCCTCACTCCCACACATTGAAGAATTCACATGGAAATTGCGTCGCTGTGAAATACGAGTACTATGTGTTCTAAGACATTTCCTTCTAAATCGAGTAACGTTTCTATGGAAACGACAGGATTTTCTTTTGGGATACGACAATCACATTTACGATCCACTAATCCTTCTTTACTGCATCCCTCACTCCCACACATTGAAGAATTCACACGGAAATTGCGTCGCTGTGAAATACGAGTACTATGTGTTCTAAGACATTTCCTTCTAAATCGAGTAACGTTTCTATGGAAACGACAGGATTTTCTTTTGAGATACGACAATCACATTTACGATCCACTAATCCTTCTTTAGTGCATCCCTCACTCCCACACATTGAAGATTTCACACGGAAATTGCGTCGCTGTGAAATACGAGTACTATGTGTTCTAAGACATTTCCTTCCAAATCGAGTAACGTTTCTATGGAAACGACAGGATTTTCTTTTGGGATACGACAATCACATTTACGATCCACTAATCCCTCTTTACTGCATCCCTCACTCCCTCACATTGAAGAATTCACACGGATATTGCGTCGCTGTGAAATACGAGTACTATGGGTTCTAAGACATTTCCTTTTAAATCGAGTAACGTTTCTATGGAAACGACAGGATTTTCTTTTGGGATACGACAATCACATTTACGATCCACTAATCCTTCTTTACTGCATCCCTCACTCCCACACATTGAATAATTCACACGGAAATTGCGTCGCTGTGAAATACGAGTACTATGTGTTCTAAGACATTTCCTTCTAAATCGAGTAACGTTTCTATGGAAACGACAGGATTTTCTTTTGGGATACGACAATCATATTTCCGATCCACTAATCCTTCTTTACTGCATCCCTCTCTCCCACACATTGAAGAATTCACAAGGAAATTGCGTCGCTGTGAATTACGAGTACTATGTGTTCTAAGACATTTCCTTCTAAATCGAGTAACGTTTCTATGGAAACGACAGGATTTTCTTTTGGGATACGACAATCACATTTCCGATCCACTAATCCTTCTTTACTGCATCCCTCACTCCCACACATTGAAGAATTCACACGGAAATTCCGTCGCTGTGAAATAAGAGTACTGTGTGTTCTAAGACATTTCCTTCTAAATCGAGTAACGTTTCTATGGAAACGACAGGATTTTCTTTTGAGATACGACAATCTCATTTCCGATCCACTAATCCTTTTTTACCGCATCCCTCACTCCCAAACATTGACGAATTCACACGGAAATTCCGTCGCTGTGAAATACGAGTACTATGTGTTCTAAGACATTTCCTTCTAAATCGAGAAACGTTTCTATTGAAACGACAGGATCTTCTTTTGGGATACGACAATCACATTTACGATCCACTAATCCTTCTTTACTGCATCCCTCACCCCCACACATTGATGAATTCACACGGAAATTGCGTCGCTGTGAAATACGAGTACTATGTGTTCTAAGACATTTCCTTCTAAATCGAGTAACGTTTCTATGGAAACGACAGGATTTTCTTTTGGGATACGACAATCACATTTCCGATCCACTAATCCTTCTTTACTGCATCCCTCACTCCCACACATTGAAGAATTCACACGGAAATTGCGTCGCTGTGATATACGAGTACTATGTGTTCTAAGACATTTCCTTCTAAATCGAGTAACGTTTCTATGGAAACGACAGGATTTTCTTTTGGGATACGACAATCTCATTACCGATCCACTAATCCTTCTTTACTGCATCCCTCACTCCCAAACATTGACGAATTCACACGGAAATTGCGTTGCTGTGAAATACGAGTACTATGTGTTCTAAGACATTTCCTTCGAAATCGAGTAACGTTTCTATGGAAACGACAGGATTTCTTTTGGGATACGACAGTCACATTTCCGATCCACTAATCCTTCTTTACTGCATCCCTCACTCCCAAACATTGACGAATTCACACGGAAATTCCGTCGCTATGAAATACGAGTACTATGTGTTCTAAGACATTTCCTTCTAAATCGAGTAACGTTTCTATGGAAACGACAGGATTTTCTTTTGGGATACGACAATCACATTTCCGATCCACTAATCCTTTTTTACTGCATCCCTCACTCCCAAACATTGACGAATTCCCACGGAAATTGCGTCGCTGTGAAATACGAGTACTATGTGTTCTAAGACATTTCCTTCTAAATCGAGTAACGTTTCTATGGAAACGACAGGATTTTCTTTGGGGATACGACAATCACATTTCCGATCCACTAATCCTTTTTTACTGCATCCCTCACTCCCAAACATTGACGAATTCCCACGGAAATTGCGTCGCTGTGAAATACGAGTACTATGTGTTCTAAGACATTTCCTTCTAAATCGAGTAACGTTTCTATGGAAACGACAGGATTTTCTTTTGGGATACGACAATCTCATTTCCGATCCACTAATCCTTCTTTACTGCATCCCTCACTCCCAAACATTGACGAATTCACACGGAAATTGCGTTGCTGTGAAATACGAGTACTATGTGTTCTAAGACATTTCCTTCTAAATCGAGTAACGTTTCTATGGAAACGACAGGATTTTCTTTTGGGATACGACAATCACATTTACGCTCCACTAATCCTTCTTTACTGCATCCCTCACTCCCACACATTGAAGAATTCACATGGAAATTGCGTCGCTGTGAAATACGAGTACTATGTGTTCTAAGACATTTCCTTCTAAATCGAGTTACGTTTCTATGGAAACGACAGGATTTTCTTTTGGGATACGACAATCACATTTACGATCCACTAATCCTTCTTTACTGCATCCCTCACTCCCACACATTGATGAATTCACACGGAAATTGCGTCGCTGTGAAATACGAGTACTATGTGTTCTAAGACATTTCCTTCTAAATCGAGTAACGTTTCTATGGAAACGACAGGATTTTCTTTTGGGATACGACAATCACATTTACGATCCACTAATCCTTCTTTAGTGCATCCCTCACTCCCACACATTGAAGATTTCACACGGAAATTGCGTCGCTGTGAAATACGAGTACTATGCGTTCTAAGACATTTCCTTCTAAATCGAGTAACGTTTCTATGGAAACGACAGGATTTTCTTTTGGGATACGACAATCACATTTACGATCCACTAATCCCTCTTTACTGCATCCCTCACTCCCTCACATTGAAGAATTCACACGGATATTGCGTCGCTGTGAAATACGAGTACTATGGGTTCTAAGACATTTCCTTTTAAATCGAGTAACGTTTCTATGGAAACGCCAGGATTTTCTTTTGGGATACGACAATCACATTTACGATCCACTAATCCTTCTTTACTGTATCCCTCACTCCCACACATTGAATAATTCACACGGAAATTGCGTCGCTGTGAAATACGAGTACTATGTGTTCTAAGACATTTCCTTCTAAATCGAGTAACGTTTCTATGGATACGACAGGATTTTCTTTTGGGATACGACAATCACATTTCCGATCCACTAATCCTTCTTTACTGCATCCCTCACTCCCACACATTGAAGAATTCACAAGGAAATTGCGTCGCTGTGAATTACGAGTACTATGTGTTCTAAGACATTTCCTTCTAAATCGAGTAACGTTTCTATGGAAACGACAGGATTTTCTTTTGGGATACGACAATCACATTTCCTATCCACTAATCCTTCATTACTGCATCCCTCACTCCCACACATTGAAGAATTCACACGGAAATTCCGTCGCTGTGAAATAAGAGTACTGTGTGTTCTAAGACATTTCCTTCTAAATCGAGTAACGTTTCTATGGAAACGACAGGATTTTCTTTTGAGATACGACAATCTCATTTCCGATCCACTAATCCTTTTTTACCGCATCCCTCACTCCCAAACATTGACGAATTCACACGGAAATTCCGTCGCTGTGAAATACGAGTACTATGTGTTCTAAGACATTTCCTTCTAAATCGAGAAACGTTTCTATTGAAACGACAGGATCTTCTTTTGGGATACGACAATCACATTTACGATCCACTAATCCTTCTTTACTGCATCCCTCACCCCCACACATTGATGAATTCACACGGAAATTGCGTCGCTGTGAAATACGAGTACTATGTGTTCTAAGACATTTCCTTCTAAATCGAGTAACGTTTCTATGGAAACGACAGGATTTTCTTTTGGGATACGACAATCACATTTCCGATCCACTAATCCTTCTTTACTGCATCCCTCACTCCCACACATTGAAGAATTCACACGGAAATTGCGTCGCTGTGATATACGAGTACTATGTGTTCTAAGACATTTCCTTCTAAATCGAGTAACGATTCTATGGAAACGACAGGATTTTCTTTTGGGATACGACAATCTCATTACCGATCCACTAATCCTTCTTTACTGCATCCCTCACTCCCAAACATTGACGAATTCACACGGAAATTGCGTTGCTGTGAAATACGAGTACTATGTGTTCTAAGACATTTCCTTCTAAATCGAGTAACGTTTCTATGGAAACGACAGGATTTCTTTTGGGATACGACAATCACATTTCCGATCCACTAATCCTTCTTTACTGCATCCCTCACTCCCAAACATTGACGAATTCACACGGAAATTCCGTCGCTATGAAATACGAGTACTATGTGTTCTAAGACATTTCCTTCTAAATCGAGTAACGTTTCTATAGAAACGACAGGATTTTCTTTTGGGATACGACAATCACATTTCCGATCCACTAATCCTTTTTTACTGCATCCCTCACTCCCAAACATTGACGAATTCCCACGGAAATTGCGTCGCTGTGAAATACGAGTACTATGTGTTCTAAGACATTTCCTTCTAAATCGAGTAACGTTTCTATGGAAACGACAGAATTTTCTTTTGGGATACGACAATCTCATTTCCGATCCACTAATCCTTCTTTACTGCATCCCTCACTCCCAAACAATGACGAATTCACACGGAAATAGCGTCGCTGTGAAATACGAGTACTATGTGTTCTAAGACATTTCCTTCTAAATCGAGTAACGTTTCTATGGAAACGACAGGATTTGTCTTTTGGGATACGACAATCACATTTCCGATCCACTAATCCTTCTTTACTGCATCCCTCACTCCCACACATTGAAGAATTCACACGGAATTTCCGTCGCTGTGAAATACGAGTACTATGTGTTCTAAGACATTTCCTTCTAAATCGAGTAACGTTTCTATGGAAACGACAGGATTTTCTTTTGGGATACGACAATCTCATTTCCGATCCACTAATCCTTTTTTACTGCATCCCTCACACCCAAACATTGACGAATTTACACGGAAATTCCGTCGCTGTGAAATACGAGTACTATGTGTTGTAAGACAAAACCTTCTAAATCGAGTAACGTTTCTATGGAAACGACAGGATTTTCTTTTGGGATACGACAATCACATTTACGATCCACTAATCCTTCTTTACTGCATCCCTCACTCCCACACATTGAAGAATTCACACGGAAATTGCGTCGCTGTGAAATACGAGTACTATGTGTTCTAAGACATTTCCTTCTAAATCGAGTAACGTTTCTATGGAAACGACAGGATTTTCTTTTGGGATACGACAATCACATTTCCGATCCACTAATCCTTCTTTACTGCATCCCTCACTCCCACACATTGAAGAATTCACACGGAAATTCCGTCGCTGTGAAATACGAGTACTATGTGTTCTAAGACACTTCCTTCTAAATCGAGTAACGTTTCTATGGAAACGACAGGATTTTCTTTTGGGATACGACAATCTCATTTCCGATCCACTAATCCTTTTTTACTGCATCCCTCACACCCAAACATTGACGAATTCACACGGAAATTCCGTCGCTGTGAAATACGAGTACTATGTGTTCTAAGACATTTCCTTCTAAATCGAGTAACGTTTCTATGGAAACGACAGGATTTTCTTTTGGGATACGACAATCACATTTACGATCCACTAATCCTTCTTTACTGCATCCCTCACTCCCACACATTGAAGAATTCACACGGAAATTGCGTCGCTGTGAAATACGAGTACTATGTGTTCTAAGACATTTCCTTCTAATTCGAGTAACGTTTCTATGGAAACGACAGGATTTCCTTTTGGGATACGACAATCACATTTCCGATCCACTAATCCTTCTTTACTGCATCCCTCACTCCCACACATTGAAGAATTCACATGGAAATTGCGTCGCTGTGAAATACGAGTACTATGTGTTCTAAGACATTTCCTTCTAAATCGAGTAACGTTTCTATGGAAACGACAGGATTTTCTTTTGGGATACGACAACCACATTTACGATCCACTAATCCTTCTTTACTGCATCCCTCACTCCCACACATTGAAGAATTCACACGGAAATTGCGTCGCTGTGAAATACGAGTACTATGTGTTCTAAGACATTTCCTTCTAAATCGAGTAACGTTTCTATGGAAACGACAGGATTTTCTTTTGGGATACGACAACCACATTTACGATCCACTAATCCTTCTTTACTGCATCCCTCACTCCCACACATTGAAGAATTCACACGGAAATTGCGTCGCTGTGAAATACGAGTACTAAGTGTTCTAAGACATTTCCTTCTAAATCGAGTAACGTTTCTATGGAAACGACAGGATTTTCTTTTGGGATACGACAATCACATTTACGATCCACTAATCCTTCTTTACTGCATCCCTCACTCCCACACATTGAAGAATTCACACGGAAATTCCGTCGCTGTGAAATACGAGTACTATGTGTTCTAAGACATTTCCTTCTAAATCGAGCAACGTTTCTATGGAAACGACAGGATTTTCTTTTGGGATACGACAATCACATTTACGATCCACTAATCCTTCTTTACAGCATCCCTCACTCCCACACATTGAAGAATTCACACGGAAATTGCGTCGTTGTGAAATACGAGTACTATGTGTTCTAAGACATTTCCTTCTAAATCGAGTAACGTTTCTATGGAAACGACAGGATTTTCTTTTGGGATACGACAATCACATTTACGATGTACTAATCCTTCTTTACTGCATCCCTCACTCCCACACATTGAAGAATTCACACGGAAATTGCGTCGCTGTGAAATACGAGTACTATGTGTTCTAAGACATTTCCTTCTAAATCGAGTAACGTTTCTATGGAAACGACAGGATTTACTTTTGGGATACGACAATCACATTTACGATCCACTAATCCTTCTTTACTGCATCCCTCACTCCCACACATTGAAGAATTCACACGGAAATTGCGTCGCTGTGAAATACGAGTACTATGTGTTCTAAGACATTTCCTTCTAATTCGAGTAACGTTTCTATGGAAACGACAGGATTTCCTTTTGGGATACGACAATCACATTTCCGATCCACTAATCCTTCTTTACTGCATCCCTCACTCCCACACATTGAAGAATTCACATGGAAATTGCGTCGCTGTGAAATACGAGTACTATGTGTTCTAAGACATTTCCTTCTAAATCGAGTAACGTTTCTATGGAAACGACAGGATTTTCTTTTGGGATACGACAACCACATTTACGATCCACTAATCCTTCTTTACTGCATCCCTCACTCCCACACATTGAAGAATTCACACGGAAATTGCGTCGCTGTGAAATACGAGTACTATGTGTTCTAAGACATTTCCTTCTAAATCGAGTAACGTTTCTATGGAAACGACAGGATTTTCTTTTGGGATACGACAACCACATTTACGATCCACTAATCCTTCTTTACTGCATCCCTCACTCCCACACATTGAAGAATTCACACGGAAATTGCGTCGCTGTGAAATACGAGTACTAAGTGTTCTAAGACATTTCCTTCTAAATCGAGTAACGTTTCTATGGAAACGACAGGATTTTCTTTTGGGATACGACAATCACATTTACGATCCACTAATCCTTCTTTACTGCATCCCTCACTCCCACACATTGAAGAATTCACACGGAAATTCCGTCGCTGTGAAATACGAGTACTATGTGTTCTAAGACATTTCCTTCTAAATCGAGCAACGTTTCTATGGAAACGACAGGATTTTCTTTTGGGATACGACAATCACATTTACGATCCACTAATCCTTCTTTACAGCATCCCTCACTCCCACACATTGAAGAATTCACACGGAAATTGCGTCGTTGTGAAATACGAGTACTATGTGTTCTAAGACATTTCCTTCTAAATCGAGTAACGTTTCTATGGAAACGACAGGATTTTCTTTTGGGATACGACAATCACATTTACGATGTACTAATCCTTCTTTACTGCATCCCTCACTCCCACACATTGAAGAATTCACACGGAAATTGCGTCGCTGTGAAATACGAGTACTATGTGTTCTAAGACATTTCCTTCTAAATCGAGTAACGTTTCTATGGAAACGACAGGATTTACTTTTGGGATACGACAATCACATTTACGATCCACTAATCCTTCTTTACTGCATCCCTCACTCCCACACATTGAAGAATTCACACGGAAATTGCGTCGCTGTGAAATACGAGTACTATGTGTTCTAAGACATTTCCTTCTAAATCGAGTAACGTTTCTATGGAAACGACAGGATTTTCTTTTGGGATACGACAATCACATTTACGATCCACTAATCCTTCTTTACTGCATCCCTCACTCCCACACATTGAAGAATTCACACGGAAATTCCGTCGCTGTGAAATACGAGTACTATGTGTTCTAAGACATTTCCTTCTAAATCGAGCAACGTTTCTATGGAAACGACAGGATTTTCTTTTGGGATACGACAATCACATTTACGATCCACTAATCCTTCTTTACAGCATCCCTCACTCCCACACATTGAAGAATTCACACGGAAATTGCGTCGTTGTGAAATACGAGTACTATGTGTTCTAAGACATTTCCTTCTAAATCGAGTAACGTTTCTATGGAAACGACAGGATTTTCTTTTGGGATACGACAATCACATTTACGATCCACTAATCCTTCTTTACTGCATCCCTCACTCCCACACATTGAAGAATTCACACGGAAATTGCGTCGCTGTGAAATACGAGTACTATGTGTTCTAAGACATTTCCTTCTAAATCGAGTAACGTTTCTATGGAAACGACAGGATTTACTTTTGGGATACGACAATCACATTTACGATCCACTAATCCTTCTTTACTGCATCCCTCACGCCCACACATTGAAGAATTCACACGGAAATTGCGTCGCTGTAAAATACGAGTACTATGTGTTCTAAGACATTTCCTTCTAAATCGAGTAACGTTTCTATGGAAACGACAGGATTTTTTTTGGGATACGACAATCACATTTACGATCCACTAATCCTTCTTTACTGCATCCCTCACTCCCACACATTGAAGAATTCACACGGAAATTGCGTCGCTGTGAAATACGAGTACTATGTGTTCTAAGACATTTCCTTCTAAATCGAGTAACGTTTCTATGGAAACGACAGGATTTTCTTTTGGGATACGACAATCACATTTACGATCCACTAATCCTTCTTTAGTGCATCCCTCACTCCCACACATTGAAGAATTCACACGGAAATTGCGTCGTTGTGAAATACGAGTACTATGTGTTCTAAGACATTTCCTTCTAAATCGAGTAACGTTTCTATGGAAACGACAGGATTTTCTTTTGGGATACGACAATCACATTTACGATCCACTAATCCTTCTTTACTGCATCCCTCACTCCCTCACATTGAAGAATTCACACGGAAATTGCGTCGCTGTGAAATACGAGTACTATGGGTTCTAAGACATTTCCTTTTAAATCGAGTAACGTTTCTATGGGAACGGCAGGATTTTCTTTTGGGATGCGACAATCACATTTACGATCCAGTAATCCTTCTTTACTGCATCCCTCACTCCCACACATTGAATAATTCACACGGAAATTGCGTCGCTGTGAAATCCGAGTACTATGTGTTCTAAGACATTTCCTTCTAAATCGAGTAACGTTTCTATGGAAACGACAGGATTTTCTTTTGGGATACGACAATCACATTTCCCATCCACTAATCCTTCTTTACTGCATCCCTCACTCCCACACATTGAAGAATTCACAAGGAAATTGCGTCGCTGTGAAATACGAGTACTATGTGTTCTAAGACATTTCCTTCTAAATCGAGTAACGTTTCTATGGAAACGACAGGATTTTCTTTTGGGATACGACAATCACATTTCCGATCCACTAATCCTTCTTTACTGCATCCCTCACTCCCACACATTGAAGAATTCACACGGAAATTCCGTCGCTGTGAAATACGAGTACTGTGTGTTCTAAGACATTTCCTTCTAAATCGAGTAACGTTTCAATGGAAACGACAGGATTTTCTTTTGGGATACGACAATCTCATTTCCGATCCACTAATCCTTTTTTACTGCATCCCTCACTCCAAACATTGACGAATTCACACGGAAATTCCGTCGCTGTGAAATACGAGTACTATGTGTTCTAAGACTTTTCCTTCTAAATCGAGAAACGTTTCTATGGAAACGACAGGATTTTCTTTTGGGATACGACAATCACATTTACGATCCACTAATCCTTCTTTACTGCATCCCTCACCCCCACACATTGAAGAATTCACACGGAAGTTGCGTCGCTGTGAAATACGAGTAATATGTGTTCTAAGACATTTCCTTCTAAATCGAGTAACGTTTCTATGGAAACGACAGGATTTTCTTTTGGGATACGACAATCACATTTCCGATCCACTAATCCTTCTTTACTGCATCCCTCACTCCCAAACATTGACGAATTCACACGGAAATTGCGTTGCTGTGAAATACGAGTACTATGTGTTCTAAGACATTTCCTTCTAAATCGAGTAACGTTTCTATGGAAACGACAGGATTTTCTTTTGGGATACGACAATCACATTTACGATCCACTAATCCTTCTTTACTGCATCCCTCACTCCCACACATTGAAGAATTCACACGGAAATTGCGTCGCTGTGAAATACGAGTACTATGTGTTCTAAGACATTTCCTTCTAAATCGAGTAACGTTTCTATGGAAACGACAGGATTTTCTTTTGGGATACGACAATCACATTTACGATCCACTAATCCTTCTTTACTGCATCCCTCACTCCCACACATTGAAGAATTCGCACGGAAATTGCGTCGCTGTGAAATACGAGTACTATGTGTGCTAAGACATTTCCTTCTAAATCGAGTAACGTTTCTATGGAAACGACAGGATTTTCTTTTGGGATACGACAATCACATTTACGATCCACTAATCCTTCTTTAGTGCATCCCTCACTCCCACACATTGAAGATTTCACACGGAAATTGCGTCGCTGTGAAATACGAGTACTATGTGTTCTAAGACATTTCCTTCTAAATCGAGTAACGTTTCTATGGAAACGACAGGATTTTCTTTTGGGATACGACAATCACATTTACGATCCACTAATCCTTCTTTACCGCATCCCTCACTCCCACACATTGAAGAATTCACACGGAAATTGCGTCGTTGTGAAATACGAGTATTATGTGTTCTAAGACATTTCCTTCTAAATCGAGTAACGTCTCTATGGAAACGACAGGATTTTCTTTTGGGATACGACAATCACATTTACGATCCACTAATCCTTCTTTACTGCATCCTTCACTCCCACACATTGAAGAATTCACACGGAAATTGCGTCGCTGTGATATACGAGTACTATGTGTTCTAAGACATTTCCTTCTAAATCGAGTAACGTTTCTATGGAAACGACAGGATTTTCTTTTGGGATACGACAATCTCATTTCCGATCCACTAATCCTTCTTTACTGCATCCCTCACTTCCAAACATTGACGAATTCACACGGAAATTGCGTTGCTGTGAAATACGAGTACTATGTGTTCTAAGACATTTCCTTCTAAATCGAGTAACGTTTCTATGGAAACGACAGGATTTTCTTTTGGGATACGACAATCACATTTCCGATCCACTAATCCTTCTTTACTGCATCCCTCACTCCCAAACATTGACGAATTCACACGGAAATTCCGTCGCTATGAAATACGAGTACTATGTGTTCTAAGACATTTCCTTCTAAATCGAGTAACGTTTCTATGGAAACGACAGGATTTTCTTTTGGGATACGACAATCACATTTCCGATCCACTAATCCTTTTTTACTGCATCCCTCACTCCCAAACATTGACGAATTCCCACGGAAATTGCGTCGCTGTGAAATACGAGTACTATGTGTTCTAAGACATTTCCTTCTAAATCGAGTAACGTTTCTATGGAAACGACAGAATTTTCTTTTGGGATACGACAATCTCATTTCCGATCCACTAATCCTTCTTTACTGCATCCCTCACTCCCAAACAATGACGAATTCACACGGAAATAGCGTCGCTGTGAAATACGAGTACTATGTGTTCTAAGACATTTCCTTCTAAATCGAGTAACGTTTCTATGGAAACGACAGGATTTGTCTTTTGGGATACAACAATCACATTTCCGATCCACTAATCCTTCTTTACTGCATCCCTCACTCCCACACATTGACGAATTCACACGGAAATTCCGTCGCTATGAAATACGAGTACTATGTGTTCTAAGACATTTCCTTCTAAATCGAGTAACGTTTCTATGGAAACGACAGGTTTTTCTTTTGGGATACGACAATCACATTTACGATCCACTAATCCTTCTTTACTGCATCCCTCACTCCCACACATTGAAGAATTTACACGGAAATTGCGTCGCTGTGAAATACGAGTACTATGTGTTCTAAGACATTTCCTTCTAAATCGAGTAACGTTTCTATGGAAACGACAGGATTTTCTTTTGGGATACGACAATCACATTTACGATCCACTAATCCTTCTTTACTGCATCCCTCACTCCCACACATTGAAGAATTCACACGGAAATTGCGTCGCTGTAAAATACGAGTACTATGTGTTCTAAGACATTTCCTTCTAAATCGAGTAACGTTTCTATGGAAACGACAGGATTTTCTTTTGGGATACGACAATCACATTTACGATCAAAATAATCCTTCTTTACTGCATCCCTCACTCCCACACACTGAAGAATTCACACGGAAATTGCGTCGCTGTTAAATACGAGTACTATGTGTTCTAAGACATTTCCTTCTAAATCGAGCATCGTTTCTATGGAAACGCCAGGATTTTCTTTTGGGATACGACAAACACATTTACGATCCACTAATCCTTCTTTACTGTATCCCTCACTCCCACACATTGAATAATTCACACAGAAATTGCATCGCTGTGAAATACGAGTACTATGTGTTCTAAGACATTTCCTTCTAAATCGAGTAACGTTTAAATGGAAACGATAGGATTTTCTTTTGGGATACGACAATCACATTTCTGATCCACTAATCCTTCTTTACTGCATCCCTCACTCCCAAACATTGACGAATTCACACGGAAATTCCGTCGCTATGAAATACGAGTACTATGTGTTCTAAGACATTTCCTTCTAAATCGAGTAACGTTTCTATGGAAACGACAGGATTTTCTTTTGGGATACGACAATCACATTTCCGATCCACTAATCCTTTTTTACTGCATCCCTCACTCCCAAACATTGACGAATTCCCACGGAAATTGCGTCGCTGTGAAATACGAGTACTATGTGTTCTAAGACATTTCCTTCTAAATCGAGTAACGTTTCTATGGAAACGACAGAATTTTCTTTTGGGATACGACAATCTCATTTCCGATCCACTAATCCTTCTTTACTGCATCCCTCACTCCCAAACAATGACGAATTCACACGGAAATAGCGTCGCTGTGAAATACGAGTACTATGTGTTCTAAGACATTTCCTTCTAAATCGAGTAACGTTTCTATGGAAACGACAGGATTTGTCTTTTGGGATACAACAATCACATTTCCGATCCACTAATCCTTCTTTACTGCATCCCTCACTCCCACACATTGACGAATTCACACGGAAATTCCGTCGCTATGAAATATGAGTACTATGTGTTCTAAGACATTTCCTTCTAAATCGAGTAACGTTTCTATGGAAACGACAGGTTTTTCTTTTGGGATACGACAATCACATTTACGATCCACTAATCCTTCTTTACTGCATCCCTCACTCCCACACATTGAAGAATTTACACGGAAATTGCGTCGCTGTGAAATACGAGTACTATGTGTTCTAAGACATTTCCTTCTAAATCGAGTAACGTTTCTATGGAAACGACAGGATTTTCTTTTGGGATACGACAATCACATTTACGATCCACTAATCCTTTTTTACTGCATCCCTCACTCCCAAACATTGACGAATTCACACGGAAATTCCGTCGCTGTGAAATACGAGTACTATGTGTTCTAAGACATTTCCTTCTAAATCGAGTAACGTTTCTATGGAAACGACAGGATTTGTCTTTTGGGATACAACAATCACATTTCCGATCCACTAATCCTTCTTTACCGCATCCCTCACTCCCACACATTGACGAATTCACACGGAAATTCCGTCGCTATGAAATACGAGTACTATGTGTTCTAAGACATTTCCTTCTAAATCGAGTAACGTTTCTATGGAAACGACAGGTTTTTCTTTTGGGATACGACAATCACATTTACGATCCACTAATCCTTCTTTACTGCATCCCTCACTCCCACACATTGAAGAATTTACACGGAAATTGCGTCGCTGTGAAATACGAGTACTATGTGTTCTAAGACATTTCCTTCTAAATCGAGTAACGTTTCTATGGAAACGACAGGATTATCTTTTGGGATACGACAATCACATTTACGATCCACTAATCCTGCTTTACTGCATCCCTCACTCCCACACATTGAAGAATTCACACGGAAATTGCGTCGCTGTAAAATACAAGTACTATGTGTTCTAAGACATTTCCTTCTAAATCGAGTAACGTTTCTATGGAAACGACAGGATTTTCTTTTGGGATACGACAATCACATTTACGATCAAAATAATCCTTCTTTACTGCATCCCTCACTCCCACACACTGAAGAATTCACACGGAAATTGCGTCGCTGTGAAATACGAGTACTATGTGTTCTAAGACATTTCCTTCTAAATCGAGCATCGTTTCTATGGAAACGCCAGGATTTTCTTTTGGGATACGACAATCACATTTACGATCCACTAATCCTTCTTTACTGTATCCCTCACTCCCACACATTGAATAATTCACACAGAAATTGCGTCGCTGTGAAATACGAGTACTATGTGTTCTAAGACATTTCCTTCTAAATCGAGTAACGTTTAAATGGAAACGATAGGATTTTCTTTTGGGATACGACAATCACATTTCCGATCCACTAATCCTTCTTTACTGCATCCCTCACTCCCAAACATTGACGAATTCACACGGAAATTCCGTCGCTATGAAATACGAGTACTATGTGTTCTAAGACATTTCCTTCTAAATCGAGTAACGTTTCTATGGAAACGACAGGATTTTCTTTTGGGATACGACAATCACATTTCCGATCCACTAATCCTTTTTTACTGCATCCCTCACTCCCAAACATTGACGAATTCCCACGGAAATTGCGTCGCTGTGAAATACGAGTACTATGTGTTCTAAGACATTTCCTTCTAAATCGAGTAACGTTTCTATGGAAACGACAGAATTTCCTTTTGGGATACGACAATCTCATTTCCGATCCACTAATCCTTCTTTACTGCATCCCTCACTCCCAAACAATGACGAATTCACACGGAAATAGCGTCGCTGTGAAATACGAGTACTATGTGTTCTAAGACATTTCCTTCTAAATCGAGTAACGTTTCTATGGAAACGACAGGATTTGTCTTTTGGGATACAACAATCACATTTCCGATCCACTAATCCTTCTTTACTGCATCCCTCACTCCCACACATTGACGAATTCACACGGAAATTCCGTCGCTATGAAATACGAGTACTATGTGTTCTAAGACATTTCCTTCTAAATCGAGTAACGTTTAAATGGAAACGATAGGATTTTCTTTTGGGATACGACAATCACATTTACGATCCACTAATCCTTCTTTACTGCATCCCTCACTCCCACACATTGAAGAATTCACACGGAAATTGCGTCACTGTGAAATACGAGTACTATGTGTTCTAAGACATTTCCTTCTAAATCGAGTAACGTTTCTATGGAAACGACAGGATTTTCTTTTGGGATACGACAATCACATTTACGATCCACTAATCCTTCTTTACTGCATCCCTTACTCCCACACATTGAAGAATTCACGCGGAAATTGCGTCGCTGTGAAATACGAATACTATGTGTTCTAAGACATTTCCTTCTAAATCGAGTAACCTTTCTATGGAAACGACAGGATTTTCTTTTGGGATACGACAATCACATTTACGATCCACTAATCCTTCTTTACTGCATCCCTCACTCCCACACATTGAAGAATTCACACGGAAATTGCGTCGCTGTGAAATACGAGTACTATGTGTTCTAAGACATTTCCTTCTAAATCGAGTAACGTTTATATGGAAAGGACAGGATTTTCTTTTGGGATACGACAATCACATTTACGATCCACTAATCCTTCTTTACTGCATCTCTCACTCCCACACATTGAAGAATTCACACGGAACTTGCGTCGCTGTGAAATACGAGTACTATGTGTTCTAAGACATTTCCTTCTAAATCGAGTAACGTTTCTATGGAAACGACAGGATTTTCTTTTGGGATACGACAATCACATTTACGATCCACTAATCCTTCTTTACTACATCTCTCACTCCCACACATTGAAGAATTCACACGGAAATTGCGTCGCTGTGAAATACGAGTACTATGTGTTCTAAGACATTTCCTTCTAAATCGAGTAACGTTTCTATGGAAACGACAGGGTTTTCTTTTGGGATACGACAATCACATTTACGATCCACTAATCCTTCTTTACTGCATCCCTCACTCCCACACATTGAAGAATTCACACGGAAATTGCGTCGCTGTGAAATACGAGTACTATGTGTTCTAAGACATTTCCTTCTAAATCGAGTAACGTTTCTATGGAAACGACAGAATTTTCTTTTGGGATACGACAATCTCATTTCCGATCCACTAATCCTTCTTTACTGCATCCCTCACTCCCAAACAATGACGAATTCACACGGAAATAGCGTCGCTGTGAAATACGAGTACTATGTGTTCTAAGACATTTCCTTCTAAATCGAGTAACGTTTCTATGGAAACGACAGGATTTGTCTTTTGGGATACAACAATCACATTTCCGATCCACTAATCCTTCTTTACTGCATCCCTCACTCCCACACATTGACGAATTCACACGGAAATTCCGTCGCTATGAAATATGAGTACTATGTGTTCTAAGACATTTCCTTCTAAATCGAGTAACGTTTCTATGGAAACGACAGGTTTTTCTTTTGGGATACGACAATCACATTTACGATCCACTAATCCTTCTTTACTGCATCCCTCACTCCCACACATTGAAGAATTTACACGGAAATTGCGTCGCTGTGAAATACGAGTACTATGTGTTCTAAGACATTTCCTTCTAAATCGAGTAACGTTTCTATGGAAACGACAGGATTTTCTTTTGGGATACGACAATCACATTTACGATCCACTAATCCTTTTTTACTGCATCCCTCACTCCCAAACATTGACGAATTCACACGGAAATTCCGTCGCTGTGAAATACGAGTACTATGTGTTCTAAGACATTTCCTTCTAAATCGAGTAACGTTAATATGGAAACGACAGGATTTGTCTTTTGGGATACAACAATCACATTTCCGATCCACTAATCCTTCTTTACCGCATCCCTCACTCCCACACATTGACGAATTCACACGGAAATTCCGTCGCTATGAAATACGAGTACTATGTGTTCTAAGACATTTCCTTCTAAATCGAGTAACGTTTCTATGGAAACGACAGGTTTTTCTTTTGGGATACGACAATCACATTTACGATCCACTAATCCTTCTTTACTGCATCCCTCACTCCCACACATTGAAGAATTTACACGGAAATTGCGTCGCTGTGAAATACGAGTACTATGTGTTCTAAGACATTTCCTTCTAAATCGAGTAACGTTTCTATGGAAACGACAGGATTTTCTTTTGGGATACGACAATCACATTTACGATCCACTAATCCTTCTTTACTGCATCCCTCACTCCCTCACATTGAAGAATTCACACGGAAATTGCGTCGCTGTGAAATACGAGTACTATGGGTTCTAAGACATTTCCTTTTAAATCGAGTAACGTTTCTATGGGAACGGCAGGATTTTCTTTTGGGATGCGACAATCACATTTACGATCCAGTAATCCTTCTTTACTGCATCCCTCACTCCCACACATTGAATAATTCACACGGAAATTGCGTCGCTGTGAAATCCGAGTACTATGTGTTCTAAGACATTTCCTTCTAAATCGAGTAACGTTTCTATGGAAACGACAGGATTTTCTTTTGGGATACGACAATCACATTTCCCATCCACTAATCCTTCTTTACTGCATCCCTCACTCCCACACATTGAAGAATTCACAAGGAAATTGCGTCGCTGTGAAATACGAGTACTATGTGTTCTAAGACATTTCCTTCTAAATCGAGTAACGTTTCTATGGAAACGACAGGATTTTCTTTTGGGATACGACAATCACATTTCCGATCCACTAATCCTTCTTTACTGCATCCCTCACTCCCACACATTGAAGAATTCACACGGAAATTCCGTCGCTGTGAAATACGAGTACTGTGTGTTCTAAGACATTTCCTTCTAAATCGAGTAACGTTTCAATGGAAACGACAGGATTTTCTTTTGGGATACGACAATCTCATTTCCGATCCACTAATCCTTTTTTACTGCATCCCTCACTCCAAACATTGACGAATTCACACGGAAATTCCGTCGCTGTGAAATACGAGTACTATGTGTTCTAAGACTTTTCCTTCTAAATCGAGAAACGTTTCTATGGAAACGACAGGATTTTCTTTTGGGATACGACAATCACATTTACGATCCACTAATCCTTCTTTACTGCATCCCTCACCCCCACACATTGAAGAATTCACACGGAAGTTGCGTCGCTGTGAAATACGAGTAATATGTGTTCTAAGACATTTCCTTCTAAATCGAGTAACGTTTCTATGGAAACGACAGGATTTTCTTTTGGGATACGACAATCACATTTCCGATCCACTAATCCTTCTTTACTGCATCCCTCACTCCCAAACATTGACGAATTCACACGGAAATTGCGTTGCTGTGAAATACGAGTACTATGTGTTCTAAGACATTTCCTTCTAAATCGAGTAACGTTTCTATGGAAACGACAGGATTTTCTTTTGGGATACGACAATCACATTTACGATCCACTAATCCTTCTTTACTGCATCCCTCACTCCCACACATTGAAGAATTCACACGGAAATTGCGTCGCTGTGAAATACGAGTACTATGTGTTCTAAGACATTTCCTTCTAAATCGAGTAACGTTTCTATGGAAACGACAGGATTTTCTTTTGGGATACGACAATCACATTTACGATCCACTAATCCTTCTTTACTGCATCCCTCACTCCCACACATTGAAGAATTCGCACGGAAATTGCGTCGCTGTGAAATACGAGTACTATGTGTGCTAAGACATTTCCTTCTAAATCGAGTAACGTTTCTATGGAAACGACAGGATTTTCTTTTGGGATACGACAATCACATTTACGATCCACTAATCCTTCTTTAGTGCATCCCTCACTCCCACACATTGAAGATTTCACACGGAAATTGCGTCGCTGTGAAATACGAGTACTATGTGTTCTAAGACATTTCCTTCTAAATCGAGTAACGTTTCTATGGAAACGACAGGATTTTCTTTTGGGATACGACAATCACATTTACGATCCACTAATCCTTCTTTACCGCATCCCTCACTCCCACACATTGAAGAATTCACACGGAAATTGCGTCGTTGTGAAATACGAGTACTATGTGTTCTAAGACATTTCCTTCTAAATCGAGTAACGTCTCTATGGAAACGACAGGATTTTCTTTTGGGATACGACAATCACATTTACGATCCACTAATCCTTCTTTACTGCATCCTTCACTCCCACACATTGAAGAATTCACACGGAAATTGCGTCGCTGTGATATACGAGTACTATGTGTTCTAAGACATTTCCTTCTAAATCGAGTAACGTTTCTATGGAAACGACAGGATTTTCTTTTGGGATACGACAATCTCATTTCCGATCCACTAATCCTTCTTTACTGCATCCCTCACTTCCAAACATTGACGAATTCACACGGAAATTGCGTTGCTGTGAAATACGAGTACTATGTGTTCTAAGACATTTCCTTCTAAATCGAGTAACGTTTCTATGGAAACGACAGGATTTTCTTTTGGGATACGACAATCACATTTCCGATCCACTAATCCTTCTTTACTGCATCCCTCACTCCCAAACATTGACGAATTCACACGGAAATTCCGTCGCTATGAAATACGAGTACTATGTGTTCTAAGACATTTCCTTCTAAATCGAGTAACGTTTCTATGGAAACGACAGGATTTTCTTTTGGGATACGACAATCACATTTCCGATCCACTAATCCTTTTTTACTGCATCCCTCACTCCCAAACATTGACGAATTCCCACGGAAATTGCGTCGCTGTGAAATACGAGTACTATGTGTTCTAAGACATTTCCTTCTAAATCGAGTAACGTTTCTATGGAAACGACAGAATTTTCTTTTGGGATACGACAATCTCATTTCCGATCCACTAATCCTTCTTTACTGCATCCCTCACTCCCAAACAATGACGAATTCACACGGAAATAGCGTCGCTGTGAAATACGAGTACTATGTGTTCTAAGACATTTCCTTCTAAATCGAGTAACGTTTCTATGGAAACGACAGGATTTGTCTTTTGGGATACAACAATCACATTTCCGATCCACTAATCCTTCTTTACTGCATCCCTCACTCCCACACATTGACGAATTCACACGGAAATTCCGTCGCTATGAAATACGAGTACTATGTGTTCTAAGACATTTCCTTCTAAATCGAGTAACGTTTCTATGGAAACGACAGGTTTTTCTTTTGGGATACGACAATCACATTTACGATCCACTAATCCTTCTTTACTGCATCCCTCACTCCCACACATTGAAGAATTTACACGGAAATTGCGTCGCTGTGAAATACGAGTACTATGTGTTCTAAGACATTTCCTTCTAAATCGAGTAACGTTTCTATGGAAACGACAGGATTTTCTTTTGGGATACGACAATCACATTTACGATCCACTAATCCTTCTTTACTGCATCCCTCACTCCCACACATTGAAGAATTCACACGGAAATTGCGTCGCTGTAAAATACGAGTACTATGTGTTCTAAGACATTTCCTTCTAAATCGAGTAACGTTTCTATGGAAACGACAGGATTTTCTTTTGGGATACGACAATCACATTTACGATCAAAATAATCCTTCTTTACTGCATCCCTCACTCCCACACACTGAAGAATTCACACGGAAATTGCGTCGCTGTTAAATACGAGTACTATGTGTTCTAAGACATTTCCTTCTAAATCGAGCATCGTTTCTATGGAAACGCCAGGATTTTCTTTTGGGATACGACAATCACATTTACGATCCACTAATCCTTCTTTACTGTATCCCTCACTCCCACACATTGAATAATTCACACAGAAATTGCATCGCTGTGAAATACGAGTACTATGTGTTCTAAGACATTTCCTTCTAAATCGAGTAACGTTTAAATGGAAACGATAGGATTTTCTTTTGGGATACGACAATCACATTTCTGATCCACTAATCCTTCTTTACTGCATCCCTCACTCCCAAACATTGACGAATTCACACGGAAATTCCGTCGCTATGAAATACGAGTACTATGTGTTCTAAGACATTTCCTTCTAAATCGAGTAACGTTTCTATGGAAACGACAGGATTTTCTTTTGGGATACGACAATCACATTTCCGATCCACTAATCCTTTTTTACTGCATCCCTCACTCCCAAACATTGACGAATTCCCACGGAAATTGCGTCGCTGTGAAATACGAGTACTATGTGTTCTAAGACATTTCCTTCTAAATCGAGTAACGTTTCTATGGAAACGACAGAATTTTCTTTTGGGATACGACAATCTCATTTCCGATCCACTAATCCTTCTTTACTGCATCCCTCACTCCCAAACAATGACGAATTCACACGGAAATAGCGTCGCTGTGAAATACGAGTACTATGTGTTCTAAGACATTTCCTTCTAAATCGAGTAACGTTTCTATGGAAACGACAGGATTTGTCTTTTGGGATACAACAATCACATTTCCGATCCACTAATCCTTCTTTACTGCATCCCTCACTCCCACACATTGACGAATTCACACGGAAATTCCGTCGCTATGAAATATGAGTACTATGTGTTCTAAGACATTTCCTTCTAAATCGAGTAACGTTTCTATGGAAACGACAGGTTTTTCTTTTGGGATACGACAATCACATTTACGATCCACTAATCCTTCTTTACTGCATCCCTCACTCCCACACATTGAAGAATTTACACGGAAATTGCGTCGCTGTGAAATACGAGTACTATGTGTTCTAAGACATTTCCTTCTAAATCGAGTAACGTTTCTATGGAAACGACAGGATTTTCTTTTGGGATACGACAATCACATTTACGATCCACTAATCCTTTTTTACTGCATCCCTCACTCCCAAACATTGACGAATTCACACGGAAATTCCGTCGCTGTGAAATACGAGTACTATGTGTTCTAAGACATTTCCTTCTAAATCGAGTAACGTTTCTATGGAAACGACAGGATTTGTCTTTTGGGATACAACAATCACATTTCCGATCCACTAATCCTTCTTTACCGCATCCCTCACTCCCACACATTGACGAATTCACACGGAAATTCCGTCGCTATGAAATACGAGTACTATGTGTTCTAAGACATTTCCTTCTAAATCGAGTAACGTTTCTATGGAAACGACAGGTTTTTCTTTTGGGATACGACAATCACATTTACGATCCACTAATCCTTCTTTACTGCATCCCTCACTCCCACACATTGAAGAATTTACACGGAAATTGCGTCGCTGTGAAATACGAGTACTATGTGTTCTAAGACATTTCCTTCTAAATCGAGTAACGTTTCTATGGAAACGACAGGATTTTCTTTTGGGATACGACAATCACATTTACGATCCACTAATCCTGCTTTACTGCATCCCTCACTCCCACACATTGAAGAATTCACACGGAAATTGCGTCGCTGTAAAATACAAGTACTATGTGTTCTAAGACATTTCCTTCTAAATCGAGTAACGTTTCTATGGAAACGACAGGATTTTCTTTTGGGATACGACAATCACATTTACGATCAAAATAATCCTTCTTTACTGCATCCCTCACTCCCACACACTGAAGAATTCACACGGAAATTGCGTCGCTGTGAAATACGAGTACTATGTGTTCTAAGACATTTCCTTCTAAATCGAGCATCGTTTCTATGGAAACGCCAGGATTTTCTTTTGGGATACGACAATCACATTTACGATCCACTAATCCTTCTTTACTGTATCCCTCACTCCCACACATTGAATAATTCACACAGAAATTGCATCGCTGTGAAATACGAGTACTATGTGTTCTAAGACATTTCCTTCTAAATCGAGTAACGTTTAAATGGAAACGATAGGATTTTCTTTTGGGATACGACAATCACATTTCCGATCCACTAATCCTTCTTTACTGCATCCCTCACTCCCAAACATTGACGAATTCACACGGAAATTCCGTCGCTATGAAATACGAGTACTATGTGTTCTAAGACATTTCCTTCTAAATCGAGTAACGTTTCTATGGAAACGACAGGATTTTCTTTTGGGATACGACAATCACATTTCCGATCCACTAATCCTTTTTTACTGCATCCCTCACTCCCAAACATTGACGAATTCCCACGGAAATTGCGTCGCTGTGAAATACGAGTACTATGTGTTCTAAGACATTTCCTTCTAAATCGAGTAACGTTTCTATGGAAACGACAGAATTTCCTTTTGGGATACGACAATCTCATTTCCGATCCACTAATCCTTCTTTACTGCATCCCTCACTCCCAAACAATGACGAATTCACACGGAAATAGCGTCGCTGTGAAATACGAGTACTATGTGTTCTAAGACATTTCCTTCTAAATCGAGTAACGTTTCTATGGAAACGACAGGATTTGTCTTTTGGGATACAACAATCACATTTCCGATCCACTAATCCTTCTTTACTGCATCCCTCACTCCCACACATTGACGAATTCACACGGAAATTCCGTCGCTATGAAATACGAGTACTATGTGTTCTAAGACATTTCCTTCTAAATCGAGTAACGTTTAAATGGAAACGATAGGATTTTCTTTTGGGATACGACAATCACATTTACGATCCACTAATCCTTCTTTACTGCATCCCTCACTCCCACACATTGAAGAATTCACACGGAAATTGCGTCACTGTGAAATACGAGTACTATGTGTTCTAAGACATTTCCTTCTAAATCGAGTAACGTTTCTATGGAAACGACAGGATTTTCTTTTGGGATACGACAATCACATTTACGATCCACTAATCCTTCTTTACTGCATCCCTCACTCCCACACATTGAAGAATTCACGCGGAAATTGCGTCGCTGTGAAATACGAATACTATGTGTTCTAAGACATTTCCTTCTAAATCGAGTAACCTTTCTATGGAAACGACAGGATTTTCTTTTGGGATACGACAATCACATTTACGATCCACTAATCCTTCTTTACTGCATCCCTCACTCCCAAACATTGAAGAATTCACACGGAAATTGCGTCGCTGTGAAATACGAGTACTATGTGTTCTAAGACATTTCCTTCTAAATCGAGTAACGTTTATATGGAAAGGACAGGATTTTCTTTTGGGATACGACAATCACATTTACGATCCACTAATCCTTCTTTACTGCATCTCTCACTCCCACACATTGAAGAATTCACACGGAACTTGCGTCGCTGTGAAATACGAGTACTATGTGTTCTAAGACATTTCCTTCTAAATCGAGTAACGTTTCTATGGAAACGACAGGATTTTCTTTTGGGATACGACAATCACATTTACGATCCACTAATCCTTCTTTACTACATCTCTCACTCCCACACATTGAAGAATTCACACGGAAATTGCGTCGCTGTGAAATACGAGTACTATGTGTTCTAAGACATTTCCTTCTAAATCGAGTAACGTTTCTATGGAAACGACAGGGTTTTCTTTTGGGATACGACAATCACATTTACGATCCACTAATCCTTCTTTACTGCATCCCTCACTCCCACACATTGAAGAATTCACACGGAAATTGCGTCGCTGTGAAGTACGAGTACTATGTGTTCTAAGACATTTCCTTCTAAATCGAGTAACGTTTCTATGGAAACGACAGGATTTTCTTTTGGGATACGACAATCACATTTACGATCCACTAATCCTTCTTTACTGCATCCCTCACTCCCACACATTGAAGAATTCACACGGAAATAGCGTCGCTGTGAAATACGAGTACTATGTGTTCTAAGACATTTCCTTCTAAATCGAGTAACGTTTCTATGGAAACGACAGGATTTGTCTTTTGGGATACAACAATCACATTTCCGATCCACTAATCCTTCTTTACTGCATCCCTCACTCCCACACATTGACGAATTCACACGGAAATTCCGTCGCTATGAAATACGAGTACTATGTGTTCTAAGACATTTCCTTCTAAATCGAGTAACGTTTCTATGGAAACGACAGGTTTTTCTTTTGGGATACGACAATCACATTTACGATCCACTAATCCTTCTTTACTGCATCCCTCACTCCCACACATTGAAGAATTTACACGGAAATTGCGTCGCTGTGAAATACGAGTACTATGTGTTCTAAGACATTTCCTTCTAAATCGAGTAACGTTTCTATGGAAACGACAGGATTTTCTTTTGGGATACGACAATCACATTGACGATCCACTAATCCTTCTTTACTGCATCCCTCACTCCCACACATTGAAGAATTCACACGGAAATTGCGTCGCTGTAAAATACGAGTACTATGTGTTCTAAGACATTTCCTTCTAAATCGAGTAACGTTTCTATGGAAACGACAGGATTTTCTTTTGGGATACGACAATCACATTTACGATCAAAATAATCCTTCTTTACTGCATCCCTCACTCCCACACACTGAAGAATTCACACGGAAATTGCGTCGCTGTTAAATACGAGTACTATGTGTTCTAAGACATTTCCTTCTAAATCGAGCATCGTTTCTATGGAAACGCCAGGATTTTCTTTTGGGATACGACAATCACATTTACGATCCACTAATCCTTCTTTACTGTATCCCTCACTCCCACACATTGAATAATTCACACAGAAATTGCATCGCTGTGAAATACGAGTACTATGTGTTCTAAGACATTTCCTTCTAAATCGAGTAACGTTTAAATGGAAACGATAGGATTTTCTTTTGGGATACGACAATCACATTTCCGATCCACTAATCCTTCTTTACTGCATCCCTCACTCCCAAACATTGACGAATTCACACGGAAATTCCGTCGCTATGAAATACGAGTACTATGTGTTCTAAGACATTTCCTTCTAAATCGAGTAACGTTTCTATGGAAACGACAGGATTTTCTTTTGGGATACGACAATCACATTTCCGATCCACTAATCCTTTTTTACTGCATCCCTCACTCCCAAACATTGACGAATTCCCACGGAAATTGCGTCGCTGTGAAATACGAGTACTATGTGTTCTAAGACATTTCCTTCTAAATCGAGTAACGTTTCTATGGAAACGACAGAATTTTCTTTTGGGATACGACAATCTCATTTCCGATCCACTAATCCTTCTTTACTGCATCCCTCACTCCCAAACAATGACGAATTCACACGGAAATAGCGTCGCTGTGAAATACGAGTACTATGTGTTCTAAGACATTTCCTTCTAAATCGAGTAACGTTTCTATGGAAACGACAGGATTTGTCTTTTGGGATACAACAATCACATTTCCGATCCACTAATCCTTCTTTACTGCATCCCTCACTCCCACACATTGACGAATTCACACGGAAATTCCGTCGCTATGAAATATGAGTACTATGTGTTCTAAGACATTTCCTTCTAAATCGAGTAACGTTTCTATGGAAACGACAGGTTTTTCTTTTGGGATACGACAATCACATTTACGATCCACTAATCCTTCTTTACTGCATCCCTCACTCCCACACATTGAAGAATTTACACGGAAATTGCGTCGCTGTGAAATACGAGTACTATGTGTTCTAAGACATTTCCTTCTAAATCGAGTAACGTTTCTATGGAAACGACAGGATTTTCTTTTGGGATACGACAATCACATTTACGATCCACTAATCCTTTTTTACTGCATCCCTCACTCCCAAACATTGACGAATTCACACGGAAATTCCGTCGCTGTGAAATACGAGTACTATGTGTTCTAAGACATTTCCTTCTAAATCGAGTAACGTTTCTATGGAAACGACAGGATTTGTCTTTTGGGATACAACAATCACATTTCCGATCCACTAATCCTTCTTTACCGCATCCCTCACTCCCACACATTGACGAATTCACACGGAAATTCCGTCGCTATGAAATACGAGTACTATGTGTTCTAAGACATTTCCTTCTAAATCGAGTAACGTTTCTATGGAAACGACAGGTTTTTCTTTTGGGATACGACAATCACATTTACGATCCACTAATCCTTCTTTACTGCATCCCTCACTCCCACACATTGAAGAATTTACACGGAAATTGCGTCGCTGTGAAATACGAGTACTATGTGTTCTAAGACATTTCCTTCTAAATCGAGTAACGTTTCTATGGAAACGACAGGATTTTCTTTTGGGATACGACAATCACATTTACGATCCACTAATCCTTCTTTACTGCATCCCTCACTCCCACACATTGAAGAATTCACACGGAAATTGCGTCGCTGTAAAATACAAGTACTATGTGTTCTAAGACATTTCCTTCTAAATCGAGTAACGTTTCTATGGAAACGACAGGATTTTCTTTTGGGATACGACAATCACATTTACGATCAAAATAATCCTTCTTTACTGCATCCCTCACTCCCACACACTGAAGAATTCACACGGAAATTGCGTCGCTGTGAAATACGAGTACTATGTGTTCTAAGACATTTCCTTCTAAATCGAGCATCGTTTCTATGGAAACGCCAGGATTTTCTTTTGGGATACGACAATCACATTTACGATCCACTAATCCTTCTTTACTGTATCCCTCACTCCCACACATTGAATAATTCACACAGAAATTGCATCGCTGTGAAATACGAGTACTATGTGTTCTAAGACATTTCCTTCTAAATCGAGTAACGTTTAAATGGAAACGATAGGATTTTCTTTTGGGATACGACAATCACATTTCCGATCCACTAATCCTTCTTTACTGCATCCCTCACTCCCAAACATTGACGAATTCACACGGAAATTCCGTCGCTATGAAATACGAGTACTATGTGTTCTAAGACATTTCCTTCTAAATCGAGTAACGTTTCTATGGAAACGACAGGATTTTCTTTTGGGATACGACAATCACATTTCCGATCCACTAATCCTTTTTTACTGCATCCCTCACTCCCAAACATTGACGAATTCCCACGGAAATTGCGTCGCTGTGAAATACGAGTACTATGTGTTCTAAGACATTTCCTTCTAAATCGAGTAACGTTTCTATGGAAACGACAGAATTTTCTTTTGGGATACGACAATCTCATTTCCGATCCACTAATCCTTCTTTACTGCATCCCTCACTCCCAAACAATGACGAATTCACACGGAAATAGCGTCGCTGTGAAATACGAGTACTATGTGTTCTAAGACATTTCCTTCTAAATCGAGTAACGTTTCTATGGAAACGACAGGATTTGTCTTTTGGGATACAACAATCACATTTCCGATCCACTAATCCTTCTTTACTGCATCCCTCACTCCCACACATTGACGAATTCACACGGAAATTCCGTCGCTATGAAATACGAGTACTATGTGTTCTAAGACATTTCCTTCTAAATCGAGTAACGTTTAAATGGAAACGATAGGATTTTCTTTTGGGATACGACAATCACATTTACGATCCACTAATCCTTCTTTACTGCATCCCTCACTCCCACACATTGAAGAATTCACACGGAAATTGCGTCACTGTGAAATACGAGTACTATGTGTTCTAAGACATTTCCTTCTAAATCGAGTAACGTTTCTATGGAAACGACAGGATTTTCTTTTGGGATACGACAATCACATTTACGATCCACTAATCCTTCTTTACTGCATCCCTCACTCCCACACATTGAAGAATTCACGCGGAAATTGCGTCGCTGTGAAATACGAATACTATGTGTTCTAAGACATTTCCTTCTAAATCGAGTAACCTTTCTATGGAAACGACAGGATTTTCTTTTGGGATACGACAATCACATTTACGATCCACTAATCCTTCTTTACTGCATCCCTCACTCCCACACATTGAAGAATTCACACGGAAATTGCGTCGCTGTGAAATACGAGTACTATGTGTTCTAAGACATTTCCTTCTAAATCGAGTAACGTTTCTATGGAAAGGACAGGATTTTCTTTTGGGATACGACAATCACATTTACGATCCACTAATCCTTCTTTACTGCATCTCTCACTCCCACACATTGAAGAATTCACACGGAACTTGCGTCGCTGTGAAATACGAGTACTATGTGTTCTAAGACATTTCCTTCTAAATCGAGTAACGTTTCTATGGAAACGACAGGATTTTCTTTTGGGATACGACAATCACATTTACGATCCACTAATCCTTCTTTACTACATCTCTCACTCCCACACATTGAAGAATTCACTCGGAAATTGCGTCGCTGTGAAATACGAGTACTATGTGTTCTAAGACATTTCCTTCTAAATCGAGTAACGTTTCTATGGAAACGACAGGGTTTTCTTTTGGGATACGACAATCACATTTACGATCCACTAATCCTTCTTTACTGCATCCCTCACTCCCACACATTGAAGAATTCACACGGAAATTGCGTCGCTGTGAAGTACGAGTACTATGTGTTCTAAGACATTTCCTTCTAAATCGAGTAACGTTTCTATGGAAACGACAGGATTTTCTTTTGGGATACGACAATCACATTTACGATCCACTAATCCTTCTTTACTGCATCCCTCACTCCCACACATTGAAGAATTCACACGGAAATTGCATCGCTGTGAAATACGAGTACTATGTGTTCTAAGACATTTCCTTCTAAATCGAGTAACGTTTCTATGGAAACGACAGGATTTTCTTTTGGGATACGACAATCACATTTCCGATCCACTAATCGTTCTTTACTGCATCCCTCACTCCCAAACATTGAAGAATTCACACGGAAATTGCGTCGCTGTGAAATACGAGTACTATGTGTTCTAAGACATTTCCTTCTAAATCGAGTAACGTTTCTATGGAAACGACAGGATTTTCTTTTGGGATACGACAATCTCATTTCCGATCCACTAATCCTTTTTTACTGCATCCCTCACTCCCAAACATTGACGAATTCACACGGAAATTCCGTCGCTGTGAAATACGAGTACTATGTGTTCTAAGACATTTCCTTCTAAATCGAGTAACGTTTCTATGGAAACGACAGGATTTACTTTTGGGATACGACAATCACATATACGATCCACTAATCCTTCTTTACTGCATCCCTCACTCCCACACATTGAAGAATTCACACGGAAATTGCGTCGCTGTGAAATACGAGTACTATGTGTTCTAAGACATTTCCTTCTAAATCGAGTAACGTTTCTATGGAAACGACAGGATTTTCTTTTGGGATGCGACAATCACATTTACGATGCACTAATCCTTCTTTACTGCATCCCTCACTCCCACACATTGAAGAATTCACACGGAAATTGCGTCGCTGTGAAATACGAGTACTATGTGTTCTAAGACATTTCCTTCTAAATCGAGTAACGTTTCTATGGAAACGACAGGATTTTCTTTTGGGATACGACAATCTCATTTCCGATCCACTAATCCTTTTTTACTGCATCCCTCACTCCCAAACATTGACGAATTCACACGGAAATTCCGTCGCTGTGAAATACGAGTACTATGTGTTCTAAGACATTTCCTTCTAAATCGAGTAACGTTTCTATGGAAACGACAGGATTTTCTTTTGGGATACGACAATCACATTTACGATCCCCTAACCCTTCTTTACTGCATCCCTCACTCCCACACATTGAAGAATTCACACGGAAATTGCGTCGCTGTGAAATGCGAGTACTATGTGTTCTAAGACATTTCCTTCTAAATCGAGTAACGTTTCTATGGAAACGACAGGATTTTCTTTTGGGATACGACAATCACATTTACGATCCACTAATCCTTCTTTACTGCATCCCTCACTCCCACACATTGAAGAATTCACACGGAAATTGCGTCGCTGTGAAATACGAGTACTATGTGTTCTAAGACATTTCCTTCTAAATCGAGTAACGTTCCTATGGAAACGACAGGATTTTCTTTTGGGATACGACAATCACATTTCCGATCCACTAATCCTTCTTTACTGCATCCCTCACTCCCACACAATGAAGAATTCACACGGAAATTCCGTCGCTGTGAAATACGAGTACTATGTGTTCTAAGACATTTCCTTCTAAATCGAGTAACGTTTCTATGGAAACGACGGGATTTTCTTTTGGGATACGACAATGTCATTTACGATCCACTAATCCTTTTTTACTGCATCCCTCACTCCCAAACATTGACGAATTCACACGGAAATTGCGTCGCTGTGAAATACGAGTACTATGTGTTCTAATACATTTCCTTCTAAATCGAGTAACGTTTCTATGGAAAGGACAGGATTTTCTTTTGGGATACGACAATCACATTTACGATCCACTAATCCTTCTTTACTGCATCCCTCACTCCCACACATTGAAGAATTCACACGGAAATTGCGTCGCTGTGAAATACGAGTACTATGTGTTCTAAGACATTTCCTTCTAAATCGAGTAACGTTTCTATGGAAACGATAGGATTTTCTTTTGGGATACGACAATCTCATTTCCGATCCACTAATCCTTTTTTACTGCATCCCTCACTCCCAAACATTGACGAATTCACACGGAAATTCCGTCGCTGTGAAATACGAGTACTATGTGTTCTAAGACATTTCCTTCTAAATCGAGTAACGTTTCTATGGAAACGACAGGATTTTCTTTTGGGATACGACAATCACATTTACGATCCACTAATCCTTCTTTACTGCATCCCTCACTCCCACACATTGAAGAATTCACACGGAAATTGCGTCGCTGTGAAATACGAGTACTATGTGTTCTAAGACATTTCCTTCTAAATCGAGTAACGTTTCTATGGAAACGACAGGATTTTCTTTTGGGATACGACAATCACATTTACGATCCACTAATCCTTCTTTACTGCATCCCTCACTCCCACACATTGAAGAATTCACACGGAAATTGCGTCGCTGTGAAATACGAGTACTATGTGTTCTAAGACATTTCCTTCTAAATCGAGTAACGATTCTATGGAAACGACAGGATTTTCTTTTGGGATACGACAATCACATTTACGATCCACTAATCCTTCTTTACTGCATCCCTCACTCCCACACATTGAAGAATTCACACGGAAATTGCGTCGCTATGAAATACGAGTACTATGTGTTCTAAGACATTTCCTTCTAAATCGAGTAACGTTTCTATGGAAAGGACAGGATTTTCTTTTGGGATACGACAATCACATTTACGATCCACTAATCGTTCTTTACTGCATCCCTCACTCCCACACATTGAAGAATTCACACGGAAATTGCGTCGCTGTGAAATACGAGTACTATGTAATCTAAGACATTTCCTTCTAAATCGAGTAACGTTTCTATGGAAACGACAGGATTTTCTTTTGGGATACGACAATCACATTTACGATCCACTAATCCTTCTTTACTACATCTCTCACTCCCACACATTGAAGAATTCACACGGAAATTGCGTCGCTGTGAAATACGAGTACTATGTGTTCTAAGACATTTCCTTCTAAATCGAGTAACGTTTCTATGGAAACGACAGGATTTTCTTTTGGGATACGACAATCACATTTACGATCCACTAATCCTACTTTACTGCATCCCTCACTCCCAAACATTGACGAATTCACACGGAAATTCCGTCGCTGTGAAATACGAGTACTATGTGTTCTAAGACATTTCCTTCTAAATCGAGTAACGTTTCTATGGAAACGACAGGATTTACTTTTGGGATACGACAATCACATATACGATCCACTAATCATTCTTTACTGCACCCCTCACTCCCACACATTGAAGAATTCACACGGAAATTGCGTCGCTGTGATATACCAGTACTATGTGTTCTAAGACATTTCCTTCTAAATCGAGTAACGTTTCTATGGAAACGACAGGATTTTCTTTTGGGATACTACAATCACATTTACGATCCACTAATCCTTCTTTACTGCATCCCTCACTCCCACACATTGAAGAATTCACACGGAAATTGCGTCGCTGTGAAATACAGGCACTATGTGTTCTAAGACATTTCCTTCTAAATCGAGTAACGTTTCTATTGAAACGACAGGATTTTCTTTTGGGATACGACAATCACATTTACGATCCACTAATCCTTCTTTACTGCATCCCTCACTCCCACACATTGAAGAATTCACACGGAAATTGCATCGCTGTGAAATACGAGTACTATGTGTTCTAAGACATTTCCTTCTAAATCGAGTAACGTTTCTATGGAAACGACAGGATTTTCTTTTGGGATGCGACAATCACATTTACGATGCACTAATCCTTCTTTACTGCATCCCTCACTCCCACACATTGAAGAATTCACACGGAAATTGCGTCGCTGTGAAATACGAGTACTATGTGTTCTAAGACATTTCCTTCTAAATCAAGTAACGTTTCTATGGAAACGACAGGATTTTCTTTTGGGATACGACAATCTCATTTCCGATCCACTAATCCTTTTTTACTGCATCCCTCACTCCCAAACATTGACGAATTCACACGGAAATTCCGTCGCTGTGAAATACGAGTACTATGTGTTCTAAGACATTTCCTTCTAAATCGAGTAACGTTTCTATGGAAACGACAGGATTTTCTTTTGGGATACGACAATCACATTTACGATCCCCTAATCCTTCTTTACTGCATCCCTCACTCCCACACATTGAAGAATTCACACGGAAATTGCGTCGCTGTGAAATACGAGTACTATGTGTTCTAAGACATTTCCTTCTAAATCGAGTAACGTTTCTATGGAAACGACAGGATTTTCTTTTGGGATACGACAATCACATTTACGATCCACTAATCCTTCTTTACTGCATCCCTCACTCCCACACATTGAAGAATTCACACGGAAATTGCGTCGCTGTGAAATACGAGTACTATGTGTTCTAAGACATTTCCTTCTAAATCGAGTAACGTTTCTATAGAAACGACAGGATTTTCTTTTGGGATACGACAATCTCATTTACGACCCACTAATCTATTTTTACTGCATCCCTCACTCCCAAACATTGACGAATTCACACGGAAATTGCGTCGCTGTGAAATACGAGTACTATGTGTTCTAAGACATTTCCTTCTAAATCGAGTAACGTTTCTATGGAAACGACAGGATTTTCTTTTGGGATACGACAATCACATTTACGATCCACTAATCCTTCTTTACTACATCCCTCACTCCCACACATTGAAGAATTCACACGGAAATTGCGTCGCTGTGAAATACGAGTACTATGTGTTCTAAGACATTTCCTTCTAAATCGAGTAACGTTTCTATGGAAACGACAGGATTTTCTTTTGGGATACGACAATCACATTTACGATCAACTAATCCTTCTTTACTGCATCCCTCACTCCCACACATTGAAGAATTCACACGGAAATTGCGTCGCTGTGAAATACGAGTACTATGTGTTCTAAGACATTTCCTTCTAAATCGAGTAACGTTTCTATGGAAACGACAGGATTTTCTTTTGGGATACGACAATCACATTTCCGATCCACTAATCCTTCTTTACTGCATCCCTCACTCCCACACATTGAAGAATTCACACGGAAATTCCGTCGCTGTGAAATACGAGTACTATGTGTTCTAAGACATTTCCTTCTAAATCGAGTAACGTTTCTATGGAAACGACAGGATTTTCTTTTGGGATACGACAATCTCATTTACGATCCACTAATCCTTTTTTACTGCATCCCTCACTCCCAAACATTGACGAATTCACACGGAAATTGCGTCGCTGTGAAATACGAGTACTATGTGTTCTAAGACATTTCCTTCTAAATCGAGTAACAGTTCTATGGAAAGGACAGGATTTTCTTTTGGGATACGACAATCACATTTACGATCCACTAATCCTTTTTTACTGCATCCCTCACTCCCACACATTGAAGAATTCACACGGAAATTGCGTCGCTGTGAAATACGAGTACTATGTGTTCTAAGACATTTCCTACTAAATCGAGTAACGTTTCTATGGAAACGACAGGATTTTCTTTTGGGACACGACAATCACATTTACGATCCACTAATCCTTCTTTACTACATCTCTCACTCCCACACATTGAAGAATTCACACGGAAATTGCGTCGCTGTGAAATACGAGTACTATGTGTTCTAAGACATTTCCTTCTAAATCGAGTAACGTTTCTATGGAAACGACAGGATTTTCTTTTGGGATACGACAATCACATTTACGATCCACTAATCCTTCTTTACTGCATCCCTCACTCCCACACATTGAAGAATTCACACGGAAATTGCGTCGCTGTGAAATACGAGTACTATGTGTTCTAAGACATTTCCTTCTAAATCGAGTAACGTTTCTATGGAAACGACAGGATTTTCTTTCGGGATACGACAATCACATTTACGATCCACTATTCCTTCTTTACTGCAACCCTCACTCCCACACATTGAAGAATTCACACGGAAATTGCGTCGCTGTGAAATACGAGTACTATGTGTTCTAAGACATTTCCTTCTAAATCGAGTAACGTTTCTATGGAAACGACAGGATTTTCTTTTGGGATACGACAATCACATTTACGATCCACTAATCGTTCTTTACTGCATCCCTCACTCCCAAACATTGAAGAATTCACACGGAAATTGCGTCGCTGTGAAATACGAGTACTATGTGTTCTAAGACATTTCCTTCTAAATCGAGTAACGTTTCTATGGAAACGACAGGATTTTCTTTTGGGATACGACAATCTCATTTCCGATCCACTAATCCTTTTTTACTGCATCCCTCACTCCCAAACATTGACGAATTCACACGGAAATTCCGTCGCTGTGAAATACGAGTACTATGTGTTCTAAGACATTTCCTTCTAAATCGAGTAACGTTTCTATGGAAACGACAGGATTTTCTTTTGGGATACGACAATCACATATACGATCCACTAATCATTCTTTACTGCATCCCTCACTCCCACACATTGAAGAATTCACACGGAAATTGCGTCGCTGTGAAATACGAGTACTATGTGTTCTAAGACATTTCCTTCTAAATCGAGTAACGTTTCTATGGAAACGACAGGATTTTCTTTTGGGATACTACAATCACATTTACGATCCACTAATCCTTCTTTACTGCATCCCTCACTCCCACACATTGAAGAATTCACACGGAAATTGCGTCGTTGTGAAATACGAGCACTATGTGTTCTAAGACATTTCCTTCTAAATCGAGTAACGTTTCTATGGAAACGACAGGATTTTCTTTTGGGATACGACAATCACATTTACGATCCACTAATCCTTCTTTACTGCATCCCTCACTCCCACACATTGAAGAATTCACACGGAAATTGCGTCGCTGTGAAATACGAGTACTATGTGTTCTAAGACATTTCCTTCTAAATCGAGTAACGTTTCTATGGAAACGACAGGATTTTCTTTTGGGATGCGACAATCACATTTACGATGCACTAATCCTTCTTTACTGCATCCCTCACTCCCACACATTGAAGAATTCACACGGAAATTGCGTCGCTGTGAAATACGAGTACTATGTGTTCTAAGACATTTCCTTCTAAATCGAGTAACGTTTCTATGGAAACGACAGGATTTTCTTTTGGGATACGACAATCTCATTTCCGATCCACTAATCCTTTTTTACTGCATCCCTCACTCCCAAACATTGACGAATTCACACGGAAATTCCGTCGCTGTGAACTACGAGTACTATGTGTTCTAAGACATTTCCTTCTAAATCGAGTAACGTTTCTATGGAAACGACAGGATTTTCTTTTGGGATACGACAATCACATTTACGATCCCCTAATCCTTCTTTACTGCATCCCTCACTCCCACACATTGAAGAATTCACACGGAAATTGCGTCGCTGTGAAATACGAGTACTATGTGTTCTAAGACATTTCCTTCTAAATCGAGTAACGTTTCTATGGAAACGACAGGATTTTCTTTTGGGATACGACAATCACATTTACGATCCACTAATCCTTCTTTACTGCATCCCTCACTCCCACACATTGAAGGATTCACACGGAAATTGCGTCGCTGTGAAATACGAGTACTATGTGTACTAAGACATTTCCTTCTAAATAGAGTAACGTTTCTATAGAAACGACAGGATTTTCTTTTGGGATACGACAATCTCATTTCCGATCCACTAATCCTTTTTTACTGCATCCCTCACTCCCAAACATTGACGAATTCACACGGAAATTCCGTCGCTGTGAACTACGAGTACTATGTGTTCTAAGACATTTCCTTCTAAATCGAGTAACGTTTCTATGGAAACGACAGGATTTTCTTTTGGGATACGACAATCACATTTACGATCAACTAATCCTTCTTTACTGCATCCCTCACTCCCACACATTGAAGAATTCACACGGAAATTGCGTCGCTGTGAAATACAAGTACTATGTGTTCTAAGACAGTTTCCTTCTAAATCGAGTAACGTTTCTATGGAAACGACAGGATTTTCTTTTGGGATACGACAATCACATTTCCGATCCACTAATCCTTCTTTACTGCATCCCTCACTCCCACACATTGAAGAATTCACACGGAAATTCCGTCGCTGTGAAATACGAGTACTATGTGTTCTAAGACATTTCCTTCTAAATCGAGTAACGTTTCTATGGAAACGACAGGATTTTCTTTTGGGATACGACAATCTCATTTACGATCCACTAATCCTTTTTTACTGCATCCCTCACTCCCAAACATTGACGAATTCACACGGAAATTGCGTCGCTGTGAAATACGAGTACTATGTGTTCTAAGACATTTCCTTCTAAATCGAGTAACGTTTCTATGGAAAGGACAGGATTTTCTTTTGGGATACGACAATCACATTTACGATCCACTAATCCTTCTTTACTGCATCCCTCACTCCCACACATTGAAGAATTCACACGGAAATTGCGTCGCTGTGAAATACGAGTACTATGTGTTCTAAGACATTTCCTTCTAAATCGAGTAACGTTTCTATGGAAACGACAGGATTTTCTTTTGGGATACGACAATCACATTTACGAACCACTAATCCTTCTTTACTACATCTCTCACTCCCACACATTGAAGAATTCACACGGAAATTGCGTCGCTGTGAAATACGAGTACTATGTGTTCTAAGACATTTCCTTCTAAATCGAGTAACGTTTCTATGGAAACGACAGGATTTTCTTTTGGGATACGACAATCACATTTACGATCCACTAATCCTTCTTTACTGCATCCCTCACTCCCACACATTGAAGAATTCACACGGAAATTGCGTTGCTGTGAAATACTTGTACTATGTGTTCTAAGACATTTCCTTCTAAATCGAGTAACGTTTCTATGGAAACGACAGGATTTTCTTTTGGGATACGACAATCACATTTACGATCCACTAATCCTTCTTTACTGCATCCCTCACTCCCACACATTGAAGAATTCACACAAAAATTGCGTCGCTGTGAAATACGAGTACTATGTGTTCTAAGACATTTCCTTCTAAATCGAGTAACGTTTCTATGGAAACGACAGGATTTTCTTTTGGGATACGACAATCACATTTACGATCCACTAATCGTACTTTACTGCATCCCTCACTCCCAAACATTGAAGAATTCACACGGAAATTGCGTCGCTGTGAAATACGAGTACTATGTGTTCTAAGACATTTCCTTCTAAATCGAGTAACGTTTCTATGGAAACGACAGGATTTTCTTTTGGGATACGACAATCTCATTTCCGATCCACTAATCCTTTTTTACTGCATCCCTCACTCCCAAACATTGACGAATTCACACGGAAATTCCGTCGCTGTGAAATACGAGTACTATGTGTTCTAAGACATTTCCTTCTAAATCGAGTAACGTTTCTATGGAAACGACAGGATTTTCTTTTGGGATACGACAATCTCATTTCCGATCCACTAATCCTTTTTTACTGCATCCCTCACTCCCAAACATTGACGAATTCACACGGAAATTGCGTCGCTGTGAAATACGAGTACTATGTGTTCTAAGACATTTCCTTCTAAATCGAGTAACGTTTCTATGGAAACGACAGGATTTTCTTTTGGGATACGACAATCACATTTACGATCCACTAATCCTTCTTTACTGCATCCCTCACTCCCACACATTGAAGAATTCACACGGAAATTGCGTCGCTGTGAAATACGAGTACTATGTGTTCTAAGACATTTCCTTCTAAATCGAGTAACGTTTCTATGGAAACGACAGGATTTTCTTTCGGGATACGACAATCACATTTACGATCCACTATTCCTTCTTTACTGCAACCCTCACTCCCACACATTGAAGAATTCACACGGAAATTGCGTCGCTGTGAAATACGAGTACTATGTGTTCTAAGACATTTCCTTCTAAATCGAGTAACGTTTCTATGGAAACGACAGGATTTTCTTTTGGGATACGACAATCACATTTACGATCCACTAATCGTTCTTTACTGCATCCCTCACTCCCAAACATTGAAGAATTCACACGGAAATTGCGTCGCTGTGAAATACGAGTACTATGTGTTCTAAGACATTTCCTTCTAAATCGAGTAACGTTTCTATGGAAACGACAGGATTTTCTTTTGGGATACGACAATCTCATTTCCGATCCACTAATCCTTTTTTACTGCATCCCTCACTCCCAAACATTGACGAATTCACACGGAAATTCCGTCGCTGTGAAATACGAGTACTATGTGTTCTAAGACATTTCCTTCTAAATCGAGTAACGTTTCTATGGAAACGACAGGATTTTCTTTTGGGATACGACAATCACATATACGATCCACTAATCATTCTTTACTGCATCCCTCACTCCCACACATTGAAGAATTCACACGGAAATTGCGTCGCTGTGAAATACGAGTACTATGTGTTCTAAGACATTTCCTTCTAAATCGAGTAACGTTTCTATGGAAACGACAGGATTTTCTTTTGGGATACTACAATCACATTTACGATCCACTAATCCTTCTTTACTGCATCCCTCACTCCCACACATTGAAGAATTCACACGGAAATTGCGTCGTTGTGAAATACGAGCACTATGTGTTCTAAGACATTTCCTTCTAAATCGAGTAACGTTTCTATGGAAACGACAGGATTTTCTTTTGGGATACGACAATCACATTTACGATCCACTAATCCTTCTTTACTGCATCCCTCACTCCCACACATTGAAGAATTCACACGGAAATTGCGTCGCTGTGAAATACGAGTACTATGTGTTCTAAGACATTTCCTTCTAAATCGAGTAACGTTTCTATGGAAACGACAGGATTTTCTTTTGGGATGCGACAATCACATTTACGATGCACTAATCCTTCTTTACTGCATCCCTCACTCCCACACATTGAAGAATTCACACGGAAATTGCGTCGCTGTGAAATACGAGTACTATGTGTTCTAAGACATTTCCTTCTAAATCGAGTAACGTTTCTATGGAAACGACAGGATTTTCTTTTGGGATACGACAATCTCATTTCCGATCCACTAATCCTTTTTTACTGCATCCCTCACTCCCAAACATTGACGAATTCACACGGAAATTCCGTCGCTGTGAACTACGAGTACTATGTGTTCTAAGACATTTCCTTCTAAATCGAGTAACGTTTCTATGGAAACGACAGGATTTTCTTTTGGGATACGACAATCACATTTACGATCCCCTAATCCTTCTTTACTGCATCCCTCACTCCCACACATTGAAGAATTCACACGGAAATTGCGTCGCTGTGAAATACGAGTACTATGTGTTCTAAGACATTTCCTTCTAAATCGAGTAACGTTTCTATGGAAACGACAGGATTTTCTTTTGGGATACGACAATCACATTTACGATCCACTAATCCTTCTTTACTGCATCCCTCACTCCCACACATTGAAGGATTCACACGGAAATTGCGTCGCTGTGAAATACGAGTACTATGTGTACTAAGACATTTCCTTCTAAATAGAGTAACGTTTCTATAGAAACGACAGGATTTTCTTTTGGGATACGACAATCTCATTTCCGATCCACTAATCCTTTTTTACTGCATCCCTCACTCCCAAACATTGACGAATTCACACGGAAATTCCGTCGCTGTGAACTACGAGTACTATGTGTTCTAAGACATTTCCTTCTAAATCGAGTAACGTTTCTATGGAAACGACAGGATTTTCTTTTGGGATACGACAATCACATTTACGATCAACTAATCCTTCTTTACTGCATCCCTCACTCCCACACATTGAAGAATTCACACGGAAATTGCGTCGCTGTGAAATACAAGTACTATGTGTTCTAAGACAGTTTCCTTCTAAATCGAGTAACGTTTCTATGGAAACGACAGGATTTTCTTTTGGGATACGACAATCACATTTCCGATCCACTAATCCTTCTTTACTGCATCCCTCACTCCCACACATTGAAGAATTCACACGGAAATTCCGTCGCTGTGAAATACGAGTACTATGTGTTCTAAGACATTTCCTTCTAAATCGAGTAACGTTTCTATGGAAACGACAGGATTTTCTTTTGGGATACGACAATCTCATTTACGATCCACTAATCCTTTTTTACTGCATCCCTCACTCCCAAACATTGACGAATTCACACGGAAATTGCGTCGCTGTGAAATACGAGTACTATGTGTTCTAAGACATTTCCTTCTAAATCGAGTAACGTTTCTATGGAAAGGACAGGATTTTCTTTTGGGATACGACAATCACATTTACGATCCACTAATCCTTCTTTACTGCATCCCTCACTCCCACACATTGAAGAATTCACACGGAAATTGCGTCGCTGTGAAATACGAGTACTATGTGTTCTAAGACATTTCCTTCTAAATCGAGTAACGTTTCTATGGAAACGACAGGATTTTCTTTTGGGATACGACAATCACATTTACGAACCACTAATCCTTCTTTACTACATCTCTCACTCCCACACATTGAAGAATTCACACGGAAATTGCGTCGCTGTGAAATACGAGTACTATGTGTTCTAAGACATTTCCTTCTAAATCGAGTAACGTTTCTATGGAAACGACAGGATTTTCTTTTGGGATACGACAATCACATTTACGATCCACTAATCCTTCTTTACTGCATCCCTCACTCCCACACATTGAAGAATTCACACGGAAATTGCGTTGCTGTGAAATACTTGTACTATGTGTTCTAAGACATTTCCTTCTAAATCGAGTAACGTTTCTATGGAAACGACAGGATTTTCTTTTGGGATACGACAATCACATTTACGATCCACTAATCCTTCTTTACTGCATCCCTCACTCCCACACATTGAAGAATTCACACAAAAATTGCGTCGCTGTGAAATACGAGTACTATGTGTTCTAAGACATTTCCTTCTAAATCGAGTAACGTTTCTATGGAAACGACAGGATTTTCTTTTGGGATACGACAATCACATTTACGATCCACTAATCGTACTTTACTGCATCCCTCACTCCCAAACATTGAAGAATTCACACGGAAATTGCGTCGCTGTGAAATACGAGTACTATGTGTTCTAAGACATTTCCTTCTAAATCGAGTAACGTTTCTATGGAAACGACAGGATTTTCTTTTGGGATACGACAATCTCATTTCCGATCCACTAATCCTTTTTTACTGCATCCCTCACTCCCAAACATTGACGAATTCACACGGAAATTCCGTCGCTGTGAAATACGAGTACTATGTGTTCTAAGACATTTCCTTCTAAATCGAGTAACGTTTCTATGGAAACGACAGGATTTTCTTTTGGGATACGACAATCACATATACGATCCACTAATCATTCTTTACTGCATCCCTCACCCCCACACATTGAAGAATTCACACGGAAATTGCGTCGCTGTGAAATACGAGTACTATGTGTTCTAAGACATTTCCTTCTAAATCGAGTAACGTTTCTATGGAAACGACAGGATTTTCTTTTGGGATACGACAATCACATTTCCGATCCACTAATCCTTCTTTACTGCATCCCTCACTCCCACACATTGAAGAATTCACACGGAAATTGCGTCGCTGTGAAATACGAGCACTATGTGTTCTAAGACATTTCCTTCTAAATCGAGTAACGTTTCTATGGAAACGACAGGATTTTCTTTTGGGATACGACAATCACATTTATGATCCACTAATCCTTCTTTACTGCATCCCTCACTCCCACACATTGAAGAATTCACACGGAAATTGCGTCGCTGTGAAATACGAGTACTATGTGTTCTAAGACATTTCCTTCTAAATCGAGTAACGTTTCTATGGAAACGACAGGATTTTCTTTTGGGATGCGACAATCACATTTACGATGCACAAATCCTTCTTTACTGCATCCCCCACTCCCACACATTGAAGAATTCACACGGAAATTGCGTCGCTGTGAAATACGAGTACTATGTGTTCTAAGACATTTCCTTCTAAATCGAGTAACGTTTCTATGGAAACGACAGGATTTTCTTATGGGATACGACAATCTCATTTCCGAACCACTAATCCCTTTTTACTGCATCCCTCACTCCCAAACATTGACGAATTCACACGGAAATTCCGTCGTTGTGAAATACGAGTACTATGTGTTCTAAGACATTTCCTTCTAAATCGAGTAACGTTTCTATGGAAACGACAGGATTTTCTTTTGGGATACGACAATCACATTTACGATCCCCTAATCCTTCTTTACTGCATCCCTCACTCCCACACATTGAAGAATTCACACGGAAATTGCGTCGCTGTGAAATACGAGTACTATGTGTTCCAAGACATTTCCTTCTAAATCGAGTAACGTTTCTATGGAAACGACAGGATTTTCTTTTGGGATACGACAATCACATTTACGATCCACTAATCCTTCTTTACTGCATCCCTCACTCCCACACATTGAAGAATTCACACGGAAATTGCGTCGCTGTGAAATACGAGTACTATGTGTTCTAAGACATTTCCTTCTAAATCGAGTAACATTTCTATGGAAACGACAGGATTTTCCTTTGGGATACGACAATCTCATTTCCGGTCCACTAATCCTTTTTTACTGCATCCCTCACTCCCAAACACTGACGAATTCACACGGAAATTCCGTCGCTGTGAAATACGAGTACTATGTGTTCTAAGACATTTCCTTCTAAATCGAGTAACGTTTCTATGGAAACGACAGGATTTTCTTTTGGGATACGACAATCACATTTACGATCCCCTAATCCTTCTTTACTGCATCCCTCACTCCCACACATTGAAGAATTCACACGGAAATTGCGTCGCTGTGAAATACGATTACTATGTGTTCCAAGACATTTCCTTCTAAATCGAGTAACGTTTCTATGGAAACGACAGGATTTTCTTTTGGGATACGACAATCACATTTACGATGCACTAATCCTTCTTTACTGCATCCCTCACTCCCACACATTGAAGAATTCACACGGAAATTGCGTCGCTGTGAAATACGAGTACTATGAGTTCTAAGACATTTCCTTCTAAATCGAGTAACGTTTCTATGGAAACGACAGGATTTTCTTTTGGGATACGACAATCTCATTTCCGATCCACTAATCCTTTTTTACTGCATCCCTCACTCCAAAACATTGACGAATTCACACGGAAATTCCGTCGCTGTGAAATACGAGTACTATGTGTTCTAAGACATTTCCTTCTAAATCGAGTAACGTTTCTATGGAAACGACAGGATTTTCTTTTGGGATACGACAATCACTTTTACGATCCCCTAATCCTTCTTTACTGCATCCCTCACTCCCACACATTGAAGAATTCACACGGAAATTGCGTCGCTGTGAAATACGAGTACTATGTGTTCTAAGACATTTCCTTCTAAATCGAGTAACGTTTCTATGGAAACGACAGGATTTTCTTTTGGGATACGACAATCTCATTTCCGATCCACTAATCCTTTTTTACTGCATCCCTCACTCCCAAACATTGACGAATTCACACGGAAATTCCGTCGCTGTGAAATACGAGTACTATGTGTTCTAAGACATTTCCTTCTAAATCGAGTAACGTTTCTATGGAAACGACAGGATTTTCTTTCGGGATACGACAATCACATTTACGATCCCCTAATCCTTCTTTACTGCATCCCTCACTCCCACACATTGATGAATTCACACGGAAATTGCGTCGCTGTGAAATACGAGTACTATGTGTTCTAAGACATTTCCTTCTAAATCGAGTAACGTTTCTATGGAAACGACAGGATTTTCTTTTGGGATACGACAATCACTTTTACGATACACTAATCCTTCTTTACTGCATCCCTCACTCCCACACATTGAAGAATTCCCACGGAAATTGCGTCGCTGTGAAATACGAGTACTATGTGTTCTAAGACATTTCCTTCTAAATCGAGTAACGTTTCTATGGAAACGACAGGATTTTCTTTTGGGATACGACAATCACATTTACGATCCACTAATCCTTCTTTACTGCATCCCTCACTCCCACACATTGAAGAATTCACACGGAAATTGCGTCGCTGTGAAATACGAGTACTATGTGTTCTAAGACATTTCCTTCTAAATCGAGTAACGTTTCTATGGAAACGACAGGATTTTCTTTTGGGATACGACAATCACATTTCCGATCCACTAATCGTTCTTTACTGCATCCCTCACTCCCAAACATTGAAGAATTCACACGGAAATTACGTCGCTGTGAAATACGAGTACTATGTGTTCTAAGACAGTTCCTTCTAAATCGAGTAACGTTTCTATGGAAACGACAGGATTTTCTTTTGGGATACGACAATCTCATTTCCGATCCACTAATCCTTTTTTACTGCTTCCCTCACTCCCAAAGATTGACGAATTCACACGGAAATTCCGTCGCTGTGAAATACGAGTACCATGTGTTCTAAGACATTTCCTTCTAAATCGAGTAACGTTTCTATGGAAACGACAGGATTTTCTTTTGGGATACGACAATCACATATACGATCCACTAATCATTCTTTACTGCATCCCTCACTCCCACACATTGAAGAATTCACACGGAAATTCCGTCGCTGTGAAATACGAGTACTATGTGTTCTAAGACATTTCCTTCTAAATCGAGTAACGTTTCTATGGAAACGAGAGGATTTTCTTTTGGGATACGACAATCTCATTTACGATCCACTAATCCTTTTTTACTGCATCCCTCACTCCCAAACATTGACGAATTCACACGGAAATTGCGTCGCTGTGAAATACGAGTACTATGTGTTCTAAGACATTTCCTTCTAAATCGAGTAACGTTTCTGTGGAAAGGACAGGATTTTCTTTTGGGATACGACAATCACATTTACGATCCACTAATCCTTCTTTACTGCATCCCTCACTCCCACACATTGAAGAATTCACACGGAAATTCCGTCGCTGTGAAATACGAGTACTATGTGTTCTTAGACATTTCCTTCTAAATCGAGTAACGTTTCTATGGAAACGACAGGATTTTCTTTTGGGACACGACAATCACATTTACGATCCACTAATCCTTCTTTACTACATCTCTCACTCCCACACATTGAAGAATTCACACGGAAATTGCGTCGCTGTGAAATACGAGTACTATGTGTTCTAAGACATTTCCTTCTAAATCGAGTAACGTTTCTATGGAAACGACAGGATTTTCTTTTGGGATACGACAATCACATTTACGATCCACTAATCCTTCTTTACTGCATCCCTCACTCCCACACATTGAAGAATTCACACGGAAATTGCGTCGCTGTGAAATACGAGTACTATGTGTTCTAAGACATTTCCTTCTAAATCGAGTAACGTTTCTATGGAAACGACAGGATTTTCTTTTGGGATACGACAATCACATTTACGATCCACTAATCCTTCTTTACTGCATCCCTCACTCCCACACATTGAAGAATTCACACGGAAATTGCGTCGCTGTGAAATACGAGTACTATGTGTTCTAAGACATTTCCTTCTAAATCGAGTAACGTTTCTATGGAAACGACAGGATTTTCTTTTGGGATACGACAATCACATTTCCGATCCACTAATCGTTCTTTACAGCATCCAACACTCCCAAACATTGAAGAATTCACACGGAAATTACGTCGCTGTGAAATACGAGTACTATGTGTTCTAAGACATTTCCTTCTAAATCGAGTAACGTTTCTATGGAAACGACAGGATTTTCTTTTGGGATACGACAATCTCATTTCCGATCCACTAATCCTTTTTTACTGCATCCCTCACTCTCAAAGATTGACGAATTCACACGGAAATTCCGTCGCTGTGAAATACGAGTACCATGTGTTCTAAGACATTTCCTTCTAAATCGAGTAACGTTTCTATGGAAACGACAGGATTTTCTTTTGGGATACGACAATCACATATACGATCCACTAATCATTCTTTACTGCATCCCTCACTCCCACACATTGAAGAATTCACACGGAAATTGCGTCGCTGTGAAATACGAGTACTATGTGTTCTAAGACATTTCCTTCTAAATCGAGTAACGTTTCTATGGAAACGAGAGGATTTTCTTTTGGGATACGACAATCTCATTTACGATCCACTAATCCTTTTTTACTGCATCCCTCACTCCCAAACATTGAAGAATTCACACGGAAATTGCGTCGCTGTGAAATACGAGTACTATGTGTTCTAAGACATTTCCTTCTAAATCGAGTAACGTTTCTATGGAAACGACATAATTTTCTTTTGGGATACGACAATCACATTTCCGATCCACTAATCCTTCTTTACTGCATCCCTCACTCCCACACATTGAAGAATTAACACGGATATTGCGTCGCTGTGAAATACGAGCACTATGTGTTCTAAGACATTTCCTTCTAAATCGAGTAACGTTTCTATGGAAACGACAGGATTTTCTTTTGGGATACGACAATCACATTTACGATCCACTAATCCTTCTTTACTGCATCCCTCACTCCCACACATTGAAGAATTCACACGGAAATTGCGTCGCTGTGAAATACGAGTACTATGTGTTCTAAGACATTTCCTTCTAAATCGAGTAACGTTTCTATGGAAACGACAGGATTTTCTTTTGGGATGCGACAATCACTTTTACGATGCACAAATCCTTCTTTACTGCATCCCTCACTCCCACACATTGAAGAATTCACACGGAAATTGCGTCGCTGTGAAATACGAGTACTATGTGTTCTAAGACATTTCCTTCTAAATCGAGTAACGTTTCTATGGAAACGACAGGATTTTCTTTTGGGATACGACAATCTCATTTCCGATCCACTAATCCCTTTTTACTGCATCCCTCACTCCCAAACATTGACGAATTCACACGGAAATTCCGTCACTGTGAAATACGAGTACTATGTGTTCTAAGACATTTCCTTCTAAATCGAGTAACGTTTCTATGGAAACGACAGGATTTTCTTTTGGGATACGACAATCACATTTACGATCCACTAATCCTTCTTTACTGCATCCTCACTCCCACACATTGAAGAATTCACACGGAAATTGCGTCGCTGTGAAATACGAGTACTATGTGTTCTAAGACATTTCCTTCTAAATCGAGTAACGTTTCTATGGAAACGACAGGATTTCCTTTTGGGATACGACAATCACATTTACGATCCACTAATCCTTTTTTACTGCATCCCTCACTCCCACACATTGAAGAATTCACACGGAAATTGCGTCGCTGTGAAATACGAGTACTATGTGTTCTAAGACATTTCCTTCTAAATCGAGTAACGTTTCTATGGAAACGACAGGATTTTCTTTTGGGATACGACAATCACATTTCCGATCCACTAATCGTTCTTAACTGCATCCCTCACTCCCAAACATTGAAGAATTCACACGGAAATTACGTCGCTGTGAAATACGAGTACTATGTGTTCTAAGACATTTCCTTCTAAATCGAGTAACGTTTCTATGGAAACGACAGGATTTTCTTTTGGGATACGACAATCACGTTTACGATCCACTAATCCTTCTTTACTGCATCCCTCACTCCCACACATTGAAGAATTCACACCGAAATTGCGTCGCTGTGAAATACGAGTACTATGTGTTCTAAGACATTTCCTTCTAAATCGAGTAACGTTTCTATGGAAACGACAGGATTTTCTTTTGGGATGCGACAATCACATTTACGATCCACTAATCCTTCTTTACTGCATCCCTCACTCCCACACATTGAAGAATTCACACGGAAATTGCGTCGCTGTAAAATACGAGTACTATGTGTTCTAAGACATTTCCTTCTAAATCGAGTAACGTTTCTATGGAAACGACAGGATTTTCTTTTGGGATACGACAATCTCATTTCCGATCCACTAATCCTTTTTTACTGCATCCCTCACTCCCAAACACTGACGAATTCACACGGAAATTCCGTCGCTGTGAAATACGAGTACTATGTGTTCTAAGACATTTCCTTCTAAATCGAGTAGCGTTTCTACGGAAACGACAGGATTTTCTTTTGGGATACGACAATCACATTTACGATCCCCTAATCCTTCTTTACTGCATCCCTCACTCCCAAACATTGAAGAATTCACACGGAAATTGCGTCGCTGTGAAATACGATTACTTTGTGTTCTAAGACATTTCCTTCTAAATCGAGTAACGTTTCTATGGAAACGACAGGGTTTTCTTTTGGGATACGACAATCACATTTACGATGCACTAATCCTTCTTTACTGCATCCCTCACTCCCACACATTGAGGAATTCACACGGAAATTGCGTCGCTGTGAAATACGAGTACTATGAGTTCTAAGACATTTCCTTCTAAATCGAGTAACGTTTCTATGGAAACGACAGGATTTTCTTTTGGGATACGACAATCTCATTTCCGATCCACTAATCCTTTTTTACTGCATCCCTCACTCCCAAACATTGACGAACTCACACGGAAATTCCGTCGCTGTGAAATACGAGTACTATGTGTTCTAAGACATTTCCTTCTAAATCGAGTAACGTTTCTATGGAAACGACAGGATTTTCTTTTGGGATACGACAATCACATTTACGATCCACTAATCCTTCTTTACTGCATCCCTCACTCCCACACATTGAAGAATTCACACGGAAATTGCGTCGCTGTGAAATACGAGTACTATGTGTTCTAAGACATTTCCTTCTAAATCGAGTAACGTTTCTATGGAAACGACATGATTTTCTTTTGGGATACGACAATCACATTTACGATCCCCTAATCCTTCTTTACTGCATCCCTCACTCCCACACATTGAAGAATTCACACGGAAATTGCGTCGCTGTGAAATACGGGTACAATGTGTTCTAAGACATTTCCTTCTAAATCGAGTTACGTTTCCATGGAAACGACAGGATTTTCTTTTGGGATACGACAATCACATTTCCGATCCACTAATCCTTCTTTACTGCATCCCTCACTCCCACACATTGAAGAATTCACACGGAAATTCCGTCGCTGTGAAATACGAGTACTATGTGTTCTAAGACATTTCCTTCTAAATCGAGTAACGTTTCTATGGAAACGACAGGATTTTCTTTTGGGATACGACAATCACATTTACGATCCACTAATCCTTCTTTACTGCATCCCTCACTCCCACACATTGAAGAATTCACACGGAAATTGCGTCGCTGTGAAATACGAGTACTATGTGTTCTAAGACACTTCCTTCTAAATCGAGTAACGTTTCTCTGGAAACGACAGGATTTTCTTTTGGGATACGACAATCACATTTACGATCCACTATTCCTTCTTTACTGCATCCCTCACTCCCACACATTGAAGAATGCACACGGAAATTGCGTCTCTGTGAAATACGAGTACTATGTGTTCTAAGACATTTCCTTCTAAATCGAGTAACGTTTCTATGGAAACGACAGGATTTTCTTTTGGGATACGACAATCACATTTACGATCCACTAATCCTCCTTTACTGCATCCCTCACTCCCACACATTGAAGAGTTCACACGGAAATTGCGTCGCTGTGAAATACGAGTACTATGTGTTCTAAGACATTTCCTTCTAAATCGAGTAACGTTTCTATGGAAACGACAGGATTTTCTTTTGGGATACGACAATCACATTTACGATCCACTAATCCTTCTTTACTGCATCCCTCACTCCCACATATTGAAGAATTCACACGGAAATTGCGTCGCTGTGAAATACGAGTACTATGTGTTCTAAGACATTTCCTTCTAAATCGAGTAACGTTTCTATGGAAACGACAGGATTTTCTTTTGGGATACGACAATCACATTTACGATCCACTAATCCTTCTTTACTGCATCCCTCACTCCCACACATTGAAGAATTCACACGGAAATTGCGTCGGTGTGAAATACGAGTACTATGTGTTCTAAGACATTTCCTTCTAAATCGAGTAACGTTTCTATGGAAACGACAGGATTTTCTTTTGGGATACGACAATCACATTTACGATCCACTAATCCTTCTTTACTGCATCCCTCACTCCCACACATTGAAGAATTCACACGGAAATTGCGTCGCTGTGAAATACGAGTACTATGTGTTCTAAGACATTTCCCTCTAAATCGAGTAACGTTTCTATGGAAACGACAGGATTTTCTTTTGGGATACGACAATCTCATTTCCGATCCACTAATCCTATTTTACTGCATCCCTCACTCCCAAACATTGACGAATTCACACGGAAATTCCGTCGCTGTGAAATACGAGTACTATGTGTTCTAAGACATTTCCTTCTAAATCGAGTAACGTTTCTATGGAAACGACAGGATTTTCTTTTGGGATACGACAATCACATTTACGATCCACTAATCCTTCTTTACTGCATCCCTCACTCCCACACATTGAAGAATTCACACGGAAATTGCGTCGCTGTGAAATACGAGTACTATGTGTTCTAAGACATTTCCTTCTAAATCGAGTAACGTTTCTATGGAAACGACAGGATTTTCCTTTGGGATACGACAATCACATTTCCGATCCACTAACCCTTCTTTACTGCATTTCTCACTCCCACACATTGAAGAATTCACACGGAAATTGCGTCGCTGTGAAATACGAGTACTATGTGTTCTAAGACATTTCCTTCTAAATCGAGTAACGTTTCTATGGATACGACAGGATTTTCTTTTGGGATACGACAATCACATTTCCGATCCACTAATCCTTCTTTACTGCATCCCTCACTGAGAAACATTGACGAATTCACACGGAAATTGCGTGGCTGTGAAATACGAGTACTATGTGTTCTAAGACATTTCCTTCTAAATCGAGTAACGTTTCTATGGAAACGACAGGATTTTCTTTTGGGATACGACAATCTCATTTTAGATCCACTAATCCTTCTTTACTGCATCCCTCACTCCCACACATTGAAGAATTCACACGGAAATTGCGTCGCTGTGAAATACGAGTACTATGTGTTCTATGACATTTCCTTCTAAATCGAGTAACGTTTCTATGGAAACGACAGGATTTTCTTTTGGGATACAACAATCACATTTACGATCCACTAATCCTTCTTTACTGCAATCCTCACTCCCACACATTGAAGAATTCACACGGACATTGCGTCGCTGTGAAATACGAGTACAATGTGTTCTAAGACATTTCCTTCTAAATCGAGTAACGTTTCTATGGAAACGACAGGATTTTCTTTTGGGATACGACAATCTCATTTCGGATCTACTAATCCTTTTTTAACTGCATCCCTCACTCCCAAACATTGACGAATTCACACGGAAATTCCTTCGCTGTGAAATACGAGTACTATGTGTTCTAAGACATTTCCTTCTAAATCGAGTAACGTTTCTATGGAAACGACAGGATTTTCTTTTGGGATACGACAATCACATTTCCGATCCACTAATCCTTCTTTACTGCTTCCCTCACTGCCAAACATTGACGAATTCACACGGAAATTGCGTCGCTGTGAAATACGAGTACTATGTGTTCTAAGACATTTCCTTCTAAATCGAGTAACGTTTCTATGGAAACGACAGGATTTTCTTTTGGGATACGACACTCTCATTTCCGATCCACTAATCCTTCTTTACTGCATCCCTCACTCCCACACATTGAAGAATTCACACGGAAATTGCTTCGCTGTGAAATAAGAGTACTATGTGTTCTATGACATTTCCTTCTAAATCGAGTAACGTTTCTAAGGAAACGACAGGATTTTCTTTTGGGATACGACAATCACATTTACGATCCACTAATCCTTCTTTACTGCATCCCTCACTCCCACACATTGAAGATATCACACGGAAATTGCGACGCTGTGAAATACGAGTACTATGTGTTCTAAGACATTTCCTTCTAAATCGAGTAACGTTTCTATGGAAACGACAGGATTTTCTTTTGGGATACGACAATCACATTTACGATCCACTAATCCTTCTTTACTGCATCCCTCACTCCCACACATTGAAGAATTCACACGGAAATTGCGTCGCTGTGAAATACGAGTACTATGTGTTCTAAGACATTTCCTTCTAAATCGAGTAACGTTTCTATGGAAACGACAGGATTTTCTTTTGGGATACGACAATCACATTTACGATCCACTAATCCTTCTTTACTGCATCCCTCACTCCCACACATTGAAGAATTCACACGGAAATTGCGTCGCTGTAAAATACGAGTACTATGTGTTCTAAGACATTTCCTTCTAAATCGAGTAACATTTCTATGTAAACGACAGGATTTTCTTTTGGGATACGACAATCACATTTACGATCCACTAATCCTTTTTTACTGCATCCCTCACTCCCACACATTGAAGAATTCACACGGAAATTGCGTCGCTGTGAAATACGAGTACTATGTGTTCTAAGAGATTTCATTCTAAATCGAGTAACGTTTCTATGGAAACGACAGATTTCTCTTTTGGGATACGACAATCACATTTCCGATCCACTAATCCTTCTTTACTGCATCCCTCACTCCCAAACATTGACGAATTCACACGGAAATTGCGTCGCTGTGAAATACGAGTACTATGTGTTCTAAGACATTTCCTTCTAAATCGAATAACGTTTCTATGGAAACGTCAGGATTTTCTTTTGGGATACGACAATCACATTTAAGATCCACTAATCCTTCTTTACTGCATCCCTCACTCCCACACATTGAAGAATTCACACGGAAATTCCGTCGCTGTGAAATACGAGTACTATGTGTTCTAAGACATTTCCTTCTAAATCGAGTAACGTTTCTATGGAAACGACAGGATTTTCTTTTGGGATACGACAATCTCATTTCCGATCCACTAATCCTTTTTTACTGCATCCATCACTCCCAAACATTGACGAATTCACACGGAAATTCCGTCGCTGTGAAATACGAGTACTATGTGTTCTAAGACATTTCCTTCTAAATCGAGTAACGTTACTATGGTAACGACAGGATTTTCCTTTGGGATACGACAATCACATTTCCGATCCACTAATCCTTCTTTACTGCATTCCTCACTCCCACACATTGAAGAATTCACACGGAAATTGCGTCGCAGTGAAATACGAGTACTATGTGTTCTAAGACGTTTCCTTCTAAATCGAGTAACGTTTCTATGGAAACGACAGGATTTTCTTTTGGGATACGACAATCACATTTCCGATCCACTAATCCTTCTTTACTGCATCCCTCACTGCCAAACATTGACGAATTCACACGGAAATTGCGTCGCTGTGAAATACGAGTACTATGTGTTCTAAGACATTTCCTTCTAAATCGAGTAACGTTTCTATGGAAACGACAGGATTTTCTTTTGGGATACGACAATCTCATTTCCGATACACTAATCCTTCTTTACTGCATCCCTCACTCCCACACATTGAAGAATTCACACGGAAATTGCGTCGCTGTGAAATACTAGTACTATGTGTTCCATGACATTTCCTTCTAAATCGAGTAACGTTTCTATGGAAGCGACAGGATTTTCTTTTGGGATACGACAATCACATTTACGATCCACTAATCCTTCTTTACTGCATCCCTCACTCCCACACATTGAAGAATTCACACGGAAATTGCGTCGCTGTGAAATACGAGTACTATGTGTTCTAAGACATTTCCTTCTAAATCGAGTAACGTTTCTATGGAAACGACAGGATTTTCTTTTGGGATACGACAATCACATTTACGATGCACTAATCCTTCTTTACTGCATCCCTCACTCCCACACATTGAAGAATTCACACGGAAATTGCGTCGCTGTGAAATACGAGTACTATGTGTTCTAAGACATTTCCTTCTAAATCGAGTAACGTTTCTATGGAAACGACAGGATTTTCTTTTGGGATACGACAATCACATTTCCGATCCACTAATCCTTCTTTACTGCATCCCTCACTCCCAAACATTGACGAATTCACACGGAAATTGCGTCGCTGTAAAATACGAGTACTATGTGTTCTAAGACATTTCCTTCTAAATCGAGTAACGTTTCTATGGAAACGACAGGATTTTCTTTTGGGATACGACAATCACATTTACGATCCACTAATCCTTCTTTACTGCATCCCTCACTCCCACACATTGAAGAATTTACACGGAAATTGCGTCGCTGTGAAATACGTGTACTATGTGTTCTAAGACATTTCCTTCTAAATCGAGTAACGTTTCTATGGAAACGACAGGATTTTCTTTTGGGATACGACAATCACATTTACGATCCACTAATCCTTCTTTACTGCATCCCTCACTCCCACACATTGAAGAATTCACACGGAAATTGCGTCGCTGTGAAATACGAGTACTATGTGTTCTAAGACATTTCCTTCTAAATCGAGTAACGTTTCTATGGAAACGACAGGATTTTCTTTTGGGATACGACAATCACATTTACGATCCACTAATCCTTCTTTACTGCATCCCTCAGTCCCAAACATTGACGAATTCACACGGAAATTGCGTCGCTGTGAAATACGAGTACTATGTGTTCTAAGACATTTCCTTCTAAATCGAGTAATGTTTCTATGGAAACGACAGGATTTTCTTTTGGGATACGACAATCACATTTACGATCCACTAATCCTTCTTTACTGCATCCCTCACTCCCACACTTTGAAGAATTCACACGGAAATTCCGTCGCTGTGAAATACGAGTACTATGTGCTCTAAGACATTTCCTTCTAAATCGAGTAACGTTTCTATGGAAACGACAGGATTTTCCTTTGGGATACGACAATCACATTTCCGATCCACTAATCCTTCTTTACTGCATCCCTCACTGCCACACATTGAAGAATTCACACGGAAAGTGCGTCGCTGTGAAATACGAGTACTATGTGTTCTAAGGCATTTCCTTCTAAATCAAGTAACGTTTCTATGGAAACGACAGGATTTTCTTTTGGGATACGACAATCACATTTCCGATCCACTAATCCTTCTTTACTGCATCCCTCACTCCCAAACATTGACGAATTCACACGGAAATTGCGTCGCTGTGAAATACGAGTACTATGTGTTCTAAGACATTTCCTTCTAAATCGAGTAACGTTTCTATGGAAACGACAGGATTTTCTTTTGGGATACGACAATCACATTTACGATCCACTAATCCTTCTTTACTGCATCCCTCACTCCCACACATTGAAGAATTCACACGGAAATTGCGTCGCTGTGAAATACGAGTACTATGTGTTCTAAGACATTTCCTTCTAAATCGAGTAACGTTTCTATGGAAACGACAGGATTTTCTTTTGCGATACGACAATCACATTTACGATCCACTAATCCTTCTTTACTGCATCCCTCACTCCCACACATTGAAGAATTCACATGGTAATTCCGTCGCTGTGAAATACGAGTACTATGTGTTCTAAGACATTTCCTTCTAAATCGAGTAACGTTTCTATGGAAACGACAGGATTTTCTTTTGGGATACGACAATCTCTTTTCCGATCCACTAATCCTTCTTTACTGCATCCCTCACTCCCAAACATTGACGAATTCACACGGAAATTCCGTCGCTGTGAAATACGAGTACTATGTGTTCTAAGACATTTCCTCCTAAGTCGAGTAACGTTTCTATGGAAACGACAGGATTTTCCTTTGGGATACGACAATCACATTTCCGATCCACTAATCCTTCTTTACTGCATCCCTCACTCCCACACATTGAAGAATTCACACGGAAATTGCGTCGCTGTGAAATACGAGTACTATGTGTTCTAAGACATTTCCTTCTAAATCGAGTAACGTTTCTATGGAAACGACAGGATTTTCTTTTGGGATACGACAATCACATTTCCGATCCACTAATCCTTCTTTACTCCATCCCTCACTCCCAAACATTGACGAATTCACACGGAAATTGCGTCGCTGTGAAATACGAGTACTATGTGTTCTAAGACATTTCCTTCTAAATCGAGTAACGTTTCAATGGAAACGACAGGATTTTCTTTTAAAATACGACAATCTCATTTCCGATCCACTAATCCTTCTTTACTGCATCCCTCACTCCCACACATTGAAGAATTCACACGAAAATTGCGTCGCTGTGAAATACGAGTACTATGTGTTCTATGACATTTCCTTCTAAATCGAGTAACGTTTCTATGAAAACGACAGGATTTTCTTTTGGGATACGACAATCACATTTACGATCCACTAATCCTTCTTTACTGCATCCCTCACTACCACACATTGAAGAATTCACACGGAAATTGCGTCGCTGTGAAATACGAGTACTATGTGTTCTAAGACATTTCCTTCTAAATCGAGTAACGTTTCTATGGAAACGACAGGATTTTCTTTTGGGATACGACAATCACATTTACGATCCACTAATCCTTCTTTACTGCATCCCTCACTACCACACATTGAAGAATTCACACGGAAATTGCGTCGCTGTGAAATACGAGTACTATGTGTTCTAAGACATTTCCTTCTAAATGGAGTAACGTTTCTATGGAAACGACAGGATTTTCTTTTGGGATACGACAATCACATTTACGATCCACTAATCCTTCTTTACTGCATCCCTCACTCCCACACATTGAAGAATTCACACGGAAATTGCGTCGCTGTGAAATACGAGTACTATGTGTTCTAAGACATTTCCTTCTAAATCGAGTAACGTTTCTATGGAAACGACAGGATTTTCTTTTGGGATACGACAATCACATTTACGATCCACAAATCCTTCTTTACTGCATCCCTCACTCCCACACAATGAAGAATTCTCAAGAAAATTGCGTCGCTGTGAAATACGAGAACTATGTGTTCTAAGACATTTCCTTCTAAATCGAGTAACGTTTCTATGGAAACGACAGGATTTTCTTTTGGGATACGACAATCACATTTCCGATCCACTAATCCTTCTTTACTGCATCCTCACTCCCACACATTGAAGAATTCACACGGAAATTGCGTCGCTGTGAAATACGAGTACTATGTGTTCTAAGACATTTCCTTCTAAATCGAGTAACGTTTCTATGGAAACGACAGGATTTTCTTTTGGGATACGACAATCACATTTCCGATCCACTAATCCTTCTTTACTGCATCCCTCACTCCCAAACGTTGACGAATTCAGACGGAAACTGCGTCGCTGTGAAATACGAGTACTATGTGTTCTAAGACATTTCCTTCTAAATCGAGTAACGTTTCTATGGAAACGACAGGATTTTCTTTTGGGATACGACAATCACATTTCCGATCCACTAATCCTTCTTTACTGCATCCCTCACTCCCACACATTGAAGAATTCACACGGAAATTCCGTCGCTGTGAAATACGAGTACTATGTGTTCTAAGACATTTCCTTCTAAATCGAGTAACGTTTCTATGGAAACGACAGGATTTTCTTTTGCGATACGACAATCTCTTTTCCGATCCACTGATCCTTCTTTACTGCATCCCTCACTCCCAAACATTGACGAATTCACACGGAAATTCCGTCGCTGTGAAATACGAGTACTATGTGTTCTAAGACATTTCCTTCTAAATCGAGTAACGTTTCTATGGAAACGACAGGATTTTCCTTTGGGATACGACAATCACATTTCCGATCCACTAATCCTTCTTTACTGCATCCCTCACTCCCACACATTGAAGAATTCACACGGAAATTGCTTCGCTGTGACTTACGAGTACTATGTGTTCTAAGACATTTCCTTCTAAATCGAGTAACGTTTCTATGGAAACGACAGGATTTTCTTTTGGGATACGACAATCTCATTTCCGATCCACTAATCCTTCTTTACTGCATCCCTCACTCCCACACATTGAAGAATTCACACGGAAATTCCGTCGCTGTGAAATACGAGTACTATGTGTTCTATGACATTTCCTTCTAAATCGAGTAACGTTTCTATGGAAACGACAGGATTTTCTTTTGGGATACGACAATCTCATTTCCGATACACTAATCCTTCTTTACTGCATCCCTCACTCCCACACATTGAAGAATTAACACGGAAATTGCGTCGCTGTGAAATACGAGTACTATGTGTTCCATGACATTTCCTTCTTAATCGAGTAACGTTTCTATGGAAGCGACAGGATTTTCTTTTGGGATACGACAATCACATTTACGATCCACTAATCCTTCTTTACTGCATCCCTCACTCCCACACATTGAAGAATTCACACGGAAATTGCGTCGCTGTGAAATACGAGTACTATGTGTTCTAAGACATTTCCTTCTAAATCGAGTAACGTTTCTATGGAAACGACAGGATTTTCTTTTGGGATACGACAATCACATTTACGATGCACTAATCCTTCTTTACTGCATCCCTCACTCCCACACATTGAAGAATTCACACGGAAATTGCGTCGCTGTGAAATACGAGTACTATGTGTTCTAAGACATTTCCTTCTAAATCGAGCAACGTTTCTATGGAAACGACAGGATTTTCTTTTGGGATACGACAATCACATTTCCGATCCACTAATCCTTCTTTACTGCATCCCTCACTCCCAAACATTGACGAATTCACACGGAAATTGCGTCGCTGTAAAATACGAGTACTATGTGTTCTAAGACATTTCCTTCTAAATCGAGTAACGTTTCCATGGAAACGACAGGATTTTCTTTTGGGATACGACAATCACATTTACGATCCACTAATCCTTCTTTACTGCATCCCTCACTCCCACACATTGAAGAATTTACACGGAAATTGCGTCGCTGTGAAATACGTGTACTATGTGTTCTAAGACATTTCCTTCTAAATCGAGTAACGTTTCTATGGAAACGACAGGATTTTCTTTTGGGATACGACAATCACATTTACGATCCACTAATCCTTCTTTACTGCATCCCTCACTCCCACACATTGAAGAATTCACACGGAAATTGCGTCGCTGTGAAATACGAGTACTATGTGTTCTAAGACATTTCCTTCTAAATCGAGTAACGTTTCTATGGAAACGACAGGATTTTCTTTTGGGATACGACAATCACATTTCCGATCCACTAATCCTTCTTTACTGCATCCCTCAGTCCCAAACATTGACGAATTCACACGGAAATTGCGTCGCTGTGAAATACGAGTACTATGTGTTCTAAGACATTTCCTTCTAAATCGAGTAACGTTTCTATGGAAACGACAGGATTTTCTTTTGGGATACGACAATCACATTTACGATCCACTAATCCTTCTTTACTGCATCCCTCACTCCCACACATTGACGAATTCACACGGAAATTCCGTCGCTGTGAAATACGAGTACTATGTGTTCTAAGACATTTCCTTCTAAATCGAGTAACGTTTCTATGGAAACGACAGGATTTTCCTTTGGGATACGACAATCACATTTCCGATCCACTAATCCTTCTTTACTGCATCCCTCACTCCCACACATTGAAGAATTCACACGGAAAGTGCGTCGCTGTGAAATACGAGTACTATGTGTTCTAAGGCATTTCCTTCTAAATCAAGTAACGTTTCTATGGAAACGACAGGATTTTCTTTTGGGATACGACAATCACATTTCCGATCCACTAATCCTTCTTTACTGCATCCCTCACTCCCAAACATTGACGAATTCACACGGAAATTGCGTCGCTGTGAAATACGAGTACTATGTGTTCTAAGACATTTCCTTCTAAATCGAGCAACGTTTCTATGGAAACGACAGGATTTTCTTTTGGGATACGACAATCACATTTACGATCCACTAATCCTTCTTTACTGCATCCCTCACTCCCACACATTGAAGAATTCACACGGAAATTGCGTCGCTGTGAAATACGAGTACTATGTGTTCTAAGACATTTCCTTCTAAATCGAGTAACGTTTCTATGGAAACGACAGGATTTTCTTTTGGGATACGACAATCACATTTCCGATCCACTAATCCTTCTTTACTGCATCCCTCAGTCCCAAACATTGACGAATTCACACGGAAATTGCGTCGCTGTGAAATACGAGTACTATGTGTTCTAAGACATTTCCTTCTAAATCGAGTAACGTTTCTATGGAAACGACAGGATTTTCTTTTGGGATACGACAATCACATTTACGATCCACTAATCCTTCTTTACTGCATCCCTCACTCCCACACATTGACGATTTCACACGGAAATTCCGTCGCTGTGAAATACGAGTACTATGTGTTCTAAGACATTTCCTTCTAAATCGAGTAACGTTTCTATGGAAACGACAGGATTTTCCTTTGGGATACGACAATCACATTTCCGATCCACTAATCCTTCTTTACTGCATCCCTCACTCCCACACATTGAAGAATTCACACGGAAAGTGCGTCGCTGTGAAATACGAGTACTATGTGTTCTAAGGCATTTCCTTCTAAATCAAGTAACGTTTCTATGGAAACGACAGGATTTTCTTTTGGGATACGACAATCACATTTCCGATCCACTAATCCTTCTTTACTGCATCCCTCACTCCCAAACATTGACGAATTCACACGGAAATTGCGTCGCTGTGAAATACGAGTACTATGTGTTCTAAGACATTTCCTTCTAAATCGAGCAACGTTTCTATGGAAACGACAGGATTTTCTTTTGGGATACGACAATCACATTTACGATCCACTAATCCTTCTTTACTGCATCCCTCACTCCCACACATTGAAGAATTCACACGGAAATTGCGTCGCTGTGAAATACGAGTACTATGTGTTCTAAGACATTTCCTTCTAAATCGAGTAACGTTTCTATGGAAACGACAGGATTTTCTTTTGGGATACGACAATCACATTTACGATCCACTAATCCTTCTTTACTGCATCCCTCGCTCCCACACATTGAAGAATTCACACGGTAATTCCGTCGCTGTGAAATACGAGTACTATGTGTTCTAAGACATTTCCTTCTAAATCGAGTAACGTTTCTATGGAAACGACAGGATTTTCTTTTGGGATACGACAATCTCTTTTCCGATCCACTAATCCTTCTTTACTGCATCCCTCACTCCCAAACATTGACGAATTCACACGGAAATTCCGTCGCTGTGAAATACGAGTACTATGTGTTCTAAGACATTTCCTTCTAAGTCGAGTAACGTTTCTATGGAAACGACAGGATTTTCCTTTGGGATACGACAATCACATTTCCGATCCACTAATCCTTCTTTACTGCATCCCTCACTCCCACACATTGAAGAATTCACACGGAAATTGCGTCGCTGTGAAATACGAGTACTATGTGTTCTAAGACATTTCCTTCTAAATCGAGTAACGTTTCTATGGAAACGACAGGATTTTCTTTTGGGATACGACAATCACATTTCCGATCCACTAATCCATCTTTACTCCATCCCTCACTCCCAAACATTGACGAATTCACACGGAAATTGCGTCGCTGTGAAATACGAGTACTATGTGTTCTAAGACATTTCCTTCTAAATCGAGTAACGTTTCTATGGAAACGACAGGATTTTCTTTTGGGATACGACAATCTCATTTCCGATCCACTAATCCTTCTTTACTGCATCCCTCACTCCCACACATTGAAGAATTCACACGGAAATTGCGTCGCTGTGAAATACGAGTACTATGTGTTCTATGACATTTCCTTCTAAATCGAGTAACGTTTCTATGAAAACGACAGGATTTTCTTTTGGGATACGACAATCACATTTACGATCCACTAATCCTTCTTTACTGCATCCCTCACTCCCACACATTGAAGAATTCACACGGAAATTGCGTCGCTGTGAAATACGAGTACTATGTGTTCTAAGACATTTCCTTCTAAATCGAGTAACGTTTCTATGGAAACGACAGGATTTTCTTTTGGGATACGACAATCACATTTACGATCCACTAATCCTTCTTTACTGCATCCCTCACTCCCACACATTGAAGAATTCACACGGAAATTGCGTCGCTGTGAAATACGAGTACTATGTGTTCTAAGACATTTCCTTCTAAATGGAGTAACGTTTCTATGGAAACGACAGGATTTTCTTTCGGGATACGACAATCATATTTACGATCCACTAATCCTTCTTTACTGCATCCCTCACTCCCACACATTGAATAATTCACACGGAAATTGCGTCGCTGTGAAATACGAGTACTATGTGTTCTAAGACATTTCCTTCTAAATCGAGTAACGTTTCTATGGAAACGATAGGATTTTCTTTTGGGATACGACAATCACATTTACGATCCACTAATCCTTCTTTACTGCATCCCTCACTCCCACACATTGAAGAATTCTCAAGGAAATTGCGTCGCTGTGAAATACGAGTACTATGTGTTCTAAGACATTTCCTTCTAAATCGAGTAACGTTTCTATGGAAACGACAGGATTTTCTTTTGGGATACGACAATCACATTTCCGATCCACTAATCCTTCTTTACTGCATCCTCACTCCCACACATTGAAGAAATCACACGGAAATTGCGTCGCTGTGAAATACGAGTACTATGTGTTCTAAGAAATTTCCTTCTAAATCGAGTAACGTTTCTATGGAAACGACAGGATTTTCTTTTGGGATACGACAATCACATTTACGATCCACTAATCCTTCTTTACTGCATCCCTCACTCCCAAACATTGACGAATTCAGAAGGAAATTGCGTCGCTGTGAAATACGAGTACTATGTGTTCTAAGATATTTCCTTCTAAATCGAGTAACGTTTCTATGGAAACGACAGGATTTTCTTTTGGGATACGACAATCACATTTCCGATCCACTAATCCTTCTTTACTGCATCCCTCACTCCCACACATTGAAGAATTCACACGGAAATTCCGTCGCTGTGAAATACGAGTACTATGTGTTCTAAGACATTTCCTTCTAAATCGAGTAACGTTTCTATGGAAACGACAGGATTTTCTTTTGCGATACGACAATCTCTTTTCCGATCCACTGATCCTTCTTTACTGCATCCCTCACTCCCAAACATTGACGAATTCACACGGAAATTCCGTCGCTGTGAAATACGAGTACTATGTGTTCTAAGACATTTCCTTCTAAATCGAGTAACGTTTCTATGGAAACGACAGGATTTTCCTTTGGGATACGACAATCACATTTCCGATCCACTAATCCTTCTTTACTGCATCCCTCACTCCCACACATTGAAGAATTCACACGGAAATTGCTTCGCTGTGACATACGAGTACTATGTGTTCTAAGACATTTCCTTCTAAATCGAGTAACGTTTCTATGGAAACGACAGGATTTTCTTTTGGGATACGACAATCACATTTCCGATCCACTAATCCTTCTTTACTCCATCCCTCACTCCCAAACATTGACGAATTCACACGGAAATTGCATCGCTGTGAAATACGAGTACTATGTGTTCTAAGACATTTCCTTCTAAATCGAGTAACGTTTCTATGGAAACGACAGGATTTTCTTTTGGGATACGACAATCTCATTTCCGATCCACTAATCCTTCTTTACTGCATCCCTCACTCCCACACATTGAAGAATTCACACGGAAATTACGTCGCTGTGAAATACGAGTACTATGTGTTCTATGACATTTCCTTCTAAATCGAGTAACGTTTCTATTAAAACGACAGAATTTTCTTTTGGGATACGACAATCACATTTACGATCCACTAATCCTTCTTTACTGCATCCCTCACTCCCACACATTGAAGAATTCACACGGAAATTGCGTCGCTGTGAAATACGAGTACTATGTGTTCTAAGACATTTCCTTCTAAATCGAGTAACGTTTCTATGGAAACGACAGGATTTTCTTTTGGGATACGACAATCACATTTACGATCCACTAATCCTTCTTTACTGCATCCCTCACTCCCACACATTGCAGAATTCACACGGAAATTGCGTCGCTGTTAAATACGAGTACTATGTGTTCTAAGACATTTCCTTCTGAATGGAGTAACGTTTCTATGGAAACGACAGGATTTTCTTTTGGGATACGACAATCACATTTACGATCCACTAATCCTTCTTTACTGCATCCCTCACTCCCACACATTGAAGAATTCACACGGAAATTGCGTCGCTGTGAAATACGAGTACTATGTGTTCTAAGACATTTCCTTCTAAATCGAGTAACGTTTCTATGGAAACGACAGGATTTTCTTTTGGGATACGACAATCACATTTACGATCCACTAATCCTTCTTTACTGCATCCCTCACTCCCACACATTGAAGAATTCACAAGGAAATTGCGTCGCTGTGAAATACGAGTACTATGTGTTCTAAGACATTTCCTTCTAAATCGAGTAACGTTTCTATGGAAACGACAGGATTTTCTTTTGGGATACGACAATCACATTTACGATCCACTAATCCTTCTTTACTGCATCCTCACTCCCACACATTGAAGAATTCACACGGAAATTGCGTCGCTGTGAAATACGAGTACTATGTGTTCTAAGACATTTCCTTCTAAATCGAGTAACGTTTCTATGGAAACGACAGGATTTTCTTTTGGGATACGACAATCACATTTACGATCCACTAATCCTTCTTCACTGCATCCCCCACTCCCAAACATTGACGAATTCAGACGGAAATTGCGTCGCTGTGAAATACGAGTACTATGTGTTCTAAGACATTTCCTTCTAAATCGAGTAACGTTTCTATGGAAACGACAGGATTTTCTTTTGGGATACGACAATCACATTTCCGATCCACTAATCCTTCTTTACTGCATCCCTCACTCCCACACATTGAAGAATTCACACGGAAATTCCGTCGCTGTGAAATACGAGTACTATGTGTTCTAAGACATTTCCTTCTAAATCGAGTAACGTTTCTATGGAAACGACAGGATTTTCTTTTGGGATACGACATTCACATTTACGATCCACTAATCCTTCTTTACTGCATCCCTCACTCCCACACATTGAAGAATTCACACGGAAATTCCGTCGCTGTGAAATACGAGTACTATGTGTTCTAAGACATTTCCTTCTAAATCAAGTAACGTTTCTATGGAAACGACAGGATTTTCTTTTGGGATACGACAATCTCATTTCCGATCCAATAATCCTTTTTTAATGCATCCCTCACTCCCAAACATTGACGAATTCACACGGAAATTCCGTCGCTGTGGAATACGAGTACTATGTGTTCTAAGACATTTCCTTCTAAATCGAGTAACGTTTCTATGGAAACGACAGGATTTTCCTTTGGGATACGACAATCACATTTACGATCCACTAATCCTTCTTTACTGCATCCCTCACTCCCACACATTGAAGAATTCACACGGAAATTGCGTCGCTGTGAAATACGAGTACTATGTGTTCTAAGAAATTTCCTTCTAAATCGAGTAACGTTTCTATGGAAACGACAGGATTTTCTTTTGGGATACGACAATCTCATTTCCGATCCACTAATCCTTCTTTACTGCATCCCTCACTCCCAAACATTGACGAATTCACACGGAAATTGCGTCGCTGTGAAATACGAGTACTATGTGTTCTAAGACTTTTCGTTCTAAATCGAGTAACGTTTCTATGGAAACGACAGGATTTTCTTTTGGGATACGACAATCTCATTTCCGATCCACTAATCCTTCTTTATTGCATCCCTCACTCCCACACATTGAAGAATTCACACGGAAATTGCGTCGCTGTGAAATACGAGTACTATGTGTTCTAAGACATTTCCTTCTAAATCGAGTTACGTTTCTATGGAAACGACAGGATTTTCTTTTGGGATACGACAATCTCATTGCCGATCCACTAATCCTTCTTTACTGCATCCCTCACACCCAAACATTGACGAATTCACACGGAAATTCCGTCGCTGTGAAATACGAGTATTATGTGTTTAAAGACATTTCCTTCTAAATCAAGTAACGTTTCTATGGAAACGACAGGATTTTCTTTTGGGATACGACAATCACCTTTCCGATCCACTAATCCTTCTTTACTGCATCCCTCACTCCCAAACATTGACGAATTCACACGGAAATTGCGTCGCTGTGAAATACGAGTACTACGTGTTCTAAGACATTTCCTTCTAAATCGAGTAACGTTTCTATGGAAACGACAGGATTTTCTTTTGGGATACGACAATCACATTTACGATCCACTAATCCTTCTTTACTGCATCCCTCACTCCCACACATTGAAGAATTCACACGGAAATTCCGTCGCTGTGAAATACGAGTACTATGTGTTCTAAGACATTTCCTTCTAAATCGAGTAACGTTTCTATGGAAACGACAGGATTTTCTTTTGGGATACGACAATCTCATTTCCGATCCACTAATCCTTTTTTACTGCATCCCTCACTCCCAAACATTGACGAATTCACACGGAAATTCCGTCGCTGTGAAATACGAGTACTATGTGTTCTAAGACATTTCCTTCTAAATCGAGTAACGTGTCTATTGAAACGACAGGATTTTCTTTTGGGATACGACAATCACATTTCCGATCCACTAATCCTTCTTTACTGCATCCCTCACTCCCACACATTGAAGAATTGACACGGAAATTGCGTCGCTGTGAAATACGAGTACTATGTGTTCTAAGACATTTCCTTCTAAATCGAGTAACGTTTCTATGGAAATGACAGGATTTTCTTTTGGGATACGACAATCTCATTTCCGATCCACTAATCCTTCTTTACTGCATCCCTCACTCCCAAACATTGACGAATTCACACGGAAATTGCGTCGCTGTGAAATACGAGTACTAGGTGTTCTAAGACATTTCCTTCTAAATCGAGTAACGTTTCTATGGAAACGACAGGATTTTCTTTTGGGATACGACAATCTCATTTCCGATCCACTAATCCTTTTTTACTGCATCCCTCACTCCCAAACATTGACGAATTCACACGGAAATTGCGTCGCTGTGATATACGAGTACTATGTGTTCTAAGACATTTCCTTCTAAATCGAGTAACGTTTCTATGGAAACGACAGGATTTTCTTTTGGGATACGACAATCACATTTACGATCCACTAATCCTTCTTTATTGCATCCCTCACTCCCACACATTGAAGAATTCACACGGAAATTGCGTCGCTGTGAAATACGAGTACTATGTGTTCTAAGACATTTCCTTCTAAATCGAGTTACGTTTCTATGGAAACGACAGGATTTTCTTTTGGGATACGACAATCTCATTTCCGATCCACTAATCCTTCTTTACTGCATCCCTCACTCCCAAACATTGACGAATTCACACGGAATTTCCGTCGCTGTGAAATACGAGTATTATGTGTTTAAAGACATTTCCTTCTAAATCAAGTAACGTTTCTATGGAAACGACAGGATTTTCTTTTGGGATACGACAATCACATTTCCGATCCACTAATCATTCTTTACTGCATCCCTCACTACCCAAACATTGCGAATTCACACGGAAATTGCGTCGCTGTGAAATACGAGTACTACGTGTTCTAAGACATTTCCTTCTAAATCGAGTAACGTTTCTATGGAAACGACAGGATTTTCTTTTGGGATACGACAATCACATTTACGATCCACTAATCCTTCTTTACTGCATCCCTCACTCCCACACATTGAAGAATTCACACGGAAATTCCGTCGCTGTGAAATACGAGTACTATGTGTTCTAAGACATTTCCTTCTAAATCGAGTAACGTTTCTATGGAAACGACAGGATTTTCATTTGGGATACGACAATCTCATTTCCGATCCACTAATCCTTTTTTACTGCATCCCTCACTCCCAAACATTGACGAATTCACACGGAAATTCCGTCGCTGTGAAATACGAGTACTATGTGTTCTAAGACATTTCCTTCTAAATCGAGTAACGTGTCTATTGAAACGACAGGATTTTCCTTTGGGATACGACAATCACATTTCCGATCCACTAATCCTTCTTTACTGCATCCCTCACTCCCACACATTGAAGAATTGACACGGAAATTGCGTCGCTGTGAAATACGAGTACTATGTGTTCTATGACATTTCCTTCTAAATCGAGTAACGTTTCTATGGAAACGACAGGATTTTCTTTTGGGATACGACAATCACATTTACGATCCACTAATCCTACTTTACAGCATCACTCACTCCCACACATTTAAGAATTCACACGGATATTGCGTCGCTGTAAAATACGAGTACTATGTGTTCTATGACATTTCCTTCTAAATCGAGTAACGTTTCTATGGAAACGACAGGACTTTCTTTTGGGATACGACAATCACATTTACGATCCACTAATCCTTCTTTACTGCATCCCTCACTCCCACACATTGAAGAATTCACACGGAAATAGCGTCGCTGTGAAATACGAGTACTATGTGTTCTAAGACATTTCCTTCTAAATCGAGTAACGTGTCTATTGAAACGACAGGATTTTCTTTTGGGATACGACAATCACATTTCCGATCCACTAATCCTTCTTTACTGCATCCCTTACTCCCAAACATTGACGTATTCACACGGAAATTGCGTCGCTGTGAGATACGAGTACTATGTGTTCTAAGACATTTCCTTCTCAATCGAGTAACGTTTCTATGGAAACGACAGGATTTTCTTTTGGGATACGACAATCACATTTACGGTCCACTAATCCTTCTTTACTGCATCCCTCACTCCCACACATTGAAGAATTCACACGGAAATTGCGTCGCTGTGAAATACGAGTACTATGTGTTCTAAGACATTTCCTACCAAATCGAGTAACGTTTCTATGGAAACGACAGGATTTTCTTTTGGGATACGACAATCACATTTACGATCCGCTAATCCTTCTTTACTGCATCCCTCACTCCCACACATTGAAGAATTCACACGGAAATTGCGTCGCTGTGAAATACGAGTACTATGTGTTCTAAGACATTTCCTTCTAAATCGAGTAACGTTTCAATGGAAACGACAGGATTTTCTTTTGGGATACGACAATCACATTTACGATCCACTAATCCTTCTTTACTGCATCCCTCACTCCCACACATTTAAGAATTCACACGGAAATTGCGTCGCTGTGAAATACGAGTACTATGTGTTCTAAGACATTTCCTACCAAATCGAGTAACGTTTCTATGGAAACGACAGGATTTTCTTTTGGGATACGACAATCACATTTACGATCCGCTAATCCTTCTTTACTGCATCCCTCACTCCCACACATTGAAGAATTCACACGGAAATTGCGTCGCTGTGAAATACGAGTACTATGTGTTCTAAGACATTTCCTTCTAAATCGAGTAACGTTTCTACGGAAGCGACAGGATTTTCTTTTGGGATACGACAATCTCATTTCCCATCCTCTAATCCTTTTTTACTGCATCCCTCACTCCCACACATTGAAGAATTCACACGGAAATTGCGTCGCTGTGAAATACGAGTATTATGTGTTCCATGACATTTCCTTCTAAATCGAGTAACGTTTCTATGGAAACGACAGGATTTTCTTTTGGGATACGACAATCACATTTCCGATCCACTAATCCGTCTTTACTGCATCCCTCACTCCCACACATTGAAGAATTCACACGGAAATTGCGTCGCTGTGAAATACGAGTACTATGTGTTCTAAGACATTTCCTTCTAAATCGAGTAACGTTCAATGGAAACGACAGGATTTTCTTTTGGGATACGACAATCACATTTACGATCCACTAATCCTTCTTTACTGCATCCCTCACTCCCACACATTGAAGAATTCACACGGAAATTGCGTCGCTGTGAAATACGAGTACTATGTGTTCTAAGACATTTCCTTCTAAATCGAGTAACGTTTCTATGGAAACGACAGGACTTTCTTTTGGGATACGACAATCACATTTACGATCCACTAATCCTTCTTTACTGCATCCCTCACTCCCACACATTGAAGAATTCACACGGAAATTGCGTCGCTGTGAAATACGAGTACTATGTGTTCTAAGACATTTCCTTCTAAATCGAGTAACGTTTCTATGGAAACGACAGGATTTTCTTTTGGGATACGACAATCACATTTACGATCCACTAATCCTTCTTTACTGCATCCCTCACTCCCACACATTGAAGAATTCACACGGAAATTCCGTCGCTGTGAAATACGAGTACTATGTGTTCTAAGACATGTCCTTCTAAATCGAGTAACGTTTCTATGGAAACGACAGGATTTTCTTTTGGGATACGACAATCTCATTTCCGATCCACTAATCCTTCTTTACTGCATCCCTCACTCCCACACATTGAAGAATTCACACGGAAATTGCTTCGCTGTGAAATACGAGTACTATGTGTTCTATGACATTTCCTTCTAAATCGAGTAACGTTTTTATGGAAACGACAGGATTTTCTTTTGGGATACGACAATCACATTTACGATCCACTAATCCTTCTTTACTGCATCCCTCACTCCCACACATTTAAGAATTCACACGGAAATTGCGTCGCTGTGAAATACGAGTACTATGTGTTCTAAGACATTTCCTTCTAAATCGAGTAACGTTTCTATGGAAACGACAGGATTTTCTTTTGGGATACGACAATCACATTTACGATCCACTAATCCTTCTTTACTGCATCCCTCACTCCCACACATTTAAGAATTCACACGGAAATTGCGTCGCTGTGAAATACGAGTACTATGTGTTCTAAGACATTTCCTTCTAAATCGAGTTACGTTTCTATGGAAACGACAGGATTTTCTTTTGGGATACGACAATCTCATTTCCGATCCACTAATCCTTCTTTACTGCATCCCTCACTCCCACACATTTAAGAATTCACACGGAAATTGCGTCGCTGTGAAATACGAGTACTATGTGTTCTAAGACATTTCCTACCAAATCGAGTAACGTTTCTATGGAAACGACAGGATTTTCTTTTGGGATACGACAATCACATTTACGATCCGCTAATCCTTCTTTACTGCATCCCTCACTCCCACACATTGAAGAATTCACACGGAAATTGCGTCGCTGTGAAATACGAGTACTATGTGTTCTAAGACATTTCCTTCTAAATCGAGTAACGTTTCTACGGAAGCGACAGGATTTTCTTTTGGGATACGACAATCTCATTTCCCATCCTCTAATCCTTTTTTACTGCATCCCTCACTCCCACACATTGAAGAATTCACACGGAAATTGCGTCGCTGTGAAATACGAGTATTATGTGTTCCATGACATTTCCTTCTAAATCGAGTAACGTTTCTATGGAAACGACAGGATTTTCTTTTGGGATACGACAATCACATTTCCGATCCACTAATCCTTCTTTACTGCATCCCTCACTCCCACACATTGAAGAATTCACACGGAAATTGCGTCGCTGTGAAATACGAGTACTATGTGTTCTAAGACATTTCCTTCTAAATCGAGTAACGTTTCAATGGAAACGACAGGATTTTCTTTTGGGATACGACAATCACATTTACGATCCACTAATCCTTCTTTACTGCATCCCTCACTCCCACACATTGAAGAATTCACACGGAAATTGCGTCGCTGTGAAATACGAGTACTATGTGTTCTAAGACATTTCCTTCTAAATCGAGTAACGTTTCTATGGAAACGACAGGACTTTCTTTTGGGATACGACAATCACATTTACGATCCACTAATCCTTCTTTACTGCATCCCTCTCTCCCACACATTGAAGAATTCACACGGAAATTGCGTCGCTGTGAAATACGAGTACTATGTGTTCTAAGACATTTCCTTCTAAATCGAGTAACGTTTCTATGGAAACGACAGGATTTTCTTTTGGGATACGACAATCACATTTACGATCCACTAATCCTTCTTTACTGCATCCCTCACTCCCACACATTGAAGAATTCACACGGAAATTCCGTCGCTGTGAAATACGAGTACTATGTGTTCTAAGACATGTCCTTCTAAATCGAGTAACGTTTCTATGGAAACGACAGGATTTTCTTTTGGGATACGACAATCTCATTTCCGATCCACTAATCCTTCTTTACTGCATCCCTCACTCCCACACATTGAAGAATTCACACGGAAATTGCTTCGCTGTGAAATACGAGTACTATGTGTTCTATGACATTTCCTTCTAAATCGAGTAACGTTTTTATGGAAACGACAGGATTTTCTTTTGGGATACGACAATCACATTTACGATCCACTAATCCTTCTTTACTGCATCCCTCACTCCCACACATTTAAGAATTCACACGGAAATTGCGTCGCTGTGAAATACGAGTACTATGTGTTCTAAGACATTTCCTTCTAAATCGAGTAACGTTTCTATGGAAACGACAGGATTTTCTTTTGGGATACGACAATCACATTTACGATCCACTAATCCTTCTTTACTGCATCCCTCACTCCCACACATTTAAGAATTCACACGGAAATTGCGTCGCTGTGAAATACGAGTACTATGTGTTCTAAGACATTTCCTTCTAAATCGAGTTACGTTTCTATGGAAACGACAGGATTTTCTTTTGGGATACGACAATCTCATTTCCGATCCACTAATCCTTCTTTACTGCATCCCTCACTCCCAAACATTGACGAATTCACACGGAAATTCCGTCGCTGTGAAATACGAGTATTATGTGTTTAAAGACATTTCCTTCTAAATCAAGTAACGTTTCTATGGAAACGACAGGATTTTCTTTTGGGATACGACAATCACATTTCCGATCCACTAATCATTCTTTACTGCATCCCTCACTACCCAAACATTGCGAATTCACACGGAAATTGCGTCGCTGTGAAATACGAGTACTACGTGTTCTAAGACATTTCCTTCTAAATCGAGTAACGTTTCTATGGAAACGACAGGATTTTCTTTTGGGATACGACAATCACATTTACGATCCACTAATCCTTCTTTACTGCATCCCTCACTCCCACACATTGAAGAATTCACACGGAAATTCCGTCGCTGTGAAATACGAGTACTATGTGTTCTAAGACATTTCCTTCTAAACCGAGTAACGTTTCTATGGAAACGACAGGATTTTCTTTTGGGATACGACAATCTCATTTCCGATCCACTAATCCTTTTTTACTGCATCCCTCACTCCCAAACATTGACGAATTCACACGGAAATTCCGTCGCTGTGAAATACGAGTACTATGTGTTCTAAGACATTTCCTTCTAAATCGAGTAACGTTTCTATGGAAACGACAGGATTTTCTTTTGGGATACGACAATCACATTTACGATCCACTAATCCTTCTTTACTGCATCCTCACTCCCACACATTGAAGAATTCACACGGAAATTGCGTCGCTGTGAAATACGAGTACTATGTGTTCTAAGACATTTCCTTCTAAATCGAGTAACGTTTCTATGGAAACGACAGGATTTTCTTTTGGGATACGACAATCACATATACGATCCACTAATCCTTCTTCACTGCATCCCCCACTCCCAAACATTGACGAATTCAGACGGAAATTGCGTCGCTGTGAAATACGAGTACTATGTGTTCTAAGACATTTCCTTCTAAATCGAGTAACGTTTCTATGGAAACGACAGGATTTTCTTTTGGGATACGACAATCACATTTCCGATCCACTAATCCTTCTTTACTGCATCCCTCACTCCCACACATTGAAGAATTCACACGGAAATTCCGTCGCTGTGAAATACGAGTACTATGTGTTCTAAGACATTTCCTTCTAAATCGAGTAACTTTTCTATGGAAACGACAGGATTTTCTTTTGGGATACGACAATCACATTTACGATCCACTAATCTTTCTTTACTGCATCCCTCACTCCCACACATTGAAGAATTCACACGGAAATTCCGTCGCTGTGAAATACGAGTACTATGTGTTCTAAGACATTTCCTTCTAAATCAAGTAACGTTTCTATGGAAACGACAGGATTTTCTTTTGGGATACGACAATCTCATTTCCGATCCAATAATCCTTTTTTACTGCATCCCTCACTCCCAAACATTGACGAATTCACACGGAAATTCCGTCGCTGTGGAATACGAGTACTATGTGTTCTAAGACATTTCCCTCTAAATCGAGTAACGTTTCTATGGAAACGACAGGATTTTCCTTTGGGATACGACAATCACATTTACGATCCACTAATCCTTCTTTACTGCATCCCTCACTCCCACACATTGAAGAATTCACACGGAAATTGCGTCGCTGTGAAATACGAGTACTATGTGTTCTAAGAAATTTCCTTCTAAATCGAGTAACGTTTCTATGGAAACGACAGGATTTTCTTTTGGGATACGACAATCTCATTTCCGATCCACTAATCCTTCTTTACTGCATCCCTCACTCCCAAACATTGACGAATTCACACGGAAATTGCGTCGCTGTGAAATACGAGTACTATGTGTTCTAAGACATTTCCTTCTAAATCGAGTAACGTTTCTATGGAAACGACAGGATTTTCTTTTGGGATACGACAATCTCATTTCCGATCCACTAATCCTTCTTTATTGCATCCCTCACTCCCACACATTGAAGAATTCACACGGAAATTGCGTCGCTGTGAAATACGAGTACTATGTGTTCTAAGACATTTCCTTCTAAATCGTGTTACGTTTCTATGGAAACGACAGGATTTTCTTTTGGGATACGACAATCTCATTGCCGATCCACTAATCCTTCTTTACTGCATCCCTCACACCCAAACATTGACGAATTCACACGGAAATTCCGTCGCTGTGAAATACGAGTATTATGTGTTTAAAGACATTTCCTTCTAAATCAAGTAACGTTTCTATGGAAACGACAGGATTTTCTTTTGGGATACGACAATCACATTTCCGATCCACTAATCCTTCTTTACTGCATCCCTCACTCCCAAACATTGACGAATTCACACGGAAATTGCGTCGCTGTGAAATACGAGTACTACGTGTTCTAAGACATTTCCTTCTAAATCGAGTAACGTTTCTATGGAAACGACAGGATTTTCTTTTGGGATACGACAATCACATTTACGATCCACTAATCCTTCTTTACTGCATCCCTCACTCCCACACATTGAAGAATTCACACGGAAATTCCGTCGCTGTGAAATACGAGTACTATGTGTTCTAAGACATTTCCTTCTAAATCGAGTAACGTTTCTATGGAAACGACAGGATTTTCTTTTGGGATACGACAATCTCATTTCCGATCCACTAATCCTTTTTTACTGCATCCCTCACTCCCAAACATTGACGAATTCACACGGAAATTCCGTCGCTGTGAAATACGAGTACTATGTGTTCTAAGACATTTCCTTCTAAATCGAGTAACGTGTCTATTGAAACGACAGGATTTTCTTTTGGGATACGACAATCACATTTCCGATCCACTAATCCTTCTTTACTGCATCCCTCACTCCCACACATTGAAGAATTGACACGGAAATTGCGTCGCTGTGAAATACGAGTACTATGTGTTCTAAGACATTTCCTTCTAAATCGAGTAACGTTTCTATGGAAATGACAGGATTTTCTTTTGGGATACGACAATCTCATTTCCGATCCACTAATCCTTCTTTACTGCATCCCTCACTCCCAAACATTGACGAATTCACACGGAAATTGCGTCGCTGTGAAATACGAGTACTAGGTGTTCTAAGACATTTCCTTCTAAATCGAGTAACGTTTCTATGGAAACGACAGGATTTTCTTTTGGGATACGACAATCTCATTTCCGATCCACTAATCCTTTTTTACTGCATCCCTCACTCCCAAACATTGACGAATTCACACGGAAATTGCGTCGCTGTGATATACGAGTACTATGTGTTCTAAGACATTTCCTTCTAAATCGAGTAACGTTTCTATGGAAACGACAGGATTTTCTTTTGGGATACGACAATCACATTTACGATCCACTAATCCTTCTTTATTGCATCCCTCACTCCCACACATTGAAGAATTCACACGGAAATTGCGTCGCTGTGAAATACGAGTACTATGTGTTCTAAGACATTTCCTTCTAAATCGAGTTACGTTTCTATGGAAACGACAGGATTTTCTTTTGGGATACGACAATCTCATTTCCGATCCACTAATCCTTCTTTACTGCATCCCTCACTCCCAAACATTGACGAATTCACACGGAAATTCCGTCGCTGTGAAATACGAGTATTATGTGTTTAAAGACATTTCCTTCTAAATCAAGTAACGTTTCTATGGAAACGACAGGATTTTCTTTTGGGATACGACAATCACATTTCCGATCCACTAATCATTCTTTACTGCATCCCTCACTACCCAAACATTGCGAATTCACACGGAAATTGCGTCGCTGTGAAATACGAGTACTACGTGTTCTAAGACATTTCCTTCTAAATCGAGTAACGTTTCTATGGAAACGACAGGATTTTCTTTTGGGATACGACAATCACATTTACGATCCACTAATCCTTCTTTACTGCATCCCTCACTCCCACACATTGAAGAATTCACACGGAAATTCCGTCGCTGTGAAATACGAGTACTATGTGTTCTAAGACATTTCCTTCTAAATCGAGTAACGTTTCTATGGAAACGACAGGATTTTCTTTTGGGATACGACAATCTCATTTCCGATCCACTAATCCTTTTTTACTGCATCCCTCACTCCCAAACATTGACGAATTCACACGGAAATTCCGTCGCTGTGAAATACGAGTACTATGTGTTCTAAGACATTTCCTTCTAAATCGAGTAACGTGTCTATTGAAACGACAGGATTTTCCTTTGGGATACGACAATCACATTTCCGATCCACTAATCCTTCTTTACTGCATCCCTCACTCCCACACATTGAAGAATTGACACGGAAATTGCGTCGCTGTGAAATACGAGTACTATGTGTTCTATGACATTTCCTTCTAAATCGAGTAACGTTTCTATGGAAACGACAGGATTTTCTTTTGGGATACGACAATCACATTTACGATCCACTAATCCTACTTTACAGCATCACTCACTCCCACACATTTAAGAATTCACACGGAAATTGCGTCGCTGTAAAATACGAGTACTATGTGTTCTAAGACATTTCCTTCTAAGTCGAGTAACGTTTCTATGGAAACGACAGGATTTTCTTTTGGGATACGACAATCACATTTACGATCCACTAATCCTTCTTTACTGCATCCCTCACTCCCACACATTGAAGAATTCACACGGATATTGCGTCGCTGTGAAATACGCGTACTATGTGTTCTAAGACATTTCCTTCTAAATCGAGTAACGTTTCTATGGAAACGACAGGACTTTCTTTTGGGATACGACAATCACATTTACGATCCACTAATCCTTCTTTACTGCATCCCTCACTCCCACACATTGAAGAATTCACACGGAAATAGCGTCGCTGTGAAATACGAGTACTATGTGTTCTAAGACATTTCCTTCTAAATCGAGTAACGTGTCTATTGAAACGACAGGATTTTCTTTTGGGATACGACAATCACATTTCCGATCCACTAATCCTTCTTTACTGCATCCCTTACTCCCAAACATTGACGTATTCACACGGAAATTGCGTCGCTGTGAGATACGAGTACTATGTGTTCTAAGACATTTCCTTCTCAATCGAGTAACGTTTCTATGGAAACGACAGGATTTTCTTTTGGGATACGACAATCACATTTACGGTCCACTAATCCTTCTTTACTGCATACCTCACTCCCACACATTGAAGAATTCACACGGAAATTGCGTCGCTGTGAAATACGAGTACTATGTGTTCTAAGACATTTCCTACCAAATCGAGTAACGTTTCTATGGAAACGACAGGATTTTCTTTTGGGATACGACAATCACATTTACGATCCGCTAATCCTTCTTTACTGCATCCCTCACTCCCACACATTGAAGAATTCACACGGAAATTGCGTCGCTGTGAAATACGAGTACTATGTGTTCTAAGACATTTCCTTCTAAATCGAGTAACGTTTCAATGGAAACGACAGGATTTTCTTTTGGGATACAACAATCACATTTACGATCCACTAATCCTTCTTTACTGCATCCCTCACTCCCACACATTGAGGAATTCACACGGAAATTGCGTCGCTGTGAAATACGAGTACTATGTGTTCTAAGACATTTCCTTCTAAATCGAGTAACGTTTCTATGGAAACGACAGGACTTTCTTTTGGGATACGACAATCACATTTACGATCCACTAATCCTTCTTTACTGCATCCCTCACTCCCACACATTGAAGAATTCACACGGAAATTGCGTCGCTGTGAAATACGAGTATTATGTGTTCCATGACATTTCCTTCTAAATCGAGTAACGTTTCTATGGAAACGACAGGATTTTCTTTTGGGATACGACAATCACATTTCCGATCCACTAATCCTTCTTTACTGCATCCCTCACTCCCACACATTGAAGAATTCACACGGAAATTGCGTCGCTGTGAAATACGAGTACTATGTGTTCTAAGACATGTCCTTCTAAATCGAGTAACGTTTCTATGGAAACGACAGGATTTTCTTTTGGGATACGACAATCTCATTTCCGATCCACTAATCCTTCTTTACTGCATCCCTCACTCCCACACATTGAAGAATTCACACGGAAATTGCTTCGCTGTGAAATACGAGTACTATGTGTTCTATGACATTTCCTTCTAAATCGAGTAACGTTTTTATGGAAACGACAGGATTTTCTTTTGGGATACGACAATCACATTTACGATCCACTAATCCTTCTTTACTGCATCCCTCACTCCCACACATTTAAGAATTCACACGGAAATTGCGTCGCTGTGAAATACGAGTACTATGTGTTCTAAGACATTTCCTTCTAAATCGAGTAACGTTTCTATGGAAACGACAGGATTTTCTTTTGGGATACGACAATCACATTTACGATCCACTAATCCTTCTTTACTGCATCCCTCACTCCCACACATTTAAGAATTCACACGGAAATTGCGTCGCTGTGAAATACGAGTACTATGTGTTCTAAGACATTTCCTTCTAAATCGAGTTACGTTTCTATGGAAACGACAGGATTTTCTTTTGGGATACGACAATCTCATTTCCGATCCACTAATCCTTCTTTACTGCATCCCTCACTCCCAAACATTGACGAATTCACACGGAAATTCCGTCGCTGTGAAATACGAGTATTATGTGTTTAAAGACATTTCCTTCTAAATCAAGTAACGTTTCTATGGAAACGACAGGATTTTCTTTTGGGATACGACAATCACATTTCCGATCCACTAATCATTCTTTACTGCATCCCTCACTACCCAAACATTGCGAATTCACACGGAAATTGCGTCGCTGTGAAATACGAGTACTACGTGTTCTAAGACATTTCCTTCTAAATCGAGTAACGTTTCTATGGAAACGACAGGATTTTCTTTTGGGATACGACAATCACATTTACGATCCACTAATCCTTCTTTACTGCATCCCTCACTCCCACACATTGAAGAATTCACACGGAAATTCCGTCGCTGTGAAATACGAGTACTATGTGTTCTAAGACATTTCCTTCTAAATCGAGTAACGTTTCTATGGAAACGACAGGATTTTCTTTTGGGATACGACAATCTCATTTCCGATCCACTAATCCTTTTTTACTGCATCCCTCACTCCCAAACATTGACGAATTCACACGGAAATTCCGTCGCTGTGAAATACGAGTACTATGTGTTCTAAGACATTTCCTTCTAAATCGAGTAACGTGTCTATTGAAACGACAGGATTTTCCTTTGGGATACGACAATCACATTTCCGATCCACTAATCCTTCTTTACTGCATCCCTCACTCCCACACATTGAAGAATTCACACGGAAATAGCGTCGCTGTGAAATACGAGTACTATGTGTTCTAAGACATTTCCTTCTAAATCGAGTAACGTGTCTATTGAAACGACAGGATTTTCCTTTGGGATACGACAATCACATTTCCGATCCACTAATCCTTCTATACTGCATCCCTTACTCCCAAACATTGACGTATTCACACGGAAATTGCGTCGCTGTGAGATACGAGTACTATGTGTTCTAAGACATTTCCTTCTCAATCGAGTAATGTTTCTACGGAAACGACAGGATTTTCTTTTGGGATACGACAATCTCATTTCCGATCCACTAATCCTTCTTTACTGCATCCCTCACTCCCACACATTGAAGAATTCACACGGAAATTGCGTCGCTGTGAAATACGAGTATTATGTGTTCCATGACATTTCCTTCTAAATCGAGTAACGTTTCTATGGAAACGACAGGATTTTCTTTTGGGATACGACAATCACATTTCCGATCCACTAATCCTTCTTTACTGCATCCCTCACTCCCACACATTGAAGAATTCACACGGAAATTGCGTCGCTGTGAAATACGAGTACTATGTGTTCTAAGACATTTCCTTCTAAATCGAGTAACGTTTCAATGGAAACGACAGGATTTTCTTTTGGGATACGACAATCACATTTACGATCCACTAATCCTCCTTTACTGCATCCCTCACTCCCACACATTGAAGAATTCACACGGAAATTGCGTCGCTGTGAAATACGAGTACTATGTGTTCTAAGACATTTCCTTCTAAATCGAGTAACGTTTCTATGGAAACGACAGGACTTTCTTTTGGGATACGACAATCACATTTACGATCCACTAATCCTTCTTTACTGCATCCCTCACTCCCACACATTGAAGAATTCACACGGAAATTGCGTCGCTGTGAAATACGAGTACTATGTGTTCTAAGACATTTCCTTCTAAATCGAGTAACGTTTCTATGGAAACGACAGGATTTTCTTTTGGGATACGACAATCACATTTACGATCCACTAATCCTTCTTTACTGCATCCCTCACTCCCACACATTGAAGAATTTACACGGAAATTCCGTCGCTGTGAAATACGAGTACTATGTGTTCTAAGACATGTCCTTCTAAATCGAGTAACGTTTCTATGGAAACGACAGGATTTTCTTTTGGGATACGACAATCTCATTTCCGATCCACTAATCCTTCTTTACTGCATCCCTCACTCCCACACATTGAAGAATTCACACGGAAATTGCTTCGCTGTGAAATACGAGTACTATGTGTTCTATGACATTTCCTTCTAAATCGAGTAACGTTTTTATGGAAACGACAGGATTTTCTTTTGGGATACGACAATCACATTTACGATCCACTAATCCTTCTTTACTGCATCCCTCACTCCCACACATTTAAGAATTCGCACGGAAATTGCGTCGCTGTGAAATACGAGTACTATGTGTTCTAAGACATTTCCTTCTAAATCGAGTAACGTTTCTATGGAAACGACAGGATTTTCTTTTGGGATACGACAATCACATTTACGATCCACTAATCCTTCTTTACTGCATCCCTCACTCCCACACATTTAAGAATCACACGGAAATTGCGTCGCTGTGAAATACGAGTACTATGTGTTCTAAGACATTTCCTTCTAAATCGAGTAACGTTTCTATGGAAACGACAGGATTTTCTTTTGGGATACGACAATCACATTTACGATACACTAATCCTTCTTTACTGCATCCGTCACTCCCACACATTGAAGAATTCACACGGAAATTGCGTCGCTGTGAAATACGAGTACTATGTGTTCTAAGACGTTTCCTTCTAAGTCGAGTAACGTTTCTATGGAAACGACAGGATTTTCTTTTGGGATACGACAATCACATTTACGATCCACTAATCCTTCTTTTCTGCATCCCTCACTCCCACACATTGGAGAATTCACACGGAAATTGCGTCGCTGTGAAATACGAGTACTATGTGTTCTAAGACATTTCCTTCTAAGTCGAGTAACGTTTCTATGGAAACGACAGGATTTTCTTTTGGGATACGACAATCACATTTACGATCCACTAATCCTTCTTTACTGCATCCCTCACTCCCACACATTGAAGAATTTACACGGAAATTCCGTCGCTGTGAAATACGAGTACTATGTGTTCTAAGACATGTCCTTCTAAATCGAGTAACGTTTCTATGGAAACGACAGGATTTTCTTTTGGGATACGACAATCTCATTTCCGATCCACTAATCCTTCTTTACTGCATCCCTCACTCCCACACATTGAAGAATTCACACGGAAATTGCTTCGCTGTGAAATACGAGTACTATGTGTTCTATGACATTTCCTTCTAAATCGAGTAACGTTTTTATGGAAACGACAGGATTTTCTTTTGGGATACGACAATCACATTTACGATCCACTAATCCTTCTTTACTGCATCCCTCACTCCCACACATTTAAGAATTCGCACGGAAATTGCGTCGCTGTGAAATACGAGTACTATGTGTTCTAAGACATTTCCTTCTAAATCGAGTAACGTTTCTATGGAAACGACAGGATTTTCTTTTGGGATACGACAATCACATTTACGATCCACTAATCCTTCTTTACTGCATCCCTCACTCCCACACATTTAAGAATCACACGGAAATTGCGTCGCTGTGAAATACGAGTACTATGTGTTCTAAGACATTTCCTTCTAAATCGAGTAACGTTTCTATGGAAACGACAGGATTTTCTTTTGGGATACGACAATCACATTTACGATACACTAATCCTTCTTTACTGCATCCGTCACTCCCACACATTGAAGAATTCACACGGAAATTGCGTCGCTGTGAAATACGAGTACTATGTGTTCTAAGACGTTTCCTTCTAAGTCGAGTAACGTTTCTATGGAAACGACAGGATTTTCTTTTGGGATACGACAATCACATTTACGATCCACTAATCCTTCTTTTCTGCATCCCTCACTCCCACACATTGGAGAATTCACACGGAAATTGCGTCGCTGTGAAATACGAGTACTATGTGTTCTAAGACATTTCCTTCTAAGTCGAGTAACGTTTCTATGGAAACGACAGGATTTTCTTTTGGGATACGACAATCACATTTACGATCCACTAATCCTTCTTTACTGCATCCCTCACTCCCACACACTGAAGAATTCACACGGATATTGCGTCGCTGTGAAATACGAGTACTATGTGTTCTAAGACATTTCCTTCTAAGTCGAGTAACGTTTCAATGGAAACGACAGGATTTTCTTTTGGGGTACGACAATCACATTTACGATCCACTAATCCTTCTTTACTGCATCCCTCACTCCCAAACATCGACGAATTCACATGGAAATTGCGTCGCTGTGAAATACGAGTACTATGTGTTCTAAGACATTTCCTTCTAAATCGAGTAACGTTTCTATGGAAACGACAGGATTTTTTTTTGGGATACGACAATCACATTTACGATCCACTAATCCTTCTTTACTGCATCCCTCACTCCCACACATTGCAGAATTCACACGGAAATTCCGTCGCTGTGAAATACGAGTACTATGTGTTCTAAGACATTTCCTTCTAAATCGAGTAACGTTTCTATGGAAACGACAGGATTTTCTTTTGGAATACGACAATCACATTTACGATCCACTAATCCTTCTTTACTACATCCCTCACTCCCAAACATTGACGAATTCACACGGAAATTGCGTCGCTGTGAAATACGAGTACTATGTGTTCTAAGACATTTCCTTCTAAATCGAGTAACGTTTCAATGGAAACGACAGGATTTTCTTTTGGGATACGACAATCACATTTACGATCCACTAATCCTTCTTTACTGCATCCCTCACTCCCACACATTGAAGAATTCACACGGAGATTCCGTCGCTGTGAAATACGAGTACTATGTGTTCTAAGACATGTCCTTCTAAATCGAGTAACGTTTCTATGGAAACGACAGGATTTTCTTTTGGGATACGACAATCTCATTTCCGATCCACTAATCCTTCTTTACTGCATCCCTCACTCCCACACATTGAAGAATTCACACGGAAATTGCTTCGCTGTGAAATACGAGTACTATGTGTTCTATGACATTTCCTTCTAAATCGAGTAACGTTTTTATGGAAACGACAGGATTTTCTTTTGGGATACGACAATAACATTTACGATCCACTAATCCTTCTTTACTGCATCCCTCACTCCCACACATTTAAGAATTCACACGGAAATTGCGTCGCTGTGAAATACGAGTACTATGTGTTCTAAGACATTTCCTTCTAAATCGAGTAACGTTTCTATGGAAACGACAGGATTTTCTTTTGGGATACGACAATCACATTTACGATCCACTAATCCTTCTTTACTGCATCCCCCACTCCCACACATTGAAGAATTCACACGGAAATTGCGTCGCTGTGAAATACGAGTACTATGTGTTCTAAGACGTTTCCTTCTAAGTCGAGTAACGTTTCTATGGAAACGACAGGATTTTCTTTTGGGATACGACAATCACATTTACGATCCACTAATCCTTCTTTTCTGCATCCCTCACTCCCACACATTGGAGAATTCACACGGAAATTGCGTCGCTGTGAAATACGAGTACTATGTGTTCTAAGACATTTCCTTCTAAGTCGAGTAACGTTTCTATGGAAACGACAGGATTTTCTTTTGGGATACGACAATCACATTTACGATCCACTAATCCTTCTTTTCTGCATCCCTCACTCCCACACATTGGAGAATTCACACGGAAATTGCGTCGCTGTGAAATACGAGTACTATGTGTTCTAAGACATTTCCTTCTAAGTCGAGTAACGTTTCTATGGAAACGACAGGATTTTCTTTTGGGATACGACAATCACATTTACGATCCACTAATCCTTCTTTACTGCATCCCTCACTCCCACACACTGAAGAATTCACACGGATATTGCGTCGCTGTGAAATACGAGTACTATGTGTTCTAAGACATTTCCTTCTAAGTCGAGTAACGTTTCAATGGAAACGACAGGATTTTCTTTTGGGGTACGACAATCACATTTACGATCCACTAATCCTTCTTTACTGCATCCCTCACTCCCAAACATCGACGAATTCACATGGAAATTGCGTCGCTGTGAAATACGAGTACTATGTGTTCTAAGACATTTCCTTCTAAATCGAGTAACGTTTCTATGGAAACGACAGGATTTTTTTTTGGGATACGACAATCACATTTACGATCCACTAATCCTTCTTTACTGCATCCCTCACTCCCACACATTGCAGAATTCACACGGAAATTCCGTCGCTGTGAAATACGAGTACTATGTGTTCTAAGACATTTCCTTCTAAATCGAGTAACGTTTCTATGGAAACGACAGGATTTTCTTTTGGAATACGACAATCACATTTACGATCCACTAATCCTTCTTTACTACATCCCTCACTCCCAAACATTGACGAATTCACACGGAAATTGCGTCGCTGTGAAATACGAGTACTATGTGTTCTAAGACATTTCCTTCTAAATCGAGTAACGTTTCAATGGAAACGACAGGATTTTCTTTTGGGATACGACAATCACATTTACGATCCACTAATCCTTCTTTACTGCATCCCTCACTCCCACACATTGAAGAATTCACACGGAAATTGCGTCGCTGTGAAATACGAGTACTATGTGTTCTAAGACATTTCCTTCTAAATCGAGTAACGTTTCTATGGAAACGACAGGACTTTCTTTTGGGATACGACAATCACATTTACGATCCACTAATCCTTCTTTACTGCATCCCTCACTCCCACACATTGAAGAATTCACACGGAAATTGCGTCGCTGTGAAATACGAGTACTATGTGTTCTAAGACATTTCCTTCTAAATCGAGTAACGTTTCTATGGAAACGACAGGATTTTCTTTTGGGATACGACAATCACATTTACGATCCACTAATCCTTCTTTACTGCATCCCTCACTCCCACACATTGAAGAATTCACACGGAGATTCCGTCGCTGTGAAATACGAGTACTATGTGTTCTAAGACATGTCCTTCTAAATCGAGTAACGTTTCTATGGAAACGACAGGATTTTCTTTTGGGATACGACAATCTCATTTCCGATCCACTAATCCTTCTTTACTGCATCCCTCACTCCCACACATTGAAGAATTCACACGGAAATTGCTTCGCTGTGAAATACGAGTACTATGTGTTCTATGACATTTCCTTCTAAATCGAGTAACGTTTTTATGGAAACGACAGGATTTTCTTTTGGGATACGACAATCACATTTACGATCCACTAATCCTTCTTTACTGCATCCCTCACTCCCACACATTTAAGAATTCACACGGAAATTGCGTCGCTGTGAAATACGAGTACTATGTGTTCTAAGACATTTCCTTCTAAATCGAGTAACGTTTCTATGGAAACGACAGGATTTTCTTTTGGGATACGACAATCACATTTACGATCCACTAATCCTTCTTTACTGCATCCCTCACTCCCACACATTTAAGAATTCACACGGAAATTGCGTCGCTGTGAAATACGAGTACTATGTGTTCTAAGACACTTCCTTCTAAATCGAGTAACGTTTCTATGGAAACGACAGGATTTTCTTTTGGGATACGACAATCACATTTACGATCCACTAATCCTTCTTTACTGCATCCCCCACTCCCACACATTGAAGAATTCACACGGAAATTGCGTCGCTGTGAAATACGAGTACTATGTGTTCTAAGACGTTTCCTTCTAAGTCGAGTAACGTTTCTATGGAAACGACAGGATTTTCTTTTGGGATACGACAATCACATTTACGATCCACTAATCCTTCTTTTCTGCATCCCTCACTCCCACACATTGGAGAATTCACACGGAAATTGCGTCGCTGTGAAATACGAGTACTATGTGTTCTAAGACATGTCCTTCTAAATCGAGTAACGTTTCTATGGAAACGACAGGATTTTCTTTTGGGATACGACAATCTCATTTCCGATCCACTAATCCTTCTTTACTGCATCCCTCACTCCCACACATTGAAGAATTCACACGGAAATTGCTTCGCTGTGAAATACGAGTACTATGTGTTCTATGACATTTCCTTCTAAATCGAGTAACGTTTTTATGGAAACGACAGGATTTTCTTTTGGGATACGACAATCACATTTACGATCCACTAATCCTTCTTTACTGCATCCCTCACTCCCACACATTTAAGAATTCGCACGGAAATTGCGTCGCTGTGAAATACGAGTACTATGTGTTCTAAGACATTTCCTTCTAAGTCGAGTAACGTTTCTATGGAAACGACAGGATTTTCTTTTGGGATACGACAATCACATTTACGATCCACTAATCCTTCTTTTCTGCATCCCTCACTCCCACACATCGACGAATTCACATGGAAATTGCGTCGCTGTGAAATACGAGTACTATGTGTTCTAAGACATTTCCTTCTAAATCGAGTAACGTTTCTATGGAAACGACAGGATTTTTTTTTGGGATACGACAATCACATTTACGATCCACTAATCCTTCTTTACTGCATCCCTCACTCCCACACATTGCAGAATTCACACGGAAATTCCGTCGCTGTGAAATACGAGTACTATGTGTTCTAAGACATTTCCTTCTAAATCGAGTAACGTTTCTATGGAAACGACAGGATTTTCTTTTGGAATACGACAATCACATTTACGATCCACTAATCCTTCTTTACTACATCCCTCACTCCCAAACATTGACGAATTCACACGGAAATTGCGTCGCTGTGAAATACGAGTACTATGTGTTCTAAGACATTTCCTTCTAAATCGAGTAACGTTTCAATGGAAACGACAGGATTTTCTTTTGGGATACGACAATCACATTTACGATCCACTAATCCTTCTTTACTGCATCCCTCACTCCCACACATTGAAGAATTCACACGGAGATTCCGTCGCTGTGAAATACGAGTACTATGTGTTCTAAGACATGTCCTTCTAAATCGAGTAACGTTTCTATGGAAACGACAGGATTTTCTTTTGGGATACGACAATCTCATTTCAGATCCACTAATCCTTCTTTACTGCATCCCTCACTCCCACACATTGAAGAATTCACACGGAAATTGCTTCGCTGTGAAATACGAGTACTATGTGTTCTATGACATTTCCTTCTAAATCGAGTAACGTTTTTATGGAAACGACAGGATTTTCTTTTGGGATACGACAATAACATTTACGATCCACTAATCCTTCTTTACTGCATCCCTCACTCCCACACATTTAAGAATTCACACGGAAATTGCGTCGCTGTGAAATACGAGTACTATGTGTTCTAAGACATTTCCTTCTAAATCGAGTAACGTTTCTATGGAAACGACAGGATTTTCTTTTGGGATACGACAATCACATTTACGATCCACTAATCCTTCTTTACTGCATCCCTCACTCCCACACATTTAAGAATTCACACGGAAATTGCGTCGCTGTGAAATACGAGTACTATGTGTTCTAAGACATTTCCTTCTAAATCGAGTAACGTTTCTATGGAAACGACAGGATTTTCTTTTGGGATACGACAATCACATTTACGATCCACTAATCCTTCTTTACTGCATCCCCCACTCCCACACATTGAAGAATTCACACGGAAATTGCGTCGCTGTGAAATACGAGTACTATGTGTTCTAAGACGTTTCCTTCTAAGTCGAGTAACGTTTCTATGGAAACGACAGGATTTTCTTTTGGGATACGACAATCACATTTACGATCCACTAATCCTTCTTTTCTGCATCCCTCACTCCCACACATTGGAGAATTCACACGGAAATTGCGTCGCTGTGAAATACGAGTACTATGTGTTCTAAGACATTTCCTTCTAAGTCGAGTAACGTTTCTATGGAAACGACAGGATTTTCTTTTGGGATACGACAATCACATTTACGATCCACTAATCCTTCTTTTCTGCATCCCTCACTCCCACACATTGGAGAATTCACACGGAAATTGCGTCGCTGTGAAATACGAGTACTATGTGTTCTAAGACATTTCCTTCTAAGTCGAGTAACGTTTCTATGGAAACGACAGGATTTTCTTTTGGGATACGACAATCACATTTACGATCCACTAATCCTTCTTTACTGCATCCCTCACTCCCACACACTGAAGAATTCACACGGATATTGCGTCGCTGTGAAATACGAGTACTATGTGTTCTAAGACATTTCCTTCTAAGTCGAGTAACGTTTCAATGGAAACGACAGGATTTTCTTTTGGGGTACGACAATCACATTTACGATCCACTAATCCTTCTTTACTGCATCCCTCACTCCCAAACATCGACGAATTCACATGGAAATTGCGTCGCTGTGAAATACGAGTACTATGTGTTCTAAGACATTTCCTTCTAAATCGAGTAACGTTTCTATGGAAACGACAGGATTTTTTTTTGGGATACGACAATCACATTTACGATCCACTAATCCTTCTTTACTGCATCCCTCACTCCCACACATTGCAGAATTCACACGGAAATTCCGTCGCTGTGAAATACGAGTACTATGTGTTCTAAGACATTTCCTTCTAAATCGAGTAACGTTTCTATGGAAACGACAGGATTTTCTTTTGGAATACGACAATCACATTTACGATCCACTAATCCTTCTTTACTACATCCCTCACTCCCAAACATTGACGAATTCACACGGAAATTGCGTCGCTGTGAAATACGAGTACTATGTGTTCTAAGACATTTCCTTCTAAATCGAGTAACGTTTCAATGGAAACGACAGGATTTTCTTTTGGGATACGACAATCACATTTACGATCCACTAATCCTTCTTTACTGCATCCCTCACTCCCACACATTGAAGAATTCACACGGAAATTGCGTCGCTGTGAAATACGAGTACTATGTGTTCTAAGACATTTCCTTCTAAATCGAGTAACGTTTCTATGGAAACGACAGGACTTTCTTTTGGGATACGACAATCACATTTACGATCCACTAATCCTTCTTTACTGCATCCCTCACTCCCACACATTGAAGAATTCACACGGAAATTGCGTCGCTGTGAAATACGAGTACTATGTGTTCTAAGACATTTCCTTCTAAATCGAGTAACGTTTCTATGGAAACGACAGGATTTTCTTTTGGGATACGACAATCACATTTACGATCCACTAATCCTTCTTTACTGCATCCCTCACTCCCACACATTGAAGAATTCACACGGAGATTCCGTCGCTGTGAAATACGAGTACTATGTGTTCTAAGACATGTCCTTCTAAATCGAGTAACGTTTCTATGGAAACGACAGGATTTTCTTTTGGGATACGACAATCTCATTTCCGATCCACTAATCCTTCTTTACTGCATCCCTCACTCCCACACATTGAAGAATTCACACGGAAATTGCTTCACTGTGAAATACGAGTACTATGTGTTCTATGACATTTCCTTCTAAATCGAGTAACGTTTTTATGGAAACGACAGGATTTTCTTTTGGGATACGACAATCACATTTACGATCCACTAATCCTTCTTTACTGCATCCCTCACTCCCACACATTTAAGAATTCACACGGAAATTGCGTCGCTGTGAAATACGAGTACTATGTGTTCTAAGACATTTCCTTCTAAATCGAGTAACGTTTCTATGGAAACGACAGGATTTTCTTTTGGGATACGACAATCACATTTACGATCCACTAATCCTTCTTTACTGCATCCCTCACTCCCACACATTTAAGAATTCACACGGAAATTGCGTCGCTGTGAAATACGAGTACTATGTGTTCTAAGACATTTCCTTCTAAATCGAGTAACGTTTCTATGGAAACGACAGGATTTTCTTTTGGGATACGACAATCACATTTACGATCCACTAATCCTTCTTTACTGCATCCCCCACTCCCACACATTGAAGAATTCACACGGAAATTGCGTCGCTGTGAAATACGAGTACTATGTGTTCTAAGACGTTTCCTTCTAAGTCGAGTAACGTTTCTATGGAAACGACAGGATTTTCTTTTGGGATACGACAATCACATTTACGATCCACTAATCCTTCTTTTCTGCATCCCTCACTCCCACACATTGGAGAATTCACACGGAAATTGCGTCGCTGTGAAATACGAGTACTATGTGTTCTAAGACATTTCCTTCTAAGTCGAGTAACGTTTCTATGGAAACGACAGGATTTTCTTTTGGGATACGACAATCACATTTACGATCCACTAATCCTTCTTTACAGCATCCCTCACTCCCACACACTGAAGAATTCACACGGATATTGCGTCGCTGTGAAATACGAGTACTATGTGTTCTAAGACATTTCCTTCTAAGTCGAGTAACGTTTCAATGGAAACGACAGGATTTTCTTTTGGGGTACGACAATCACATTTACGATCCACTAATCCTTCTTTACTGCATCCCTCACTCCCAAACATCGACGAATTCACATGGAAATTGCGTCGCTGTGAAATACGAGTACTATGTGTTCTAAGACATTTCCTTCTAAATCGAGTAACGTTTCTATGGAAACGACAGGATTTTTTTTTGGGATACGACAATCACATTTACGATCCACTAATCCTTCTTTACTGCATCCCTCACTCCCACACATTGCAGAATTCACACGGAAATTCCGTCGCTGTGAAATACGAGTACTATGTGTTCTAAGACATTTCCTTCTAAATCGAGTAACGTTTCTATGGAAACGACAGGATTTTGTTTTGGAATACGACAATCACATTTACGATCCACTAATCCTTCTTTACTACATCCCTCACTCCCAAACATTGACGAATTCACACGGAAATTCCGTCGCTGTGAAATACGAGTACTATGTGTTCTAAGACATTTCCTTCTAAATCGAGTAACGTTTCTATGGAAACGACAGGATTTTCCTTTGGGATACGACAATCTCATTTCCGATCCACTAATCCTTCTTTACTGCATCCCTCACTCCCACACATTGAAGAATTCACACGGAAATTGCGTCGCTGTGAAATACGACTACTATGTGTTCTAAGACATTTCCTTCTAAATCGAGTAACGTTTCTATGGAAACGACAAGATTTTCTTTTGGGATACGACAATCACATTTCCGATCCACTAATCCTTCTTTACTGCATCCCTTACTCCCAAACATTGACGAATTCACACGGAAATTGCGCCGCTGTGAAATACGAGTACTTTGTGTTCTAAGACATTTCCTTCTAAATCGAGTAACGTTTCTATGGAAACGACAGGATTTTCTTTTGGAATACGACATTCACATTTACGGTCCACTAATCCTTCTTTACTGCACCCCTCACTCCCACACATTGAAGAATTCACACGGAAATTGCGTCGCTGTGAAATACGAGTACTATGTGTTCTAAGACATTTCCTACTAAATCGAGTAACGTTTCTATGGAAACGACAGGATTTTCTTTTGGGATACGACAATCACATTTACAATCCACTAATCCTTCTTTACTGCATCCCTCGTTCCCACACATTGAAGAATTCACACGGAAATTGCGTCGCTGTGAAATACGAGTACTATGTGTTCAAAGACATTTCCTTCTAAATCGAGTAACGTTTCTATGGAAGCGACAGGATTGTCTTTTGGGATACGACAATCTCATTTCCGATCCACTAATCCTTCTTTACTGCATCCCTCACTCCCACACATTGAAGAATTCACACGGAAATTCCGTCGCTGTGAAATACGAGTACTATGTGTTCTAAGACATGTCCTTCTAAATCGAGTAACGTTTCTATGGAAACGACAGGATTTTCTTTTGGGATACGACAATCTCATTTCCGATCCACTAATCCTTCTTTACTGCATCCCTCACTCCCACACATTGAAGAATTCACACGGAAATTGCTTCGCTGTGAAATACGAGTACTATGTGTTCTATGACATTTCCTTCTAAATCGAGTAACGTTTTTATGGAAACGACAGGATTTTCTTTTGGGATACGACAATCACATTTACGATCCACTAATCCTTCTTTACTGCATCCCTCACTCCCACACATTTAAGAATTCACACGGAAATTGCGTCGCTGTGAAATACGAGTACTATGTGTTCTAAGACATTTCCCTCTAAATCGAGTAACGTTTCTATGGAAACGACAGGATTTTCTTTTGGGATACGACAATCACATTTACGATCCACTAATCCTTCTTTACTGCATCCCTCACTCCCACACATATAAGAATTCACACGGAAATTGCGTCGCTGTGAAATACGAGTACTATGTGTTCTAAGACATTTCCTTCTAAATCGAGTAACGTTTCTATGGAAACGACAGGATTTTCTTTTGGGATACGACAATCACATTTACGGTCCACTAATCCTTCTTTACTGCATCCCTCACTCCCACACATTGAAGAATTCACACGGAAATTGCGTCGCTGTGAAATACGAGTACTATGTGTTCTAAGACATTTCCTACCAAATCGAGTAACGTTTCTATGGAAACGACAGGATTTTCTTTTGGGATACGACAATCACATTTACGATCCGCTAATCCTTCTTTACTGCATCCCTCACTCCCACACATTGAAGAATTCACACGGAAATTGCGTCGCTGTGAAATACGAGTACTATGTGTTCTAAGACATTTCCTTCTAAATCGAGTAACGTTTCTACGGAAACGACAGGATTTTCGTTTGGGATACGACAATCTCATTTCCGATCCACTAATCCTTCTTTACTGCATCCCTCACTCCCACACATTGAAGAATTCACACGGAAATTGCGTCGCTGTGAAATACGAGTATTATGTGTTCCATGCCATTTCCTTCTAAATCGAGTAACGTTTCTATGGAAACGACAGGATTTTCTTTTGGGATACGACAATCACATTTCCGATCCACTAATCCTTCTTTACTGCATCCCTCACTCCCACACATTGAAGAATTCACACGGAAATTGCGTCGCTGTGATATACGAGTACTATGTGTTCTAAGACATTTCCTTCTAAATCGAGTAACGTTTCAATGGTAACGACAGGATTTTCTTTTGGGATACGACAATCACATTTACGATCCACTAATCCTTCTTTACTGCATCCCTCACTCCCACACATTGAAGAATTCACACGGAAATTGCGTCGCTGTGAAATACGAGTACTATGTGTTCTAAGACATTTCCTTCTAAATCGAGTAACGTTTCTATGGAAACGACAGGACTTTCTTTTGGGATACGACAATCACATTTACGATCCACTAATCCTTCTTTACTGCATCCCTCACTCCCACACATTGAAGAATTCACACGGAAATTGCGTCGCTGTGAAATACGAGTACTATGTGTTCTAAGACATTTCCTTCTAAATCGAGTAACGTTTCTATGGAAACGACAGGACTTTCTTTTGGGATACGACAATCACATTTACGATCCACTAATCCTTCTTTACTGCATCCCTCACTCCCACACATTGAAGATTTCACACGGAAATTCCGTCGCTGTGAAATACGAGTACTATGTGTTCTAAGACATGTCCTTCTAAATCGAGTAACGTTTCTATGGAAACGACAGGATTTTCTTTTGGGATACGACAATCTCATTTCCGATCCACTAATCCTTCTTTACTGCATCCCTCACTCCCACACATTGAAGAATTCACACGGAAATTGCTTCGCTGTGAAATACGAGTACTATGTGTTCTATGACATTTCCTTCTAAATCGAGTAACGTTTTTATGGAAACGACAGGATTTTCTTTTGGGATACGACAATCACATTTACGATCCACTAATCCTTCTTTACTGCATCCCTCACTCCCACACATTTAAGAATTCACACGGAAATTGCGTCGCTGTGAAATACGAGTACTACGTGTTCTAAGACATTTCCTTCTAAATCGAGTAACGTTTCTATGGAAACGACAGGATTTTCTTTTGGGATACGACAATCACATTTACGATCCACTAATCCTTCTTTACTGCATCCCTCACTCCCACACATTTAAGAATTCACACGGAAATTGCGTCGCTGTGAAATACGAGTACTATGTGTTCTAAGAAATTTCCTTCTAAATCGAGTAACGTTTCTATGGAAACGACAGGATTTTCTTTTGGGATACGACAATCACATTTACGATCCACTAATCCTTCTTTACTGCATCCCCCACTCCCACACATTGAAGAATTCACACGGAAATTGCGTCGCTGTGAAATACGAGTACTATGTGTTCTAAGACGTTTCCTTCTAAGTCGAGTAACGTTTCTATGGAAACGACAGGATTTTCTTTTGGGATACGACAATCACATTTACGATCCACTAATCCTTCTTTTCTGCATCCCTCACTCCCACACATTGGAGAATTCACACGGAAATTGCGTCGCTGTGAAATACGAGTACTATGTGTTCTAAGACATTTCCTTCTAAGTCGAGTAACGTTTCTATGGAAACGACAGGATTTTCTTTTGGGATACGACAATCACATTTACGATCCACTAATCCTTCTTTACTGCATCCCTCACTCCCACACACTGAAGAATTCACACGGATATTGCGTCGCTGTGAAATACGAGTACTATGTGTTCTAAGACATTTCCTTCTAAGTCGAGTAACGTTTCAATGGAAACGACAGGATTTTCTTTTGGGGTACGACAATCACATTTACGATCCACTAATCCTTCTTTACTGCATCCCTCACTCCCAAACATCGACGAATTCACATGGAAATTGCGTCGCTGTGAAATACGAGTACTATGTGTTCTAAGACATTTCCTTCTAAATCGAGTAACGTTCCTATGGAAACGACAGGATTTTTTTTTGGGATACGACAATCACATTTACGATCCACTAATCCTTCTTTACTGCATCCCTCACTCCCACACATTGCAGAATTCACACGGAAATTCCGTCGCTGTGAAATACGAGTACTATGTGTTCTAAGACATTTCCTTCTAAATCGAGTAACGTTTCTATGGAAACGACAGGATTTTCTTTTGGAATACGACAATCACATTTACGATCCACTAATCCTTCTTTACTACATCCCTCACTCCCAAACATTGACGAATTCACACGGAAATTGCGTCGCTGTGAAATACGAGTACTGTGTGTTCTAAGACATTTCCTTCTAAATCGAGTAACGTTTCAATGGAAACGACAGGATTTTCTTTTGGGATACGACAATCACATTTACGATCCACTAATCCTTCTTTACTGCATCCCTCACTCCCACACATTGAAGAATTCACACGGAAATTGCGTCGCTGTGGAATACGAGTACTATGTGTTCTAAGACATTTCCTTCTAAATCGAGTAACGTTTCTATGGAAACGACAGGACTTTCTTTTGGGATACGACAATCACATTTACGATCCACTAATCCTTCTTCACTGCATCCCTCACTCCCACACATTGAAGAATTCACACGGAAATTGCGTCGCTGTGAAATACGAGCACTATGTGTTCTAAGACATTTCCTTCTAAATCGAGTAACGTTTCTATGGAAACGACAGGATTTTCTTTTGGGATACGACAATCACATTTACGATCCACTAATCCTTCTTTACTGCATCCCTCAGTCCCACACATTGAAGAATTCACACTGGGATTTCGTCGCTGTGAAATACGAGTACTATGTGTTCTAAGACATGTCCTTCTAAATCGAGTAACGTTTCTATGGAAACGACAGGATTTTCTTTTGGGATACGACAATCTCATTTCCGATCCACTAATCCTTCTTTACTGCATCCCTCACTCCCACACATTGAAGAATTCACACGGAAATTGCTTCGCTGTGAAATACGAGTACTATGTGTTCTATGACATTTCCTTCTAAATCGAGTAACGTTTTTATGGAAACGACAGGATTTTCTTTTGGGATACGACAATCACATTTACGATCCACTAATCCTTCTTTACTGCATCCCTCACTCCCACACATTGAAGAATTCACACGGAAATTGCTTCGCTGTGAAATACGAGTACTATGTGTTCTATGACATTTCCTTCTAAATCGAGTAACGTTTTTATGGAAACGACAGGATTTTCTTTTGGGATATGACAATCACATTTACGATCCACTAATCCTTCTTTACTGCATCCCTCACTCCCACACATTTAAGAATTCACACGGAAATTGCGTCGCTGTGAAATACGAGTACTATGTGTTCTAAGACATTTCCTTCTAAATCGAGTAACGTTTCTATGGAAACGACAGGATTTTCTTTTGGGATACGACAATCACATTTACGATCCACTAATCCTTCTTTACTGCATCCCTCACTCCCACACATTTAAGAATTCACACGGAAATTGCGTCGCTGTGAAATACGAGTACTATGTGTTCTAAGACATTTCCTTCTAAATCGAGTAACGTTTCTATGGAAACGACAGGATTTTCTTTTGGGATACGACAATCACATTTACGATCCACTAATCCTTCTTTACTGCATCCCTCACTCCCACACATTTAAGAATTCACACGGAAATTGCGTCGCTGTGAAATACGAGTACTATGTGTTCTAAGACATTTCCTTCTAAATCGAGTAACGTTTCTATGGAAACGACAGGATTTTCTTTTGGGATACGACAATCACATTTACGGTCCACTAATCCTTCTTTACTGCATCCCTCACTCCCACACATTGAAGAATTCACACGGAAATTGCGTCGCTGTGAAATACGAGTACTATGTGTTCTAAGACATTTCCTACCAAATCGAGTAACGTTTCTATGGAAACGACAGGATTTTCTTTTGGGATACGACAATCACATTTACGATCCGCTAATCCTTCTTTACTGCATCCCTCACTCCCACACATTGAAGAATTCACACGGAAATTGCGTCGCTGTGAAATACGAGTACTATGTGTTCTAAGACATTTCCTTCTAAATCGAGTAACGTTTCTACGGAAACGACAGGATTTTCGTTTGGGATACGACAATCTCATTTCCGATCCACTAATCCTTCTTTACTGCATCCCTCACTCCCACACATTGAAGAATTCACACGGAAATTGCGTCGCTGTGAAATACGAGTATTATGTGTTCCATGTCATTTCCTTCTAAATCGAGTAACGTTTCTATGGAAACGACAGGATTTTCTTTTGGGATACGACAATCACATTTCCGATCCACTAATCCTTCTTTACTGCATCCCTCACTCCCACACATTGAAGAATTCACACGGAAATTGCGTCGCTGTGATATACGAGTACTATGTGTTCTAAGACATTTCCTTCTAAATCGAGTAACGTTTCAATGGTAACGACAGGATTTTCTTTTGGGATACGACAATCACATTTACGATCCACTAATCCTTCTTTACTGCATCCCTCACTCCCACACATTGAAGAATTCACACGGAAATTGCGTCGCTGTGAAATACGAGTACTATGTGTTCTAAGACATTTCCTTCTAAATCGAGTAACGTTTCTATGGAAACGACAGGACTTTCTTTTGGGATACGACAATCACATTTACGATCCACTAATCCTTCTTTACTGCATCCCTCACTCCCACACATTGAAGAATTCACACGGAAATTGCGTCGCTGTGAAATACGAGTACTATGTGTTCTAAGACATTTCCTTCTAAATCGAGTAACGTTTCTATGGAAACGACAGGACTTTCTTTAGGGATACGACAATCACATTTACGATCCACTAATCCTTCTTTACTGCATCCCTCACTCCCACACATTGAAGAATTCACACGGAAATTCCGTCGCTGTGAAATACGAGTACTATGTGTTCTAAGACATGTCCTTCTAAATCGAGTAACGTTTCTATGGAAACGACAGGATTTTCTTTTGGGATACGACAATCTCATTTCCGATCCACTAATCCTTCTTTACTGCATCCCTCACTCCCACACATTGAAGAATTCACACGGAAATTGCGTCGCTGTGAAATACGAGTACTACGTGTTCTAAGACATTTCCTTCTAAATCGAGTAACGTTTCTATGGAAACGACAGGATTTTCTTTTGGGATACGACAATCACATTTACGATCCACTAATCCTTCTTTACTGCATCCCTCACTCCCACACATTTAAGAATTCACACGGAAATTGCGTCGCTGTGAAATACGAGTACTACGTGTTCTAAGACATTTCCTTCTAAATCGAGTAACGTTTCTATGGAAACGACAGGATTTTCTTTTGGGATACGACAATCACATTTACGATCCACTAATCCTTCTTTACTGCATCCCTCACTCCCACACATTTAAGAATTCACACGGAAATTGCGTCGCTGTGAAATACGAGTACTACGTGTTCTAAGACATTTCCTTCTAAATCGAGTAACGTTTCTATGGAAACGACAGGATTTTCTTTTGGGATACGACAATCACATTTACGATCCACTAATCCTTCTTTACTGCATCCCTCACTCCCACACATTTAAGAATTCACACGGAAATTGCGTCGCTGTGAAATACGAGTACTATGTGTTCTAAGAAATTTCCTTCTAAATCGAGTAACGTTTCTATGGAAACGACAGGATTTTCTTTTGGGATACGACAATCACATTTACGATCCACTAATCCTTCTTTACTGCATCCCCCACTCCCACACATTGAAGAATTCACACGGAAATTGCGTCGCTGTGAAATACGAGTACTATGTGTTCTAAGACGTTTCCTTCTAAGTCGAGTAACGTTTCTATGGAAACGACAGGATTTTCTTTTGGGATACGACAATCACATTTACGATCCACTAATCCTTCTTTTCTGCATCCCTCACTCCCACACATTGGAGAATTCACACGGAAATTGCGTCGCTGTGAAATACGAGTACTATGTGTTCTAAGACATTTCCTTCTAAGTCGAGTAACGTTTCTATGGAAACGACAGGATTTTCTTTTGGGATACGACAATCACATTTACGATCCACTAATCCTTCTTTACTGCATCCCTCACTCCCACACACTGAAGAATTCACACGGATATTGCGTCGCTGTGAAATACGAGTACTATGTGTTCTAAGACATTTCCTTCTAAGTCGAGTAACGTTTCAATGGAAACGACAGGATTTTCTTTTGGGGTACGACAATCACATTTACGATCCACTAATCCTTCTTTACTGCATCCCTCACTCCCAAACATCGACGAATTCACATGGAAATTGCGTCGATGTGAAATACGAGTACTATGTGTTCTAAGACATTTCCATCTAAATCGAGTAACGTTCCTATGGAAACGACAGGATTTTTTTTTGGGATACGACAATCACATTTACGATCCACTAATCCTTCTTTACTGCATCCCTCACTCCCACACATTGCAGAATTCACACGGAAATTCCGTCGCTGTGAAATACGAGTACTATGTGTTCTAAGACATTTCCTTCTAAATCGAGTAACGTTTCTATGGAAACGACAGGATTTTCTTTTGGAATACGACAATCACATTTACGATCCACTAATCCTTCTTTACTACATCCCTCACTCCCAAACATTGACGAATTCACACGGAAATTGCGTCGCTGTGAAATACGAGTACTATGTGTTCTAAGACATTTCCTTCTAAATCGAGTAACGTTTCAATGGAAACGACAGGATTTTCTTTTGGGATACGACAATCACATTTACGATCCACTAATCCTTCTTTACTGCATCCCTCACTCCCACACATTGAAGAATTCACACGGAAATTGCGTCGCTGTGGAATACGAGTACTATGTGTTCTAAGACATTTCCTTCTAAATCGAGTAACGTTTCTATGGAAACGACAGGACTTTCTTTTGGAATACGACAATCACATTTACGATCCACTAATCCTTCTTTACTGCATCCCTCACTCCCACACATTGAAGAATTCACACGGAAATTGCGTCGCTGTGAAATACGAGTACTATGTGTTCTAAGACATTTCCTTCTAAATCGAGTAACGTTTCTATGGAAACGACAGGATTTTCTTTTGAGATACGACAATCACATTTACGATCCACTAATCCTTCTTTACTGCATCCCTCACTCCCACACATTGAAGAATTCACACGGAGATTCCGTCGCTGTGAAATACGAGTACTATGTGTTCTAAGACATGTCCTTCTAAATCGAGTAACGTTTCTATGGAAACGACAGGATTTTCTTTTGGGATACGACAATCTCATTTCCGATCCACTAATCCTTCTTTACTGCATCCCTCACTCCCACACATTGAAGAATTCACACGGAAATTGCTTCGCTGTGAAATACGAGTACTATGTGTTCTATGACATTTCCTTCTAAATCGAGTAACGTTTTTATGGAAACGACAGGATTTTCTTTTGGGATACGACAATCACATTTACGATCCACTAATCCTTCTTTACTGCATCCCTCACTCCCACACATTTAAGAATTCACACGGAAATTGCGTCGCTGTGAAATACGAGTACTATGTGTTCTAAGACATTTCCTTCTAAATCGAGTAACGTTTCTATGGAAACGACAGGATTTTCTTTTGGGATACGACAATCACATTTACGATCCACTAATCCTTCTTTACTGCATCCCTCACTCCCACACATTTAAGAATTCACACGGAAATTGCGTCGCTGTGAAATACGAGTACTATGTGTTCTAAGACATTTCCTTCTGAATCGAGTAACGTTTCTATGGAAACGACAGGATTTTCTTTTGGGATACGACAATCACATTTACGATCCACTAATCCTTTTTTTACTGCATCCCCCACTCCCACACATTGAAGAATTCACACGGAAATTGCGTCGCTGTGAAATACGAGTACTATGTGTTCTAAGACGTTTCCTTCTAAGTCGAGTAACGTTTCTATGGAAACGACAGGATTTTCTTTTGGGATACGACAATCACATTTACGATCCACTAATCCTTCTTTTCTGCATCCCTCACTCCCACACATTGGAGAATTCACACGGAAATTGCGTCGCTGTGAAATACGAGTACTATGTGTTCTATGACATTTCCTTCTAAGTCGAGTAACGTTTCTATGGAAACGACAGGATTTTCTTTTGGGATACGACAATCACATTTACGATCCACTAATCCTTCTTTACTGCATCCCTCACTCCCACACACTGAAGAATTCACACGGATATTGCGTCGCTGTGAAATACGAGTACTATGTGTTTTAAGACATTTCCTTCTAAGTCGAGTAACGTTTCAATGGAAACGACAGGATTTTCTTTTGGGGTACGACAATCACATTTACGATCCACTAATCCTTCTTTACTGCATCCCTCACTCCCAAACATCGACGAATTCACATGGAAATTGCGTCGCTGTGAAATACGAGTACTATGTGTTCTAAGACATTTCCTTCTAAATCGAGTAACGTTTCTATGGAAACGACAGGATTTTTTTTTGGGATACGACAATCACATTTACGATCCACTAATCCTTCTTTACTGCATCCCTCACTCCCACACATTGCAGAATTCACACGGAAATTCCGTCGCTGTGAAATACGAGTACTATGTGTTCTAAGACATTTCCTTCTAAATCGAGTAACGTTTCTATGGAAACGACAGGACTTTCTTTAGGGATACGACAATCACATTTACGATCCACTAATCCTTCTTTACTGCATCCCTCACTCCCACACATTGAAGAATTCACACGGAAATTCCGTCGCTGTGAAATACGAGTACTATGTGTTCTAAGACATGTCCTTCTAAATCGAGTAACGTTTCTATGGAAACGACAGGATTTTCTTTTGGGATACGACAATCTCATTTCCGATCCACTAATCCTTCTTTACTGCATCCCTCACTCCCACACATTGAAGAATTCACACGGAAATTGCGTCGCTGTGAAATACGAGTACTACGTGTTCTAAGACATTTCCTTCTAAATCGAGTAACGTTTCTATGGAAACGACAGGATTTTCTTTTGGGATACGACAATCACATTTACGATCCACTAATCCTTCTTTACTGCATCCCTCACTCCCACACATTTAAGAATTCACACGGAAATTGCGTCGCTGTGAAATACGAGTACTACGTGTTCTAAGACATTTCCTTCTAAATCGAGTAACGTTTCTATGGAAACGACAGGATTTTCTTTTGGGATACGACAATCACATTTACGATCCACTAATCCTTCTTTACTGCATCCCTCACTCCCACACATTTAAGAATTCACACGGAAATTGCGTCGCTGTGAAATACGAGTACTATGTGTTCTAAGAAATTTCCTTCTAAATCGAGTAACGTTTCTATGGAAACGACAGGATTTTCTTTTGGGATACGACAATCACATTTACGATCCACTAATCCTTCTTTACTGCATCCCCCACTCCCACACATTGAAGAATTCACACGGAAATTGCGTCGCTGTGAAATACGAGTACTATGTGTTCTAAGACGTTTCCTTCTAAGTCGAGTAACGTTTCTATGGAAACGACAGGATTTTCTTTTGGGATACGACAATCACATTTACGATCCACTAATCCTTCTTTTCTGCATCCCTCACTCCCACACATTGGAGAATTCACACGGAAATTGCGTCGCTGTGAAATACGAGTACTATGTGTTCTAAGACATTTCCTTCTAAGTCGAGTAACGTTTCTATGGGAACGACAGGATTTTCTTTTGGGATACGACAATCACATTTACGATCCACTAATCCTTCTTTACTGCATCCCTCACTCCCACACACTGAAGAATTCACACGGATATTGCGTCGCTGTGAAATACGAGTACTATGTGTTCTAAGACATTTCCTTCTAAGTCGAGTAACGTTTCAATGGAAACGACAGGATTTTCTTTTGGGGTACGACAATCACATTTACGATCCACTAATCCTTCTTTACTGCATCCCTCACTCCCAAACATCGACGAATTCACATGGAAATTGCGTCGCTGTGAAATACGAGTACTATGTGTTCTAAGACATTTCCATCTAAATCGAGTAACGTTCCTATGGAAACGACAGGATTTTTTTTTGGGATACGACAATCACATTTACGATCCACTAATCCTTCTTTACTGCATCCCTCACTCCCACACATTGCAGAATTCACACGGAAATTCCGTCGCTGTGAAATACGAGTACTATGTGTTCTAAGACATTTCCTTCTAAATCGAGTAACGTTTCTATGGAAACGACAGGATTTTCTTTTGGAATACGACAATCACATTTACGATCCACTAATCCTTCTTTACTACATCCCTCACTCCCAAACATTGACGAATTCACACGGAAATTGCGTCGCTGTGAAATACGAGTACTATGTGTTCTAAGACATTTCCTTCTAAATCGAGTAACGTTTCAATGGAAACGACAGGATTTTCTTTTGGGATACGACAATCACATTTACGATCCACTAATCCTTCTTTACTGCATCCCTCACTCCCACACATTGAAGAATTCACACGGAAATTGCGTCGCTGTGGAATACGAGTACTATGTGTTCTAAGACATTTCCTTCTAAATCGAGTAACGTTTCTATGGAAACGACAGGACTTTCTTTTGGAATACGACAATCACATTTACGATCCACTAATCCTTCTTTACTGCATCCCTCACTCCCACACATTGAAGAATTCACACGGAAATTGCGTCGCTGTGAAATACGAGTACTATGTGTTCTAAGACATTTCCTTCTAAATCGAGTAACGTTTCTATGGAAACGACAGGATTTTCTTTTGAGATACGACAATCACATTTACGATCCACTAATCCTTCTTTACTGCATCCCTCACTCCCACACATTGAAGAATTCACACGGAGATTCCGTCGCTGTGAAATACGAGTACTATGTGTTCTAAGACATGTCCTTCTAAATCGAGTAACGTTTCTATGGAAACGACAGGATTTTCTTTTGGGATACGACAATCTCATTTCCGATCCACTAATCCTTCTTTACTGCATCCCTCACTCCCACACATTGAAGAATTCACACGGAAATTGCTTCGCTGTGAAATACGAGTACTATGTGTTCTATGACATTTCCTTCTAAATCGAGTAACGTTTTTATGGAAACGACAGGATTTTCTTTTGGGATACGACAATCACATTTACGATCCACTAATCCTTCTTTACTGCATCCCTCACTCCCACACATTTAAGAATTCACACGGAAATTGCGTCGCTGTGAAATACGAGTACTATGTGTTCTAAGACATTTCCTTCTAAATCGAGTAACGTTTCTATGGAAACGACAGGATTTTCTTTTGGGATACGACAATCACATTTACGATCCACTAATCCTTCTTTACTGCATCCCTCACTCCCACACATTTAAGAATTCACACGGAAATTGCGTCGCTGTGAAATACGAGTACTATGTGTTCTAAGACATTTCCTTCTGAATCGAGTAACGTTTCTATGGAAACGACAGGATTTTCTTTTGGGATACGACAATCACATTTACGATCCACTAATCCTTTTTTTACTGCATCCCCCACTCCCACACATTGAAGAATTCACACGGAAATTGCGTCGCTGTGAAATACGAGTACTATGTGTTCTAAGACGTTTCCTTCTAAGTCGAGTAACGTTTCTATGGAAACGACAGGATTTTCTTTTGGGATACGACAATCACATTTACGATCCACTAATCCTTCTTTTCTGCATCCCTCACTCCCACACATTGGAGAATTCACACGGAAATTGCGTCGCTGTGAAATACGAGTACTATGTGTTCTAAGACATTTCCTTCTAAGTCGAGTAACGTTTCTATGGAAACGACAGGATTTTCTTTTGGGATACGACAATCACATTTACGATCCACTAATCCTTCTTTACTGCATCCCTCACTCCCACACACTGAAGAATTCACACGGATATTGCGTCGCTGTGAAATACGAGTACTATGTGTTTTAAGACATTTCCTTCTAAGTCGAGTAACGTTTCAATGGAAACGACAGGATTTTCTTTTGGGGTACGACAATCACATTTACGATCCACTAATCCTTCTTTACTGCATCCCTCACTCCCAAACATCGACGAATTCACATGGAAATTGCGTCGCTGTGAAATACGAGTACTATGTGTTCTAAGACATTTCCTTCTAAATCGAGTAACGTTTCTATGGAAACGACAGGATTTTTTTTTGGGATACGACAATCACATTTACGATCCACTAATCCTTCTTTACTGCATCCCTCACTCCCACACATTGCAGAATTCACACGGAAATTCCGTCGCTGTGAAATACGAGTACTATGTGTTCTAAGACATTTCCTTCTAAATCGAGTAACGTTTCTATGGAAACGACAGGATTTTCTTTTGGAATACGACAATCACATTTACGATCCACTAATCCTTCTTTACTACATCCCTCACTCCCAAACATTGACGAATTCACACGGAAATTCCGTCGCTGTGAAATACGAGTACTATGTGTTCTAAGACATTTCCTTCTAAATCGAGTAACGTTTCTATGGAAACGACAGGATTTTCTTTTGGGATACGACAATCACATTTCCGATCCACTAATCCTTCTTTACTGCATCCCTCACTCCCACACATTGAAGAATTCACACGGAAATTGCGTCGCTGTGAAATACGACTACTATGTGTTCTAAGACATTTCCTTCTAAATCGAGTAACGTTTCTATGGAAACGACAAGACTTTCATTTGGGATACGACAATCACATTTCCGATCCACTAATCCTTCTTTACTGCATCCCTTACTCCCAAACATTGACGAATTCACACGGAAATTGCGCCGCTGTGAAATACGAGTACTTTGTGTTCTAAGACATTTCCTTCTAAATCGAGTAACGTTTCTATGGAAACGACAGGATTTTCTTTTGGAATACGACATTCACATTTACGGTCCACTAATCCTTCTTTACTGCACCCCTCACTCCCACACATTGAAGAATTCACACGGAAATTGCGTCGCTGTGAAATACGAGTACTATGTGTTCTAAGACATTTCCTACTAAATCGAGTAACGTTTCTATGGAAACGACAGGATTTTCTTTTGGGATACGACAATCACATTTACAATCCACTAATCCTTCTTTACTGCATCCCTCGTTCCCACACATTGAAGAATTCACACGGAAATTGCGTCGCTGTGAAATACGAGTACTATGTGTTCTAAGACATTTCCTTCTAAATCGAGTAACGTTTCTATGGAAACGGCAGGATTTTCTTTTGGGATACGACAATCTCATTTCCGATCCACTAATCCTTCTTTACTGCATCCCTCACTCCCACACATTGAAGAATTCACACGGAAATTGCGTCGCTGTGAAATACGAGTACTATGTGTTCTATGACATTTCCTTCTAAATCGAGTAACGTTTCTATGGAAACGACAGGATTTTCTTTTGGGATACGACAATCACATTTACGATCCACTAATCCTTCTTTACTGCATCCCTCACTCCCACACATTGAAGAATTCCCACGGAAATTGCGTCGCTGTGAAATACGAGTACTATGTGTTCAAAGACATTTCCTTCTAAATCGAGTAACGTTTCTATGGAAACGACAGGATTGTCTTTTGGGATACGACAATCACATTTACGATCGACTAATCCTTCTTTACTGCATCCCTCACTCCCACACATTGAAGAATTCACACGGAAATTGCGTCGCTGTGATATACGAGTACTATGTGTTCTAAGACATTTCCTTCTAAATCGAGTAACGTTTCTATGGAAACGACAGGATTTTCTTTTGCGATACGACAATCACATTTACGATCCACTAATCCTTCTTTACTGCATCCCTCACTCCCACACATTGAAGAATTCACACGGAAATTGCGTCGCTGTGAAATACGAGTACTATGTGTTCTAAGACATTTCCTTCTAAATCGAGTAACGTTTCTGTGGAAACGACAGGATTTTCTTTTGGGATACGACAATCACATTTACGATCCACTAATCCTTCTTTACTGCATCCCTCACTCCCACACATTGAAGAATTCACACGGAAATTGCGTCGCTGTGAAATACGAGTACTATGTGTTCTATGACATTTCCTTCTAAATCGAGTAACGTTTCTATGGAAACGACAGGATTTTCTTTTGGGATACGACAATCACATTTACGATCCACTAATCCTTCTTTACTGCATCCCTCACTCCCACACATTTAAGAATTCACACGGAAATTGCGTCGCTGTGAAATACGAGTACTATGTGTTCTAAGACATTTCCTTCTAAATCGAGTAACGTTTCTATGGAATCGACAGGATTTTCTTTTGCGATACGACAATCACATTTACGATCCACTAATCCTTCTTTACTGCATCCCTCACTCCCACACATTGAAGATATCACACGGAAATTGCGTCGCTGTGAAATACGAGTACTATGTGTTCTAAGACATTTCCTTCTAAATCGAGTAACGTTTCTATGGAAACGACAGGATTTTCTTTTGGGATACGACAATCACATTTACGATCCACTAATCCTTCTTTACTGCATCCCTCACTCCCACACATTGAAGAATTCACACGGAAATTGCGTCGCTGTGAAATACGAGTACTATGTGTTCTAAGACTTTTCCTTCTAAATCGAGTAACGTTTCTATGGTAACGACAGGATTTTCTTTTGGGATACGACAATCACATTTACGATCCACTAATCCTTCTTTACTGCATCCCTCACTCCCACACATTTAAGAATTCACACGGAAATTGCGTCGCTGTGAAATACGAGTACTATGTGTTCTAAGACATTTCCTTCTAAATCGAGTAACGTTTCTATGGAAACGACAGGATTTTCTTTTGGGATACGACAATCACATTTACGATCCACTAATCCTTCTTTACTGCATCCCTCACTCCCACACATTGAAGAATTCACACGGAAATTGCGTCGCTGTGAAATACGAGTACTATGTGTTCTATGACATTTCCTTCTAAATCGAGTAACGTTTCTATGGAAACGACAGGATTTTCTTTTGGGATACGACAATCACATTTACGATCCACTAATCCTTCTTTACTGCATCCCTCACTCCCACACATTTAAGAATTCACACGGAAATTGCGTCGCTGTGAAATACGAGTACTATGTGTTCTAAGACATTTCCTTCTAAATCGAGTAACGTTTCTATGGAAACGACAGGATTTTCTTTTGGGATACGTCAATCACATTTACGATCCACTAATCCTTCTTTACTGCATCCCTCACTCCCACACATTGAAGATATCACACGGAAATTGCGTCGCTGTGAAATACGAGTACTATGTGTTCTAAGACATTTCCTACTAAATCGAGTAACGTTTCTATGGAAACGACAGGATTTTCTTTTGGGATACGACAATCACATTTACAATCCACTAATCCTTCTTTACTGCATCCCTCGTTCCCACACATTGAAGAATTCACACGGAAATTGCGTCGCTGTGAAATACGAGTACTATGTGTTCTAAGACATTTCCTTCTAAATCGAGTAACGTTTCTATGGAAACGGCAGGATTTTCTTTTGGGATACGACAATCTCATTTCCGATCCACTAATCCTTCTTTACTGCATCCCTCACTCCCACACATTGAAGAATTCACACGGAAATTGCGTCGCTGTGAAATACGAGTACTATGTGTTCTATGACATTTCCTTCTAAATCGAGTAACGTTTCTATGGAAACGACAGGATTTTCTTTTGGGATACGACAATCACATTTACGATCCACTAATCCTTCTTTACTGCATCCCTCACTCCCACACATTGAAGAATTCCCACGGAAATTGCGTCGCTGTGAAATACGAGTACTATGTGTTCAAAGACATTTCCTTCTAAATCGAGTAACGTTTCTATGGAAACGACAGGATTGTCTTTTGGGATACGACAATCACATTTACGATCGACTAATCCTTCTTTACTGCATCCCTCACTCCCACACATTGAAGAATTCACACGGAAATTGCGTCGCTGTGATATACGAGTACTATGTGTTCTAAGACATTTCCTTCTAAATCGAGTAACGTTTCTATGGAAACGACAGGATTTTCTTTTGCGATACGACAATCACATTTACGATCCACTAATCCTTCTTTACTGCATCCCTCACTCCCACACATTGAAGAATTCACACGGAAATTGCGTCGCTGTGAAATACGAGTACTATGTGTTCTAAGACATTTCCTTCTAAATCGAGTAACGTTTCTGTGGAAACGACAGGATTTTCTTTTGGGATACGACAATCACATTTACGATCCACTAATCCTTCTTTACTGCATCCCTCACTCCCACACATTGAAGAATTCACACGGAAATTGCGTCGCTGTGAAATACGAGTACTATGTGTTCTATGACATTTCCTTCTAAATCGAGTAACGTTTCTATGGAAACGACAGGATTTTCTTTTGGGATACGACAATCACATTTACGATCCACTAATCCTTCTTTACTGCATCCCTCACTCCCACACATTTAAGAATTCACACGGAAATTGCGTCGCTGTGAAATACGAGTACTATGTGTTCTAAGACATTTCCTTCTAAATCGAGTAACGTTTCTATGGAATCGACAGGATTTTCTTTTGCGATACGACAATCACATTTACGATCCACTAATCCTTCTTTACTGCATCCCTCACTCCCACACATTGAAGATATCACACGGAAATTGCGTCGCTGTGAAATACGAGTACTATGTGTTCTAAGACATTTCCTTCTAAATCGAGTAACGTTTCTATGGAAACGACAGGATTTTCTTTTGGGATACGACAATCACATTTACGATCCACTAATCCTTCTTTACTGCATCCCTCACTCCCACACATTGAAGAATTCACACGGAAATTGCGTCGCTGTGAAATACGAGTACTATGTGTTCTAAGACTTTTCCTTCTAAATCGAGTAACGTTTCTATGGTAACGACAGGATTTTCTTTTGGGATACGACAATCACATTTACGATCCACTAATCCTTCTTTACTGCATCCCTCACTCCCACACATTTAAGAATTCACACGGAAATTGCGTCGCTGTGAAATACGAGTACTATGTGTTCTAAGACATTTCCTTCTAAATCGAGTAACGTTTCTATGGAAACGACAGGATTTTCTTTTGGGATACGACAATCACATTTACGATCCACTAATCCTTCTTTACTGCATCCCTCACTCCCACACATTGAAGAATTCACACGGAAATTGCGTCGCTGTGAAATACGAGTACTATGTGTTCTATGACATTTCCTTCTAAATCGAGTAACGTTTCTATGGAAACGACAGGATTTTCTTTTGGGATACGACAATCACATTTACGATCCACTAATCCTTCTTTACTGCATCCCTCACTCCCACACATTTAAGAATTCACACGGAAATTGCGTCGCTGTGAAATACGAGTACTATGTGTTCTAAGACATTTCCTTCTAAATCGAGTAACGTTTCTATGGAAACGACAGGATTTTCTTTTGGGATACGTCAATCACATTTACGATCCACTAATCCTTCTTTACTGCATCCCTCACTCCCACACATTGAAGATATCACACGGAAATTGCGTCGCTGTGAAATACGAGTACTATGTGTTCTAAGACATTTCCTTCTAAATCGAGTAACGTTTCTATGGAAACGACAGGATTTTCTTTTGGGATACGCCAATCACATTTCCGATCCACTAATCCTTCTTTACTGCATCCCTCACTCCCACACATTGAAGAATTCACACGGAAATTGCGTCGCTGTGAAATACGAGTACTATGTGTTCTAAGACATTTCCTTCTAAATCGAGTAACGTTTCTATGGAAACGACAGGATTTTCTTTTGGGATACGACAATCACATTTACGATCCACTAATCCTTCTTTACTGCATCCCTCACTCCCACACATTGAAGAATTCACACGGAAATTGCGTCGCTGTGAAATACGAGTACTATGTGTTCTAAGACATTTCCTTCTAAGTCGAGTAACGTTTCTATGGAAACGACAGGATTTTCTTTTGGGATACGACAATCACATTTACGATCCACTAATCCTTCTTTACTGCATCCCTCACTCCCACACATTGAAGAATTCACACGGATATTGCGTCGCTGTGAAATACGAGTACTATGTGTTCTAAGACATTTCCTTCTAAATCGAGTAACGTTTCTATGGAAACGACAGGATTTTCTTTTGGGATACGACAATCACATTTCCGATCCACTAATCCTTCTTTACTGCATCCCTCACTCCCAAACATTGACGAATTCACATGGAAATTGCGTCGCTGTGAAATACGAGTACTATGTGTTCTAAGACATTTCCTTCTAATTCGAGTAACGTTTCTATGGAAGCGACAGGATTTTTTTTTGGGATACGACAATCACATTTACGATCCACTAATCCTTCTTTACTGCATCCCTCACTCCCACACATTGAAGAATTCACACGGAAATTCCGTCGCTGTGAAATACGAGTACTATGTGTTCTAAGACATTTCCTTCTAAATCGAGTAACGTTTCTATGGAAACGACAGGATTTTCTTTTGGGATACGACAATCTCATTTCCGATCCACTAATCCTTCTTTACTGCATCCCTCACTCCCACACATTGAAGAATTCACACGGAAATTGCGTCGCTGTGAAATACGAGTACTATGTGTTCTATGACATTTCCTTCTAAATCGAGTAACGTTTCTATGGAAACGACAGGATTTTCTTTTGGGATACGATAATCACATTTACGATCCACTAATCCTTCTTTACTGCATCCCTCACTCCCACACATTGAAGAATTCACACGGAAATTGCGTCACTTTGAAATACGAGTACAATGTGTTCTAAGACATTTCCTTCTAAATCGAGTAACGTTTCTATGGAAACGACAGGATTTTCTTTTGGGATACGACAATCACATTTCCGATCCACTAATCCTTCTTTACTGCATGCCTCACTCCCACACATTGAAGAATTCACACGGAAATTGCGTCGCTGTGAAATACGAGTACTATGTGTTCTAAGACATTTCCTTCTAAATCGAGTAACGTTTCTATGGAAACGACAGGATTTTCTTTTGGGATACGACAATCACATTTACAATCCACTAATCCTTCTTTACTGCATCCCTCACTCCCACACATTGAAGAATTCACACGGAAATTGCGTCGCTGTGAAATACGAGTACTATGTGTTCTAAGACATTTCCTTCTAAATCGAGTAACGTTTCTATGGAAACGACAGGATTTTCTTTTGGGATACGACAATCACATTTACGATCCACTAATCTTTCTTTACTGCATCCCTCACACCCACACATTGAAGAATTCACACGGAAATTGCGTCGCTGTGAAATACGAGTACTATGTGTTCTAAGACATTTCCTTCTAAATCGAGTAACGTTTCTATGGAAACGACAGGATTTTCTTTTGGGATACGACAATCTCATTTCCGATCCTCTAATCCTTCTTTACTGCATCCCTCGTTCCCACACATTGAAGAATTCACACGGAAATTGCGTCGCTGTGAAATACGAGTACTATGTGTTCTAAGACATTTCCTTCTAAATCGAGTAACGTTTCTATGGAAACGACAGGATTTTCTTTTGGGATACGACAATCTCATTTCCGATCCACTAATCCTTCTTTACTGCATCCCTCACTCCCACACATTGAAGAATTCACACGGAAATTGCGTCGCTGTGAAATACGAGTACTATGTGTTCTATGACATTTCCTTCTAAATCGAGTAACGTTTCTATGGAAACGACAGGATTTTCTTTTGGGATACGACAATCACATTTACGATCCACTAATCCTTCTTTACTGCATCCCTCACTCCCACACATTGAAGAATTCACACGGAAATTGCGTCGCTGTGAAATACGAGTACTATGTGTTCAAAGACATTTCCTTCTAAATCGAGTAACGTTTCTATGGAAACGACAGGATTGTCTTTTGGAATACGACAATCACATTTACGATCGACTAATCCTTCTTTACTGCATCCCTCACTCCCACACATTGAAGAATTCACACGGAAATTGCGTCGCTGTGAAATACGAGTACTATGTGTTCTATCACATTTCCTTCTAAATCGAGTAACGTTTCTATGGAAACGACAGGATTTTCTTTTGGGATACGACAATCACATTTACGATCCACTAATCCTTCTTTACTGCATCCCTCACTCCCACACATTGAAGAATTCACACGGAAATTGCGTCGCTGTGAAATACGAGTACTATGTGTTCTAAGACATTTCCTTCTAAATCGAGTAACGTTTCTATGGAAACGACAGGATTTTCTTTTGGGATACGACAATCACATTTACGATCCACTAATCCTTCTTTACTGCATCCCTCACTCCCACACATTGAAGAATTCACACGGAAATTGCGTCGCTGTGAAATACGAGTACTATGTGTTCTATGACATTTCCTTCTAAATCGAGTAACGTTTCTATGGAAACGACAGGATTTTCTTTTGGGATACGACAATCACATTTACGATCCACTAATCCTTCTTTACTGCATCCCTCACTCCCACACATTTAAGAATTCACACGGAAATTGCGTCGCTGTGAAATACGAGTACTATGTGTTCTAAGACATTTCCTTCTAAATCGAGTAACGTTTCTATGGAAACGACAGGATTTTCTTTTGGGATACGACAATCACATTTACGATCCACTAATCCTTCTTTACTGCATCCCTCACTCCCACACATTGAAGATATCACACGGAAATTGCGTCGCTGTGAAATACGAGTACTATGTGTTCTAAGACATTTCCTTCTAAATCGAGTAACGTTTCAATGGAAACGACAGGATTTTCTTTTGGGATACGACAACCACATTTACGATCCACTAATCCTTTTTTACTGCATCCCTCACTCCCACACATTGAAGAATTCACACGGAAATTGCGTCGCTGTGAAATACGAGTACTATGTGTTCTAAGACATTTCCTTCTAAATCGAGTAACGTTTCTATGGTAACGACAGGATTTTCTTTTGGGATACGACAATCACATTTACGATCCACTAATCCTTCTTTACTGCATACCTCACTCCCAAACATTGACGAATTCACACGGAAATTGCGTCGCTGTGAAATACGAGTACTATGTGTTCTAAGACATTTCCTTCTAAATCGAGTAACGTTTCTATGGAAACGACAGGATTTTCTTTTGGGATACGACAATCACATTTACGATCCACTAATCCTTCTTTACTGCATCCCTCACTCCCACACATTGAAGAATTCACACGGAAATTGCGTCGCTGTGAAATACGAGGACTATGTGTTCTAAGACATTTCCTTCTAAATCGAGTAACGTTTCTATGGAAACGACAGGATTTTCTTTTGGGATACGACAATCACATTTACGATCCACTAATCCTTCTTTACTGCATCCCTCACTCCCACACATTGAAGAATTCACACGGAAATTGCGTCGCTGTGAAATACGAGTACTATGTGTTCTAAGACATTTCCTTCTAAGTCGAGTAACGTTTCTATGGAAACGACAGGATTTTCTTTTGGGATACGACAATCACATTTACGATCCACTAATCCTTCTTTACTGCATCCCTCACTCCCACACATTGAAGAATTCACACGGATATTGCGTCGCTGTGAAATACGAGTACTATGTGTCCTAAGACATTTCCTTCTAAATCGAGTAACGTTTCTATGGAAACGACAGGATTTTCTTTTGGGATACGACAATCTCATTTCCGATCCACTAATCCTTCTTTACTGCATCCCTCACTCCCACACATTGAAGAATTCACACGGAAATTGCGTCGCTGTGAAATACGAGTACTATGTGTTCTATGACATTTCCTTCTAAATCGAGTAACGTTTCTATGGAAACGACAGGATTTTCTTTTGGGATACGACAATCACATTTACGATCCACTAATCCTTCTTTACTGCATCCCTCACTCCCACACATTGAAGAATTCACACGGAAATTCCGTCGCTGTGAAATACGAGTACTATGTGTTCTAAGACATTTCCTTCTAAATCGAGTAACGTTTCTATGGAAACGACAGGATTTTCTTTTGGGATACGACAATCTCATTTCCGATCCACTAATCCTTCTTTACTGCATCCCTCACTCCCACACATTGAAGAATTCACACGGAAATTGCGTCGCTGTGAAATACGAGTACTATGTGTTCTATGACATTTCCTTCTAAATCGAGTAACGTTTCTATGGAAACGACAGGATTTTCTTTTGGGATACGACAATCACATTTACGATCCACTAATCCTTCTTTACTGCATCCCTCACTCCCACACATTGAAGAATTCACACGGAAATTCCGTCGCTGTGAAATACGAGTACTATGTGTTCTAAGACATTTCCTTCTAAATCGAGTAACGTTTCTATGGAAACGACAGGATTTTCTTTTGGGATACGACAATCACATTTCCGATCCACTAATCCTTCTTTACTGCATGCCTCACTCCCACACATTGAAGAATTCACACGGAAATTGCGTCGCTGTGAAATACGAGTACTATGTGTTCTAAGACATTTCCTTCTAAATCGAGTAACGTTTCTATGGAAACGACAGGATTTTCTTTTGGGATACGACAATCACATTTACAATCCACTAATCCTTCTTTACTGCATCCCTCACTCCCACACATTGAAGAATTCACACGGAAATTGCGTCGCTGTGAAATACGAGTACTATGTGTTCTAAGACATTTCCTTCTAAATCGAGTAACGTTTCTATGGAAACGACAGGATTTTCTTTTGGGATACGACAATCACATTTACGATCCACTAATCCTTCTTTACTGCATCCCTCACACCCACACATTGAAGAATTCACACGGAAATTGCGTCGCTGTGAAATACGAGTACTATGTGTTCTAAGACATTTCCTTCTAAATCGAGTAACGTTTCTATGGAAACGACAGGATTTTCTTTTGGGATACGACAATCACATTTCCGATTCACTAATCCTTCTTTACTGAATCCTTCACTCCCAAACATTCACGAATTCACACGGAAATTGCGTCGCTGTGAAATACGAGTACTATGTGTTCTAAGACATTTCCTTCTAAATCGAGTAACGTTTCTATGGAAACGACATAATTCTCCTTTGGGATACGACAATCACATTTCCGATCCACTAATCCTTCTTTACTGCATCCCTCACTCCCACACATTGAAGAATTCACACGGAAATTGCGTCGCTGTGAAATACGAGTACTATGTGTTCTAAGACATTTCCTTCTAAATCGAGTAACGTTTCTATGGAAACGACAGGATTCTCTTTTGGGTTACGACAATCACATTTACGATCCACTAATCCTTCTTTACTGCATCCCTCACTCCCACACATTGAAGAATTCACACGGAAATTGCGTCGCTGTGAAATACGTGTACTATGTGTGCTAAGACATTTCCTTCTAAATCGAGTAACGTTTCTATGGAAACGACAGGATTTTCTTTTGGGATACGACAATCACATTTCCGATCCACTAATCCTTCTTTACTGCATCCCTCACTCCCAAACATTGACGTATTCACACGGAAATTGCGTCGCTGTGAAATACGAGTACTATGTGTTCTAAGACATTTCCTTCTAAATCGAGTAACGTTTCTATGGAAACGACAGGATTTTCTTTTGGGATACGACAATCACATTTACGATCCACTAATCCTTCTCTACTGCATCCCTCACTCCACCACATTGAAGAATTCACACGGAAATTCCGTCGCTGTGAAATACGAGTACTATGTGTTCTAAGACATTTCCTTCTAAATCGAGTAACGTTTCTATGGAAACGACAGGATTTTCTTTTGGGATACGACAATCTCATTTCCGATCCACTAATCCTTTTTTACTGCATCCCTCACACCCAAACATTGACGAATTCACACGGAAATTGCGTCGCTGTGATATACGAGTACTATGTGTTCTAAGACATTTCCTTCTAAATCGAGTAACGTTTCTATGGAAACGACAGGATTTTCTTTTGGGATACGACATTCACATTTCCGATCCACTAATCCTTCTTTATTGCATCCCTCACTCCCACACATTGAAGAACTCACACGGAGATTGCGTCGCTGTGAAATACGAGTATTATGTGTTTAAAGACATTTCCTTCTAAATCGAGTAACGTTTCTATGGAAACGACAGGATTTTCTTTTGGGATACGACAATCTCATTTCCGATCCACTAATCCTTCTTTAGTGCATCCCTCACTCCCACACATTGAAGAATTCACACGGAAATTGCGTCGCTGTGAAATACGAGTACTATGTGTTCTAAGACATTTCCTTCTAAATCGAGTAACGTTTCCATGGAAACGACAGGATTTTCTTTTGGGATACGACAATCTCATTTCCGATCCACTAATCCTTCTTTACTGCATCCCTCACTCCCAAACATTGACGAATTCACACGGAAATTCCGTCGCTGTGAAATACGAGTACTATGTGTTCTAAGACATTTCCTTCTAAATCGAGTAACGTTTGTATGGAAACGACAGGATTTTCTTTTGGGATACGACAATCTCATTTCCGATCCACTAATCCTTTTTTACTGCATCCCTCACACCCAAACATTGACGAATTCACACGGAAATTGCGTCGCTGTGATATACGAGTACTATGTGTTCTAAGACATTTCCTTCTAAATCGAGTTACGTTTCTATGGAAACGACAGGATTTTCTCTTGGGATACGACAATCTCATTTCCGATCCACTAATCCTTCTTTACTGCATCCCTCATTCCCAAACATTGACGAATTCACACGGAAATTCCGTCGCTGTGAAATACGAGTATTATGTGTTTAAAGACATTTCCTTCTAAATCGAGTAACGTTTCTATGGAAACGACAGGATTTTCTTTTGGGATACGACAATCTCATTTCCGATCCACTAATCCTTCTTTACTGCATCCCTCACTCCCACACATTGAAGAATTAACACGGAAATTCCGTCGCTGTGAAATACCAGTACTATGTGTTCTAAGACATTTCCTTCTAAATCGAGTAACGTTTCTATGGAAACGACAGGATTTTCTTTTGGGATACGACAATCACATTTCCGATCCACTAATCCTTCTTTACTGCATCCCTCACTCCCACACATTGAAGAATTCACACGGAAATTGCGTCGCTGTAAAATACGAGTACTATGTGTTCTAAGACATTTCCTTCTAAATCGAGTAACGTTTCTATGGAAACGACAGGATTTTCTTTTAGGATACGACAATCTCATTTCCGATCCACTAATCCTTCTTTACTGCATCCCTCACTCCCAAACATTGACGAATTCACACGGAAATTGCGTCGCTGTGAAATACGAGTACTATGTGTTCTAAGACATTTCCTTCTTAATCTTGTAACGTTTCTATGGAAACGACAGGATTTTCTTTTGGGATACGACAATCACATTTCCGATCCACTAATCCTTCTTTACTGCATCCCTCACTCCCACACATTGAAGAATTCACACGGAAATTGCGTCGCTGTGAAATACGAGTACTATGTGTTCTAAGACATTTCCTTCTAAATCGAGTAACGTTTCTATGGTAACGACAGGATTTTCTTTTGGGATACGACAATCACATTTACGATCCATTAATCCTTCTTTACTGCATCCCTCACTCCCACACATTGAAGAATTCACACGGAAATTGCGTCGCTGTGAAATACGAGTACTATGTGTTCTAAGACATTTCCTTCTAAATCGAGTAACGTTTCTATGGAAACGACAGGATTTTCTTTTGGGATACGACAATCTCATTTCCGATCCACTAATCCTTTTTTACTGCATCCCTCACTCCCAAACATTGACGAATTCAGACGGAAATTGCGTCGCTGTGAAATACGAGTACTATGTGTTCTAAGACATTTCCTTCTAAAACGAGTAACGTCTCTATGGAAACGACAGGATTTTCTTTTGGGATACGACAATCACATTTCCGATCCACTAATCCTTCTTTACTGCATCCCTCACTCCCACACATTGAAGAATTCACACGGAAATTGCGTCGCTGTGAAATTCGAGTACTACGTGTTCTAAGACATTTCCTTCTAAATCGAGTAACGTTTCTATGGAAACGACAGGATTTTCTTTTGGGATACGACAATCACATTTACGATCCACTAATCCTTCTTTACTGCATCCCTCACTCCCACACATTGAAGAATTCACACGGAAATTGCGTCGCTGTGAAATACGAGTACTATGTGTTCTAAGACATTTCCTTCTAAATCGAGTAACGTTTCTATGGAAACGACAGGATTTTCTTTTGGGATACGACAATCACATTTACGATCCACTAATCCTTCTTTACTGCATCCCTCTCTCCCACACATTGAAGAATTCACACGGAAATTGCGTCGCTGTGAAATACGAGTACTATGTGTTCTAAGACATTTCCTTCTAAATCGAGTAACGTTTCTATGGAAACGACAGGATTTTCTTTTGGGATACTACAGTCACATTTACGATCCACTAATCCTTCTTTACTGCATCCCTTACTCCCACACATTGAAGAATTCACACGGAAATTGCGTCGCTGTGAAATACGAGTACTATGTGTTCTAAGACATTTCCTTCTAAATCGAGTAACGTTTCTATGGAAACGACAGGATTTTCTTTTGCGATACAACAATCACATTTCCGATCCACTAATCCTTCTTTACTGCATCCCTCACTCTCAAACATTGACGAATTCACACGGAAATTGCGTCGCTATGAAATACTATTTGTTCTAAGACATTTCCTTCTAAATCGAGTAACGTTTCTATGGAAACGACAGGATTTTCTTTTTGGATACGACAATCACATTTCCGATCCACTAATATTTCCATACTGCATCCCTCACTCCCACACATTGAAGAATTCACACGGAAATTCCGTCGCTGTGAAATACGAGTACTATGTGTTCTAAGACATTTCCTTCTAAATCGAGTAACGTTTCTATGGAAACGACAGGATTTTCTTTTGGGATACGACAATCACATTTCCGATCCACTAATCCTTCTTTACTGCATCCCTCACTCCCACACATTGAAGAATTCACACGGAAATTGCGTCGCTGTAAAATACGAGTACTATGTGTTCTAAGACATTTCCTTCTAAATCGAGTAACGTTTCTACGGAAACGACAGGATTTTCTTTTAGGATACGACAATCTCATTTCCGATCCACTAATCGTTCTTTACTGCATCCCTCACTCCCAAACATTGAGGAATTCACACGGAAATTGCGTCGCTGTGAAATACGAGTACTATGTGTTCTAAGACATTTCCTTCTTAATCTTGTAACGTTTCTATGGAAACGACAGGGTTTTCTTTTGGGATACGACAATCACATTTCCGATCCACTAATCCTTCTTTACTGCATCCCTCACTCCCACACATTGAAGAATTCACACGGAAATTGCGTCGCTGTGAAATACGAGTACTATGTGTTCTAAGACATTTCCTTCTAAATCGAGTAACGTTCCTATGGAAACGACAGGATTTTCTTTTGGGATACGACAATCACATTTACGATCCACTAATCCTTCTTTACTGCATCCCTCACTCCCACACATTGAAGAATTCACTCGGAAATTGCGTCGCTGTGAAATACGAGTACTATGTGTTCTAAGACATTTCCTTCTAAATCGAGTAACGTTTCTATGGAAACGACAGGATTTTCTTTTGGGATACGACAATCTCTTTTCCGATCCACTAATCCTTTTTTATTGCATCCCTCACTCCCAAACATTGACGAATTCAGACGGAAATTGCGTCGCTGTGAAATACGAGTACTATGTGTTCTAAGAAATTTCCTTGTAAAACGAGTAACGTTTCTATGGAAACGACAGGATTTTCTTTTGGGATACGACAATCACATTTCCGATCCACTAATCCTTCTTTACTGCATCCCTCACTCCCACACATTGAAGAATTCACACGGAAATTGCGTCGCTGTGAAATTCGAGTACTACGTGTTCTAAGACATTTCCTTCTAAATCGAGTAACGTTTCTATGTAAACGACAGGATTTTCTTTTGGGATACGACAATCACATTTACGATCCACTAATCCTTCTTTACTGCATCCCTCACTCCCACACATTGAAGAATTCACACGGAAATTGCGTCGCTATGAAATACGAGTACTATGTGTTCTAAGACATTTCCTTCTAAATCGAGTAACGTTTCTATGGAAACGACAGGATTTTCTTTTGGGATACGACAATCACATTTACGATCCACTAATCCTTCTTTACTGCATCCCTCACTCCCACACATTGAAGAATTCACACGGAAATTGCGTCGCTGTGAAATACGAGTACTATGTGTTCTAAGACATTTCCTTCTAAATCGTGTAACGTTTCTATGGAAACGACAGGATTTTCTTTTGGGATACTACAATCACATTTACGATCCACTAATCCTTCTTTACTGCATCCCTCACTCCCACACATTGAAGAATTCACACGGAAATTGCGTCGCTGTGAAATTCGAGTACTACGTGTTCTAAGACATTTCCTTCTAAATCGAGTAACGTTTCTATGGAAACGACAGGATTTTCTTTTGGGATACGACAATCACATTTACGATCCACTAATCCTTCTTTACTGCATCCCTCACTCCCACACATTGAAGAATTCACACGGAAATTGCGTCGCTGTGAAATACGAGTACTATGTGTTCTAAGACATTTCCTTCTAAATCGAGTAACGTTTCTATGGAAACGACAGGATTTTCTTTTGGGATACGACAATCACATTTACGATCCACTAATCCTTCTTTACTGCATCCCTCTCTCCCACACATTGAAGAATTCACACGGAAATTGCGTCGCTGTGAAATACGAGTACTATGTGTTCTAAGACATTTCCTTCTAAATCGAGTAACGTTTCTATGGAAACGACAGGATTTTCTTTTGGGATACTACAGTCACATTTACGATCCACTAATCCTTCTTTACTGCATCCCTTACTCCCACACATTGAAGAATTCACACGGAAATTGCGTCGCTGTGAAATACGAGTACTATGTGTTCTAAGACATTTCCTTCTAAATCGAGTAACGTTTCTATGGAAACGACAGGATTTTCTTTTGCGATACAACAATCACATTTCCGATCCACTAATCCTTCTTTACTGCATCCCTCACTCTCAAACATTGACGAATTCACACGGAAATTGCGTCGCTATGAAATACTATTTGTTCTAAGACATTTCCTTCTAAATCGAGTAACGTTTCTATGGAAACGACAGGATTTTCTTTTTGGATACGACAATCACATTTCCGATCCACTAATATTTCCATACTGCATCCCTCACTCCCACACATTGAAGAATTCACACGGAAATTCCGTCGCTGTGAAATACGAGTACTATGTGTTCTAAGACATTTCCTTCTAAATCGAGTAACGTTTCTATGGAAACGACAGGATTTTCTTTTGGGATACGACAATCACATTTCCGATCCACTAATCCTTCTTTACTGCATCCCTCACTCCCACACATTGAAGAATTCACACGGAAATTGCGTCGCTGTAAAATACGAGTACTATGTGTTCTAAGACATTTCCTTCTAAATCGAGTAACGTTTCTACGGAAACGACAGGATTTTCTTTTAGGATACGACAATCTCATTTCCGATCCACTAATCGTTCTTTACTGCATCCCTCACTCCCAAACATTGAGGAATTCACACGGAAATTGCGTCGCTGTGAAATACGAGTACTATGTGTTCTAAGACATTTCCTTCTTAATCTTGTAACGTTTCTATGGAAACGACAGGGTTTTCTTTTGGGATACGACAATCACATTTCCGATCCACTAATCCTTCTTTACTGCATCCCTCACTCCCACACATTGAAGAATTCACACGGAAATTGCGTCGCTGTGAAATACGAGTACTATGTGTTCTAAGACATTTCCTTCTAAATCGAGTAACGTTCCTATGGAAACGACAGGATTTTCTTTTGGGATACGACAATCACATTTACGATCCACTAATCCTTCTTTACTGCATCCCTCACTCCCACACATTGAAGAATTCACTCGGAAATTGCGTCGCTGTGAAATACGAGTACTATGTGTTCTAAGACATTTCCTTCTAAATCGAGTAACGTTTCTATGGAAACGACAGGATTTTCTTTTGGGATACGACAATCTCTTTTCCGATCCACTAATCCTTTTTTATTGCATCCCTCACTCCCAAACATTGACGAATTCAGACGGAAATTGCGTCGCTGTGAAATACGAGTACTATGTGTTCTAAGAAATTTCCTTGTAAAACGAGTAACGTTTCTATGGAAACGACAGGATTTTCTTTTGGGATACGACAATCACATTTCCGATCCACTAATCCTTCTTTACTGCATCCCTCACTCCCACACATTGAAGAATTCACACGGAAATTGCGTCGCTGTGAAATTCGAGTACTACGTGTTCTAAGACATTTCCTTCTAAATCGAGTAACGTTTCTATGTAAACGACAGGATTTTCTTTTGGGATACGACAATCACATTTACGATCCACTAATCCTTCTTTACTGCATCCCTCACTCCCACACATTGAAGAATTCACACGGAAATTGCGTCGCTATGAAATACGAGTACTATGTGTTCTAAGACATTTCCTTCTAAATCGAGTAACGTTTCTATGGAAACGACAGGATTTTCTTTTGGGATACGACAATCACATTTACGATCCACTAATCCTTCTTTACTACATCCCTCACTCCCACACATTGAAGAATTCACACGGAAATTGCGTCGCTGTGAAATACGAGTACTATGTGTTCTAAGACATTTCCTTCTAAATCGTGTAACGTTTCTATGGAAACGACAGGATTTTCTTTTGGGATACTACAATCACATTTACGATCCACTAATCCTTCTTTACTGCATCCCTCACTCCCACACATTGAAGAATTCACACGGAAATTGCGTCGCTGTGAAATACGAGTACTATGTGTTCTAAGACATTTCCTTCTAAACCGAGTAACGATTCTATGGAAACGACAGGATTTTCTTTTGGGATACAACAATCACATTTCCGATCCACTAATCCTTCTTTACTGCATCCCTCACTCCCAAACATTGACGAATTCACACGGAAATTGCGTCGCTGTGAAATACTAATACTATATGTTCTAAGACATTTCCTTCTAAATCGAGTAACGTTTCTATGGAAACGACAGGATTTTCTTTTGGGATGCGACAATCACATTTACGATCCACTAATCCTTCTTTACTGCATCCCTCACTCCCACACATTGAAGAATTCACACGGAAATTCCGTCGCAGTGAAATACGAGTACTATGTGTTCTAAGACATTTCCTTCTAAATCGAGTAACGTTTCTATGGAAACGACAGGATTTTCTTTTGGGATACGACAATCTCATTTCCGATCCACTAATCATTTTTACTGCATCCCTCACTCCCAAACATTGAAGAATTCACACGGAAATTCCGTCGCTGTGAAATACGAGTACTATGTGTTCTAAGACATTTCCTTCTAAATCGAGTAACGTTTCTATGGAAACGACAGGATTTTCCTTTGGGATTCGACAATCACATTTACGATCCACTAATCCTTCTTTACTGCATCCCTCACTCCCACACATTGAAGAATTCACACGGAAATTGCGTCGCTGTGAAATACGAGTACTATGTGTTCTAAGACATTTCCTTCTAAATCGAGTAACGTTTCTATGGAAACGACAGGATTTTCTTTTGGGATACGACAATCTCATTTCCGATCCACTAATCCTTCTTTACTGCATCCCTCACTCCCAAACATTGACGAATTCACACGGAAATTGCGTCGCTGTGAAATACGAGTACTATGTGTTCTAAGACATTTCCTTCTAAATCGAGTTACGTTTCTATGGAAACGACAGGATTTTCTTTTGGGATACGACAATCTCATTTCCGATCCACTAATCCTTCTTTACTGCATCCCTCACTCCCAAACATTGACGAATTCACACGGAAATTCCGTCGCTGTGATATACGAGTATTATGTCTTTAAAGACATTTCCTTCTAAATCGAGTAACGTTTCTATGGAAACGACAGGATTTTCTTTTGGGATACGACAATCTCATTTCCGATCCACTAATCCTTCTTTAGTGCATCCCTCACTCCCACACATTGAAGAATTCACACGGAAATTGCGTCGCTGTGAAATACGAGTACTATGTGTTCTAAGACATATCCTTCTAAATCGAGTAACGTTTCTATGGAAACGACAGGATTTTATTTTGGGATGCGACAATCTCATTTCCGATCCACTAATCCTTCTTTACTGCATCCCTCACTCCCAAACATTGACGAATTCACACGAAAATTCCGTCGCTGTGAAATACGAGTACTATGTGTTCTAAGACATTTCCTTCTAAATCGAGTAACGTTTCTATGGAAACGACAGGATTTTCTTTTTGCATACGACAATCACATTTCCGATCCACTAATCCTTCTTTACTGCATCCCTCACTCCCACACATTGAAGAATTCACACGGAAATTGCGTCGCTGTGAAATACGAGTACTATGAGTTCTAAGATATTTCCTTCTAAATCGAGTAACGTTTCTATGGAAACGACAGGATTTTCTTTTGGGATACGACAATCACATTTCCGATCCACTAATCCTTCTTTACTGCATCCCTCACTCCCACATATTGAAGAATTCACACGGAAATTGCGTCGCTGTGAAATACGAGTACTATGTGTTCTAAGACATTTCCTTCTAAATCGAGTAACGTTTCTATGGAAACGACAGGATTTTCTTTTGGGATACGACAATCACATTTCCGATCCACTAATCCTTCTTTACTGCATCCCTCACTCCCACACATTGAAGAATTCACACGGAAATTGCGTCGCTGTGAAATACGAGTACTATGTGTTCTAAGACATTTCCTTCTGAAACCAGTAACGTTTCTATGGAAACGACAGGATTTTCTTTTGGGATACGACAATCTCATTTCCGATCCACTAATCCTTCTTTACTGCATCCCTCACTCCCAAACATTGACGAATTCACACGGAAATTGCGTCGCTGTGAAATACGAGTACTATGTGTTCTAAGACATTTCCTTCTAAATCGAGTAACGTTTCTATGGAAACGACAGGATTTTCTTTTGGGATACGACAATCACATTTCCGATCCACTAATCCTTCATTACTGCATCCCTCACTCCCACACATTGAAGAATTCACACGGAAATTGCGTCGCTGTGAAATACGAGTACTAAGTGTTCTAAGACATTTCCTTCTAAATCGAGTAACGTTTCTATGGAAACGACAGGATTTTCTTTTGGGATAGGACAATCTCATTTCCGATCCACTAATCCTTCTTTACTGCATCCCTCACTCCCACACATTGAAGAATTCACACGGAAATTGCGTCGCTGTGAAATACGAGTACTATGTGTTCTAAGACATTTCCTTCTAAATCGAGTAACGTTTCTATGGAAACGACAGGATTTTCTTTTGGGATACGACAATCTCATTTCCGATCCACTAATCCTTCTTTACTGCATCCCTCACTCCCAAACATTGACGAATTCACACGGAAATTGCGTCGCTGTGAAATACGAGTACTATGTGCTCTAAGACATTTCCTTCTAAATCGAGTAACGTTTCTATGGAAACGACAGGATTTTCTTTTGGGATACGACAATCTCATTTCCGATCCACTAATCCTTTTTTACCGCATCCCTCACACCCAAACATTGACATATTCACACGGAAATTGCGTCGCTGTGATATACGAGTACTATGTGTTCTAAGACATTTCCTTCTAAATCGAGTAACGTTTCAATGGAAACGACAGGATTTTCTTTTGGGATACGACAATCACATTTCCGATCCACTAATCCTTATTTATTGCATCCCTCACTCCCACACATTGAAGAATTCACACGGAAATTGCGTCGCTGTGATATACGAGTACTATGTGTTCTAAGACATTTCCTTCTAAATCGAGTTACGTTTCTATGGAAACGACAGGATTTTCTTTTGGGATACGACAATCTCATTTCCGATCCACTAATCCTACTTTACTGCATCCCTCATTCCCAAACAATGACGAATTCACACGGAAATTCCGTCGCTGTAAAATACGAGTATTATGTGTTTAAAGACATTTCCTTCTAAATCGAGTAACGTTTCTATGGAAACGACAGGATTTTCTTTTGGGATACGGCAATCTCATTTCCGATCCACTAATCCTTCTTTAGTGCATCCCTCACTCCCACACATTGGAGAATTCACACGGAAATTGCGCCGCTGTGAAATACGAGTACTATGTGTTCTAAGACATTTCCTCCTAAATCGAGTAACGTTTCTATGGAAACGACAGGATTTTCTTTTGGGATACGTCAATGTCATTTCCTATCCACTAATCCTTCTTTACTGCATCCCTCACTCCCACACATTGAAGAATTCACACGGAAATTGCGTCGCTGTGAAATTCGAGTACTACGTGTTCTAAGACATTTCCTTCTAAATCGAGTAACGTTTCTATGGAAACGACAGGATTTTCTTTTGGGATACGACAATCACATTTACGATCCACTAATCCTTCTTTACTGCATCCCTCACTCCCACACATTGAAGAATTCACACGGAAATTGCGTCGCTGTGAAATACGAGTACTATGTGTTCTAAGACATTTCCTTCTAAATCGAGTAACGTTTCTATGGAAACGACAGGATTTTCTTTTGGGATACGACAATCACATTTACGATCCACTAATCCTTCTTTACTGCATCCCTCACTCCCACACATTGAAGAATTCACACGGAAATTGCGTCGCTGTGAAATACGAGTACTATGTGTTCTAAGACATTTCCTTCTAAATCGAGTAACGTATCTACGGAAACGACAGGATTTTCTTTTGGGATACTACAATCACATTTACGATCCACTAATCCTTCTTTACTGCATCCCTCACTCCCACACATTGAAGAATTCACACGGAAATTGCGTCGCTGTGAAATACGAGTACTATGTGTTCTAAGACATTTCCTTCTAAATCGAGTAACGTTTCTATGGAAACGACAGGATTTTCTTTTGGGATACAACAATCACATTTCCGATCCACTAATCCTTCTTTACTGCATCCCTCGCTCCCAAACATTGGCGAATTCACACGGAAATTGCGTCGCTGTGAAATACTAGTACTATGTGTTCTAAGACATTTCCTTCTAAATCGAGTAACGTTTCTATGGAAACGACAGGATTTTCTTTTGGGATCCGACAATCACATTTACGATCCACTAATCCTTCTTTACTGCATCCCTCACTCCCACACATTGAAGAATTCACACGGAAATTCCGTCGCTGTGAAATACGAGTACTATGTGTTCTAAGACATTTCCTTCTAAATCGAGTAACGTTTCTATGGAAACGACAGGATTTTCTTTTGGGATACAACAATCACATTTCCGATCCACTAATCCTTCTTTACTGCATCCCTCGCTCCCAAACATTGGCGAATTCACACGGAAATTGCGTCGCTGTGAAATACTAATACTATGTGTTCTAAGACATTTCCTTCTAAATCGAGTAACGTTTCTATGGAAACGACAGGATTTTCTTTTGGGATCCGACAATCACATTTACGATCCACTAATCCTTCTTTACTGCATCCCTCACTCCCACACATTGAAGAATTCACACGGAAATTCCGTCGCTGTGAAATACGAGTACTATGTGTTCTAAGACATTTCCTTCTAAATCGAGTAACGTTTCTATGGAAACGACAGGATTTTCTTTTGGGATACGACAATCTCATTTCCGATCCACTAATCCTTTTTTACTGCATCCCTCGCTCCCAAACATTGACGAATTCACACGGAAATTCCGTCGCTGTGATATACGAGTATTATGTGTTTAAAGACATTTCCTTCTAAATCGAGTAACGTTTCTATGGAAACGACAGGATTTTCTTTTGGGATACGACAATCTCATTTCTGATCCACTAATCCTTCTCTAGTGCATCCCTCACTCCCACACATTGAAGAATTCACACGGAAATTGCGTCGCTGTGAAGTACGAGTACTATGTGTTCTAAGACATTTCCTTCTAAATCGAGTAACGTTTCTATGGAAAGGACAGGATTTTCTTTTGGGATACGACAATCTCATTTCCGATCCACTAATCCTTCTTTACTGCATCCCTCACTCCCAAACATTGACGAATTCACACGAAAATTCAGTCGCTGTGAAATACGAGTACTATGTGTTCTAAGACATTTCCTTCTAAATCGAGTAACGTTTCTATGGAAACGACAGGATTTTCTTTTTGGATACGACAATCACATTTCCGATCCACTAATCCTTCTTTACTGCATCCCTCACTCCCACACATTGAAAAATTCACACGGAAATTGCGTCGCTGTGAAATACGAGTACTATGTGTTCTAAGATATTTCCTTCTAAATCGAGTAACGTTTCTATGGAAACGACAGGATTTTCTTTTGGGATACGACAATCACATTTCCGATCCACTAATCCTTCTTTACTGCATCCCTCACTCCCACACATTGAAGAATTCACACGGAAATTGCGTCGCTGTGAAATACGAGTACTATGTGTTCTAAGACATTTCCTTCTAAATCGAGTAACGTTTCTATGGAAACGACAGGATTTTCTTTTGGGATACGACAATCTCATTTCCGATCCACTAATCGTTCTTTACTGCATCCCTCACTCCCAAACATTGACGAATTCACACGGAAATTGCGTCGCTATGAAATACGAGTACTATGTGTTCTAAGACATTTCCTTCTTAATCTTGTAACGTTTCTATGGAAACGACAGGGTTTTCTTTTGGGATACGACAATCACATTTCCGATCCACTAATCCTTCTTTACTGCATCCCTCACTCCCACACATTGAAGAATTCACACGGAAATTGCGTCGCTGTGAAATACGAGTACTATGTGTTCTAAGACATTTCCTTCTAAATCGAGTAACGTTCCTATGGAAACGACAGGATTTTCTTTTGGGATACGACAATCACATTTACGATCCACTAATCCTTCTTTACTGCATCCCTCACTCCCACACATTGAAGAATTCACTCGGAAATTGCGTCGCTGTGAAATACGAGTACTATGTGTTCTAAGACATTTCCTTCTAAATCGAGTAACGTTTCTATGGAAACGACAGGATTTTCTTTTGGGATACGACAATCTCTTTTCCGATCCACTAATCCTTTTTTATTGCATCCCTCACTCCCAAACATTGACGAATTCAGACGGAAATTGCGTCGCTGTGAAATACGAGTACTATGTGTTCTAAGAAATTTCCTTGTAAAACGAGTAACGTTTCTATGGAAACGACAGGATTTTCTTTTGGGATACGACAATCACATTTCCGATCCACTAATCCTTCTTTACTGCATCCCTCACTCCCACACATTGAAGAATTCACACGGAAATTGCGTCGCTGTGAAATTCGAGTACTACGTGTTCTAAGACATTTCCTTCTAAATCGAGTAACGTTTCTATGTAAACGACAGGATTTTCTTTTGGGATACGACAATCACATTTACGATCCACTAATCCTTCTTTACTGCATCCCTCACTCCCACACATTGAAGAATTCACACGGAAATTGCGTCGCTATGAAATACGAGTACTATGTGTTCTAAGACATTTCCTTCTAAATCGAGTAACGTTTCTATGGAAACGACAGGATTTTCTTTTGGGATACGACAATCACATTTACGATCCACTAATCCTTCTTTACTGCATCCCTCACTCCCACACATTGAAGAATTCACACGGAAATTGCGTCGCTGTGAAATACGAGTACTATGTGTTCTAAGACATTTCCTTCTAAATCGTGTAACGTTTCTATGGAAACGACAGGATTTTCTTTTGGGATACTACAATCACATTTACGATCCACTAATCCTTCTTTACTGCATCCCTCACTCCCACACATTGAAGAATTCACACGGAAATTGCGTCGCTGTGAAATACGAGTACTATGTGTTCTAAGACATTTCCTTCTAAACCGAGTAACGATTCTATGGAAACGACAGGATTTTCTTTTGGGATACAACAATCACATTTCCGATCCACTAATCCTTCTTTACTGCATCCCTCACTCCCAAACATTGACGAATTCACACGGAAATTGCGTCGCTGTGAAATACTAATACTATGTGTTCTAAGACATTTCCTTCTAAATCGAGTAACGTTTCTATGGAAACGACAGGATTTTCTTTTGGGATCCGACAATCACATTTACGATCCACTAATCCTTCTTTACTGCATCCCTCACTCCCACACATTGAAGAATTCACACGGAAATTCCGTCGCTGTGAAATACGAGTACTATGTGTTCTAAGACATTTCCTTCTAAATCGAGTAACGTTTCTATGGAAACGACAGGATTTTCTTTTGGGATACGACAATCTCATTTCCGATCCACTAATCCTTTTTTACTGCATCCCTCGCTCCCAAACATTGACGAATTCACACGGAAATTCCGTCGCTGTGATATACGAGTATTATGTGTTTAAAGACATTTCCTTCTAAATCGAGTAACGTTTCTATGGAAACGACAGGATTTTCTTTTGGGATACGACAATCTCATTTCTGATCCACTAATCCTTCTCTAGTGCATCCCTCACTCCCACACATTGAAGAATTCACACGGAAATTGCGTCGCTGTGAAGTACGAGTACTATGTGTTCTAAGACATTTCCTTCTAAATCGAGTAACGTTTCTATGGAAAGGACAGGATTTTCTTTTGGGATACGACAATCTCATTTCCGATCCACTAATCCTTCTTTACTGCATCCCTCACTCCCAAACATTGACGAATTCACACGAAAATTCAGTCGCTGTGAAATACGAGTACTATGTGTTCTAAGACATTTCCTTCTAAATCGAGTAACGTTTCTATGGAAACGACAGGATTTTCTTTTTGGATACGACAATCACATTTCCGATCCACTAATCCTTCTTTACTGCATCCCTCACTCCCACACATTGAAAAATTCACACGGAAATTGCGTCGCTGTGAAATACGAGTACTATGTGTTCTAAGATATTTCCTTCTAAATCGAGTAACGTTTCTATGGAAACGACAGGATTTTCTTTTGGGATACGACAATCACATTTCCGATCCACTAATCCTTCTTTACTGCATCCCTCACTCCCACACATTGAAGAATTCACACGGAAATTGCGTCGCTGTGAAATACGAGTACTATGTGTTCTAAGACATTTCCTTCTAAATCGAGTAACGTTTCTATGGAAACGACAGGATTTTCTTTTGGGATACGACAATCTCATTTCCGATCCACTAATCGTTCTTTACTGCATCCCTCACTCCCAAACATTGACGAATTCACACGGAAATTGCGTCGCTATGAAATACGAGTACTATGTGTTCTAAGACATTTCCTTCTTAATCTTGTAACGTTTCTATGGAAACGACAGGGTTTTCTTTTGGGATACGACAATCACATTTCCGATCCACTAATCCTTCTTTACTGCATCCCTCACTCCCACACATTGAAGAATTCACACGGAAATTGCGTCGCTGTGAAATACGAGTACTATGTGTTCTAAGACATTTCCTTCTAAATCGAGTAACGTTCCTATGGAAACGACAGGATTTTCTTTTGGGATACGACAATCACATTTACGATCCACTAATCCTTCTTTACTGCATCCCTCACTCCCACACATTGAAGAATTCACTCGGAAATTGCGTCGCTGTGAAATACGAGTACTATGTGTTCTAAGACATTTCCTTCTAAATCGAGTAACGTTTCTATGGAAACGACAGGATTTTCTTTTGGGATACGACAATCTCTTTTCCGATCCACTAATCCTTTTTTATTGCATCCCTCACTCCCAAACATTGACGAATTCAGACGGAAATTGCGTCGCTGTGAAATACGAGTACTATGTGTTCTAAGAAATTTCCTTGTAAAACGAGTAACGTTTCTATGGAAACGACAGGATTTTCTTTTGGGATACGACAATCACATTTCCGATCCACTAATCCTTCTTTACTGCATCCCTCACTCCCACACATTGAAGAATTCACACGGAAATTGCGTCGCTGTGAAATTCGAGTACTACGTGTTCTAAGACATTTCCTTCTAAATCGAGTAACGTTTCTATGTAAACGACAGGATTTTCTTTTGGGATACGACAATCACATTTACGATCCACTAATCCTTCTTTACTGCATCCCTCACTCCCACACATTGAAGAATTCACACGGAAATTGCGTCGCTATGAAATACGAGTACTATGTGTTCTAAGACATTTCCTTCTAAATCGAGTAACGTTTCTATGGAAACGACAGGATTTTCTTTTGGGATACGACAATCACATTTACGATCCACTAATCCTTCTTTACTGCATCCCTCACTCCCACACATTGAAGAATTCACACGGAAATTGCGTCGCTGTGAAATACGAGTACTATGTGTTCTAAGACATTTCCTTCTAAATCGTGTAACGTTTCTATGGAAACGACAGGATTTTCTTTTGGGATACTACAATCACATTTACGATCCACTAATCCTTCTTTACTGCATCCCTCACTCCCACACATTGAAGAATTCACACGGAAATTGCGTCGCTGTGAAATACGAGTACTATGTGTTCTAAGACATTTCCTTCTAAACCGAGTAACGATTCTATGGAAACGACAGGATTTTCTTTTGGGATACAACAATCACATTTCCGATCCACTAATCCTTCTTTACTGCATCCCTCACTCCCAAACATTGACGAATTCACACGGAAATTGCGTCGCTGTGAAATACTAATACTATATGTTCTAAGACATTTCCTTCTAAATCGAGTAACGTTTCTATGGAAACGACAGGATTTTCTTTTGGGATGCGACAATCACATTTACGATCCACTAATCCTTCTTTACTGCATCCCTCACTCCCACACATTGAAGAATTCACACGGAAATTCCGTCGCAGTGAAATACGAGTACTATGTGTTCTAAGACATTTCCTTCTAAATCGAGTAACGTTTCTATGGAAACGACAGGATTTTCTTTTGGGATACGACAATCTCATTTCCGATCCACTAATCATTTTTACTGCATCCCTCACTCCCAAACATTGAAGAATTCACACGGAAATTCCGTCGCTGTGAAATACGAGTACTATGTGTTCTAAGACATTTCCTTCTAAATCGAGTAACGTTTCTATGGAAACGACAGGATTTTCCTTTGGGATTCGACAATCACATTTACGATCCACTAATCCTTCTTTACTGCATCCCTCACTCCCACACATTGAAGAATTCACACGGAAATTGCGTCGCTGTGAAATACGAGTACTATGTGTTCTAAGACATTTCCTTCTAAATCGAGTAACGTTTCTATGGAAACGACAGGATTTTCTTTTGGGATACGACAATCTCATTTCCGATCCACTAATCCTTCTTTACTGCATCCCTCACTCCCAAACATTGACGAATTCACACGGAAATTGCGTCGCTGTGAAATACGAGTACTATGTGTTCTAAGACATTTCCTTCTAAATCGAGTTACGTTTCTATGGAAACGACAGGATTTTCTTTTGGGATACGACAATCTCATTTCCGATCCACTAATCCTTCTTTACTGCATCCCTCACTCCCAAACATTGACGAATTCACACGGAAATTCCGTCGCTGTGATATACGAGTATTATGTCTTTAAAGACATTTCCTTCTAAATCGAGTAACGTTTCTATGGAAACGACAGGATTTTCTTTTGGGATACGACAATCTCATTTCCGATCCACTAATCCTTCTTTAGTGCATCCCTCACTCCCACACATTGAAGAATTCACACGGAAATTGCGTCGCTGTGAAATACGAGTACTATGTGTTCTAAGACATATCCTTCTAAATCGAGTAACGTTTCTATGGAAACGACAGGATTTTATTTTGGGATGCGACAATCTCATTTCCGATCCACTAATCCTTCTTTACTGCATCCCTCACTCCCAAACATTGACGAATTCACACGAAAATTCCGTCGCTGTGAAATACGAGTACTATGTGTTCTAAGACATTTCCTTCTAAATCGAGTAACGTTTCTATGGAAACGACAGGATTTTCTTTTTGCATACGACAATCACATTTCCGATCCACTAATCCTTCTTTACTGCATCCCTCACTCCCACACATTGAAGAATTCACACGGAAATTGCGTCGCTGTGAAATACGAGTACTATGAGTTCTAAGATATTTCCTTCTAAATCGAGTAACGTTTCTATGGAAACGACAGGATTTTCTTTTGGGATACGACAATCACATTTCCGATCCACTAATCCTTCTTTACTGCATCCCTCACTCCCACATATTGAAGAATTCACACGGAAATTGCGTCGCTGTGAAATACGAGTACTATGTGTTCTAAGACATTTCCTTCTAAATCGAGTAACGTTTCTATGGAAACGACAGGATTTTCTTTTGGGATACGACAATCACATTTCCGATCCACTAATCCTTCTTTACTGCATCCCTCACTCCCACACATTGAAGAATTCACACGGAAATTGCGTCGCTGTGAAATACGAGTACTATGTGTTCTAAGACATTTCCTTCTGAAACCAGTAACGTTTCTATGGAAACGACAGGATTTTCTTTTGGGATACGACAATCTCATTTCCGATCCACTAATCCTTCTTTACTGCATCCCTCACTCCCAAACATTGACGAATTCACACGGAAATTGCGTCGCTGTGAAATACGAGTACTATGTGTTCTAAGACATTTCCTTCTAAATCGAGTAACGTTTCTATGGAAACGACAGGATTTTCTTTTGGGATACGACAATCACATTTCCGATCCACTAATCCTTCATTACTGCATCCCTCACTCCCACACATTGAAGAATTCACACGGAAATTGCGTCGCTGTGAAATACGAGTACTAAGTGTTCTAAGACATTTCCTTCTAAATCGAGTAACGTTTCTATGGAAACGACAGGATTTTCTTTTGGGATAGGACAATCTCATTTCCGATCCACTAATCCTTCTTTACTGCATCCCTCACTCCCACACATTGAAGAATTCACACGGAAATTGCGTCGCTGTGAAATACGAGTACTATGTGTTCTAAGACATTTCCTTCTAAATCGAGTAACGTTTCTATGGAAACGACAGGATTTTCTTTTGGGATACGACAATCTCATTTCCGATCCACTAATCCTTCTTTACTGCATCCCTCACTCCCAAACATTGACGAATTCACACGGAAATTGCGTCGCTGTGAAATACGAGTACTATGTGCTCTAAGACATTTCCTTCTAAATCGAGTAACGTTTCTATGGAAACGACAGGATTTTCTTTTGGGATACGACAATCTCATTTCCGATCCACTAATCCTTTTTTACCGCATCCCTCACACCCAAACATTGACATATTCACACGGAAATTGCGTCGCTGTGATATACGAGTACTATGTGTTCTAAGACATTTCCTTCTAAATCGAGTAACGTTTCAATGGAAACGACAGGATTTTCTTTTGGGATACGACAATCACATTTCCGATCCACTAATCCTTATTTATTGCATCCCTCACTCCCACACATTGAAGAATTCACACGGAAATTGCGTCGCTGTGATATACGAGTACTATGTGTTCTAAGACATTTCCTTCTAAATCGAGTTACGTTTCTATGGAAACGACAGGATTTTCTTTTGGGATACGACAATCTCATTTCCGATCCACTAATCCTACTTTACTGCATCCCTCATTCCCAAACAATGACGAATTCACACGGAAATTCCGTCGCTGTAAAATACGAGTATTATGTGTTTAAAGACATTTCCTTCTAAATCGAGTAACGTTTCTATGGAAACGACAGGATTTTCTTTTGGGATACGGCAATCTCATTTCCGATCCACTAATCCTTCTTTAGTGCATCCCTCACTCCCACACATTGGAGAATTCACACGGAAATTGCGCCGCTGTGAAATACGAGTACTATGTGTTCTAAGACATTTCCTCCTAAATCGAGTAACGTTTCTATGGAAACGACAGGATTTTCTTTTGGGATACGTCAATGTCATTTCCTATCCACTAATCCTTCTTTACTGCATCCCTCACTCCCACACATTGAAGAATTCACACGGAAATTGCGTCGCTGTGAAATTCGAGTACTACGTGTTCTAAGACATTTCCTTCTAAATCGAGTAACGTTTCTATGGAAACGACAGGATTTTCTTTTGGGATACGACAATCACATTTACGATCCACTAATCCTTCTTTACTGCATCCCTCACTCCCACACATTGAAGAATTCACACGGAAATTGCGTCGCTGTGAAATACGAGTACTATGTGTTCTAAGACATTTCCTTCTAAATCGAGTAACGTTTCTATGGAAACGACAGGATTTTCTTTTGGGATACGACAATCACATTTACGATCCACTAATCCTTCTTTACTGCATCCCTCACTCCCACACATTGAAGAATTCACACGGAAATTGCGTCGCTGTGAAATACGAGTACTATGTGTTCTAAGACATTTCCTTCTAAATCGAGTAACGTATCTACGGAAACGACAGGATTTTCTTTTGGGATACTACAATCACATTTACGATCCACTAATCCTTCTTTACTGCATCCCTCACTCCCACACATTGAAGAATTCACACGGAAATTGCGTCGCTGTGAAATACGAGTACTATGTGTTCTAAGACATTTCCTTCTAAATCGAGTAACGTTTCTATGGAAACGACAGGATTTTCTTTTGGGATACAACAATCACATTTCCGATCCACTAATCCTTCTTTACTGCATCCCTCGCTCCCAAACATTGGCGAATTCACACGGAAATTGCGTCGCTGTGAAATACTAGTACTATGTGTTCTAAGACATTTCCTTCTAAATCGAGTAACGTTTCTATGGAAACGACAGGATTTTCTTTTGGGATCCGACAATCACATTTACGATCCACTAATCCTTCTTTACTGCATCCCTCACTCCCACACATTGAAGAATTCACACGGAAATTCCGTCGCTGAGAAATACGAGTACTATGTGTTCTAAGACATTTCCTTCTAAATCGAGTAACGTTTCTATGGAAACGACAGGATTTTCTTTTGGGATACAACAATCACATTTCCGATCCACTAATCCTTCTTTACTGCATCCCTCGCTCCCAAACATTGGCGAATTCACACGGAAATTGCGTCGCTGTGAAATACTAATACTATGTGTTCTAAGACATTTCCTTCTAAATCGAGTAACGTTTCTATGGAAACGACAGGATTTTCTTTTGGGATCCGACAATCACATTTACGATCCACTAATCCTTCTTTACTGCATCCCTCACTCCCACACATTGAAGAATTCACACGGAAATTCCGTCGCTGTGAAATACGAGTACTATGTGTTCTAAGACATTTCCTTCTAAATCGAGTAACGTTTCTATGGAAACGACAGGATTTTCTTTTGGGATACGACAATCTCATTTCCGATCCACTAATCCTTTTTTACTGCATCCCTCGCTCCCAAACATTGACGAATTCACACGGAAATTCCGTCGCTGTGATATACGAGTATTATGTGTTTAAAGACATTTCCTTCTAAATCGAGTAACGTTTCTATGGAAACGACAGGATTTTCTTTTGGGATACGACAATCTCATTTCTGATCCACTAATCCTTCTCTAGTGCATCCCTCACTCCCACACATTGAAGAATTCACACGGAAATTGCGTCGCTGTGAAGTACGAGTACTATGTGTTCTAAGACATTTCCTTCTAAATCGAGTAACGTTTCTATGGAAAGGACAGGATTTTCTTTTGGGATACGACAATCTCATTTCCGATCCACTAATCCTTCTTTACTGCATCCCTCACTCCCAAACATTGACGAATTCACACGAAAATTCAGTCGCTGTGAAATACGAGTACTATGTGTTCTAAGACATTTGCTTCTAAATCGAGTAACGTTTCTATGGAAACGACAGGATTTTCTTTTTGGATACGACAATCACATTTCCGATCCACTAATCCTTCTTTACTGCATCCCTCACTCCCACACATTGAAAAATTCACACGGAAATTGCGTCGCTGTGAAATACGAGTACTATGTGTTCTAAGATATTTCCTTCTAAATCGAGTAACGTTTCTATGGAAACGACAGGATTTTCTTTTGGGATACGACAATCACATTTCCGATCCACTAATCCTTCTTTACTGCATCCCTCACTCCCACACATTGAAGAATTCACACGGAAATTGCGTCGCTGTGAAATACGAGTACTATGTGTTCTAAGACATTTCCTTCTAAATCGAGTAACGTTTCTATGGAAACGACAGGATTTTCTTTTGGGATACGACAATCTCATTTCCGATCCACTAATCGTTCTTTACTGCATCCCTCACTCCCAAACATTGACGAATTCACACGGAAATTGCGTCGCTGTGAAATACGAGTACTATTTGTTCTAAGACATTTCCTTCTTAATCGAGTAACGTTTCTATGGAAACGACAGGATTTTCTTTTGGGATACGACAATCACATTTCCGATCCACTAATCCTTCTTTACTGCATCCCTCCCTCCCACACATTGAAGAATTCACACGGAAATTGCGTCGCTGTGAAATACGAGTACTATGTGTTCTAAGACATTTCCTTCTAAATCGAGTAACGTTTCTATGGAAACGACAGGATTTTCTTTTGGGATACGACAATCACATTTCCGATCCACTAATCCTTCTTTACTGCATCCCTCACTCCCACACATTGAAGAATTCACACGGAAATTGCGTCGCTGTGAAATACGAGTACTATGTGTTCTAAGACATTTCCTTCTAAATCGAGTAACGTTTCTATAGAAACGACAGGATTTTCTTTTGGGATACGACAATCACATTTCCGATCCACTAATCCTTCTTTACTGCATCCCTCACTCCCACACATTGAAGAATTCACACGGAAATTGCGTAGCTGTGTAATACGAGTACTATGTGTTCTAAGACATTTCCTTCTGAAACGAGTAACGTTTCTATGGAAACGACAGGATTTTCTTTTGGGATACGACAATCTCATTTCCGATCCACTAATCCTTCTTTACTGCATCCCTCACTCCCAAACATTGACGAATTCACACGGAAATTGCGTCGCTGTGAAATACGAGTACTATGTGTACTAAGACATTTCCTTCTAAATCGAGTAACGTTTCTATGGAAACGACAGGATTTTCTTTTGGGATACGACAATTACATTTCCGATCCACTAATCCTTCATTACTGCATCCCTCACTCCCACACATTGAAGAATTCACACGGAAATTGCGTCGCTCTGAAATACGAGTACTATGTGTTCTAAGACATTTCCTTCTAAATCGAGTAACGTTTCTATGGAAACGACAGGATTTTCTTTTGGGATAGGACAATCTCATTTCCGATCCACTAATCCTTCTTTACTGCATCCCTCACTCCCACACATTGAAGAATTCACACGGAAATTGCGTCGCTGTGAAATACGAGTACTATGTGTTCTAAGACATTTCCTTCAAAATCGAGTAACGTTTCTATGGAAACGACAGGATTTTCTTTTGGGATACGACAATCTCATTTCCGATCCACTAATCCTTCTTTACTGCATCCCTCACTCCCAAACATTGACGAATTCACACGGAAATTGCGTCGCTGTGAAATACGAGTACTATGTGTTCTAAGACATTTCCTCCTAAATCGAGTAACGTTTCTATGGAAACGACAGGATTTTCTTTTGGGATACGACAATCTCATTTCCGATCCACTGATCCTTTTTTACCGCATCCCTCACACCCAAACATTGACATATTCACACGGAAATTGCGTCGCTGTGATATACGAGTACTATGTGTTCTAAGACATTTCCTTCTTAATCGAGTAACGTTTCTATGGAAACGACAGGATTTTCTTTTGGGATACGACAATCACATTTCCGATCCACTAATCCTTATTTATTGCATCCCTCACTCCCACACATTGAAGAATTCACACGGAAATTGCGTCGCTGTGATATACGAGTACTATGTGTTCTAAGACATTTCCTTCTAAATCGAGTTACGTTTCTATGGAAACGACAGGATTTTCTTTTGGGATACGACAATCTCATTTCCGATCCACTAATCCTTCTTTACTGCATCCCTCACTCCCAAACATTGACGAATTCACACGGAAATTCCGTCGCTGTGAAATACGAGTATTATGTGTTTAAAGACATTTCCTTCTAAATCGAGTAACGTTTCTATGGAAACGACAGGATTTTCTTTTGGGATACGGCAATCTCATTTCCGATCCACTAATCCTTCTTCAGTGCATCCCTCACTCCCACACATTGGAGAATTCACACGGAATTTGCGTCGCTGTGAAATACGAGTACTATGTGTTCTAAGACATTTCCTTCTAAATCGAGTAACGTTTCTATGGAAACGACAGGATTTTCTTTTGGGATACGACAATCTCATTTCCGATCCACTAATCCTTCTTTACTGCATCCCTCACTCCCAAACATTGACGAATTCACACGGAAATTCCGTCGCTGTGTAATACGAGTACTATGTGTTCTAAGACATATCCTTCTAAATCGAGTAATGTTTCTATGGAAACGACAGGATTTTCTTTTTGGATACGACAATCACATTTCCGATCCACTAATCCTTCTTTACTGCATCCCTCACTCCCACACATTGAAGAATTCACACGGAAATTGCGTCGCTGTGAAATACGAGTACTATGTGTTCTAGGACATTTCCTTCTAAATCGAGTAACGTTTCTATGGAAACGACAGGATTTAGTTTTGGGATACGACAATCTCATTTCCGATCCACTAATCCTTTTTACTGCGTCCCTCACTCCAAAACATTGACGAATTCACACGGAAATTGCGTCGCTGTGAAAAACGAGTACTACGTGTTCTAAGACATTTCCTTCTAAATCGAGTAACGTTTCTATGGAAACGACAGGATTTTCTTTTGGGATACGACAATCTCATTTCCGATCCACTAATCCTTCTTTACTGCATCCCTCACTCCCAAACATTGACGAATTCACACGGAAATTCCGTCGCTGTGTAATACGAGTACTATGTGTTCTAAGACATATCCTTCTAAATCGAGTAACGTTTCTATGGAAACGACAGGATTTTCTTTTTGGATACGACAATCACATTTCCGATCCACTAATCCTTCTTTACTGCATCCCTCACTCCCACACATTGAAGAATTCACACGGAAATTGCGTCGCTGTGAAATACGAGTACTATGTGTTCTAAGATATTTCCTTCTAAATCGAGTAACGTTTCTATGGAAACGACAGGATTTTCTTTTGGGATACGACAATCACATTTCCGATCCACTAATCCTTCTTTACTGCATCCCTCACTCCCACACATTGAAGAATTCACACGGAAATTGCGTCGCTGTGAAATACGAGTACTATGTGTTCTAAGACATTTCCTTCTAAATCGAGTAACGTTTCTATGGAAACGACAGGATTTTCTTTTGGGATACGACAATCTCATTTCCGATCCACTAATCTTTCTTTACTGCATCCCTCACTCCCAAACACTGACGAATTGACACGGAAATTGCGTCGCTGTGAAATACGAGTACTATTTGTTCTAAGACATTTCCTTCTTAATCGAGTAACATTTCTATGGAAACGACAGGATTTTCTTTTAGGATACGACAATCACATTTCCGATCCACTAATCCTTCTTTACTGCATCCCTCACTCCCACACATTGAAGAATTCACACGGAAATTGCGTCGCTGTGAAATACGATTACTATGTGTTCTAAGACATTTCCTTCTAAATCGAGTAACGTTTCTATGGAAACGACAGGATTTTCTTTTGGGATACGACAATCACATTTCCGATCCACTAATCCTTCTTTACTGCATCCCTCACTCCCACACATTGAAGAATTCACACGGAAATTGCGTCGCTGTGAAATACGAGTACTACGTGTTCTAAGACATTTCCTTCTAAATTGAGTAACGTTTCTATGGAAACGACAGGATTTTCTTTTGGGATACGACAATCTCATTTCCGATCCACTAATCCTTCTTTACTGCATCCCTCACTCCCAAACATTGAAGAATTCTCACGGAAATTCCGTCGCTGTGAAATACGAGTACTGTGTGTTCTAAGACATTTCCTTCTAGATCGAGTAACGTTTCTATGGAAACGACAGGATTTTCTTTTGGGACACGACAATCACATTTCCGATCCACTAATCCTTCTTTACTGCATCCCTCACTCCCCCACATTGAAGAATTCACACGGAAATTCCGTCGCTGTGAAATACGAGTACTATGTGTTCTAAGACATTTCCTTCTAAATCGAGTAACGTTTCTATGGAAACGACAGGATTTTCTTTTGGGATACGACAATCTCATTTCCGATCCACTAATCCTTCTTTACTGCATCCCTCACTCCCAAACATTGACGAATTCACACGGAAATTGCGTCGCTGTGAAATACGAGTACTATGTGTTCTAAGACATTTCCTTCTAAATCGAGTAACGTTTCTATGGAAACGACAGGATTTTCTTTTGGGATACGACAATCACATTTCCGATCCACTAATCCTTGTTTACTGCATCCCTCACTCCCACACATTGAAGAATTCACACGGAAATTGCGTCGCTGTGAAATACGAGTACTATGTGTTCTAAGACATTTCCTTCTAAATCGAGTAACGTTTCTATGGAAACGACAAGATTTTCTTTTGGGATACGACAATCTCATTTCCGATCCACTAATCCTTCTTTACTGCATCCCTCACTCCCAAACATTGACGAATTCACATGGAAATTGCGTCGCTGTGAAATACGAGTACTATGTGTTCTAAGACATTTCCTTCTAAATCGAGTAACGTTTCTATGGAAACGACAGGATTTTCTTTTGGGATACGACAATCTCATTTCCGATCCACTAATCCTTTTTTACTGCATCCCTCACACAAAAACATTGACGAATTCACACGGAAATTGCGTCGCTGTGATATACGAGTACTATGTGTTCTAAGACATTTCCTTCTAAATCGAGTAACGTTTCTATGGAAACGACAGGATTTTCTTTTGGGATACGACAATCACATTTCCGATCCACTAATCCTTCTTTACTGCATCCCTCACTCCCACACATTGAAGAATTCACACGGAAATTGCGTCGCTGTGAAATACGAGTACTATGTGTTCTAAGACATTTCCTTCTAAATCGAGTAACGTTTCTATGGAAACGACAGGATTTTCTTTTGGGATACGACAATCACATTTCCGATCCACTAATCCTTCTTTACTGCATCCCTCACTCCCACACATTGAAGAATTCACACGGAAATTGCGTCGCTGTGAAATACGAGTACTATGTGTTCTAAGACATTTCCTCCTGAATCGAGTAACGTTTCTATGGAAACGACAGGATTTTCTTTTGGGATACGACAATCTCATTTCCGATCCACTAATCCTTCTTTACTGCATCCCTCACTCCCAAACATTGACGAATTCACACGGAAATTGCGTCGCTGTGAAATACGAGTACTATGTGTTCTAAGACATTTCCTTCTAAATCGAGTAACGTTTCTATGGAAACGACAGGATTTTCTTTTGGGATACGACAATCACATTTCCGATCCACTAATCCTTCATTACTGCATCCCTCACTCCCACACATTGAAGAATTCACACGGAAATTGCGTCGCTGTGAAATACGAGTACTATGTGTTCTAAGACATTTCCTTCTAAATCGAGTAACGTTTCTATGGAAACGACAGGATTTTCTTTTGGGGTAGGACAATCTCATTTCCTCATCCACTAATCCTTCTTTACTGCATCCCTCACTCCCACACATTGAAGAATTCACACGGAAATTGCGTCGCTGTGAAATACAAGTACTATGTGTTCTAAGACATTTCCTTCTAAATCGAGTAACGTTTCTATGGAAACGACAGGATTTTCTTTTGGGATACAACAATCTCATTTCCGATCCACTAATCCTTCTTTACTGCATCCCTCACTCCCAAACATTGACGAATTCACACGGAAATTGCGTCGCTGTGAAATACGAGTACTATGTGTTCTAAGACATTTCCTTCTAAATCGAGTAACGTTTCTATGGAAACGACAGGATTTTCTTTTGGGATACGACAATCTCATTTCCGATCCACTAATCCTTTTTTACCGCATCCCTCACACCCAAACATTGACATATTCACACGGAAATTGCGTCGCTGTGATATACGAGTACTATGTGTTCTAAGACATTTCCTTCTAAATCGAGTAACGTTTCTATGGAAACGACAGGATTTTCTTTTGGGATACGACAATCACATTTCCGATCCACTAATCCTTATTTATTGCATCCCTCACTCCCACACATTGAAGAATTCACACGGAAATTGCGTCGCTGTGATATACGAGTACTATGTGTTCTAAGACATTTCCTTCTAAATCGAGTTACGTTTCTATGGAAACGACAGGATTTTCTTTTGGGATACGACAATCTCATTTCCGATCCACTAATCCTTCTTTACTGCATCCCTCACTCCCAAACATTGACGAATTCACACGGAAATTCCGTCGCTGTGAAATACGAGTATTATGTGTTTAAAGACATTTCCTTCTAAATCGAGTAACGTTTCTATGGAAACGACAGGATTTTCTTTTGGGATACGGCAATCTCATTTCCGATCCACTAATCCTTCTTTAGTGCATCCCTCACTCCCACACATTGGAGAATTCACACGGAAATTGCGTCACTGTGAAATACGAGTACTATGTGTTCTAAGACATTTCCTTCTAAATCGAGTAACGTTTCTATGGAAACGACAGGATTTTCTTTTGGGATACGACAATCACATTTCCGATCCACTAATCCTTCTTTACTGCATCCCTCACTCCCACACATTGAAGAATTCACACGGAAATTGCGTCGCTGTGAAATACGAGTACTATGTGTTCTAAGACATTTCCTTCTAAATCGAGTAACGTTTCTATGGAAACGACAGGATTTTCTTTTGGGATACGACAATCTCATTTCCGATCCACTAATCTTTCTTTACTGCATCCCTCACTCCCAAACATTGACGAATTGACACGGAAATTGCGTCGCTGTGAAATACGAGTACTATGTGTTCTAAGACATTTCCTTCTTAATCGAGTAACGTTTCTATGGAAACGACAGGATTTTCTTTTAGGATACGACAATCACATTTCCGATCCACTAATCCTTCTTTACTGCATCCCTCACTCCCACACATTGAAGAATTCACACGGAAATTGCGTCGCTGTGAAATACGATTACTATGTGTTCTAAGACATTTCCTTCTAAATCGAGTAACGTTTCTATGGAAACGACAGGATTTTCTTTTGGGATACGACAATCACATTTCCGATCCACTAATCCTTCTTTACTGCATCCCTCACTCCCACACATTGAAGAATTCACACGGAAATTGCGTCGCTGTGAAATACGGGTACTATGTGTTCTAGGACATTTCCTTCTAAATCGAGTAACGTTTCTATGGAAACGACAGGATTTAGTTTTGGGATACGACAATCTCATTTCCGATCCACTAATCCTTTTTTACTGCATCCCTCACTCCCAAACATTGACGAATTCACACGGAAATTGCGTCGCTGTGAAATACGAGTACTACGTGTTCTAAGACATTTCCTTCTAAATCGAGTAACGTTTCTATGGAAACGACAGGAGTTTCTTTTGGGATACGACAATCTCATTTCCGATCCACTAATCCATCTTTAGTGCATCCCTCACTCCCACACATTGAAGAATTCACACGGAAATTGCGTTGCTGTGAAATACGAGTACTATGTGTTCTAAGACATTTCCTTCTAAATCGAGTAACGTTTCTATGGAAACGACAGGATTTTCTTTTGGGATACTACAATCTCATTTCCGATCTACTAATCCTTCTTTACTGCATCCCTCACTCCCAAACATTGACGAATTCACACGGAAATTCCGTCGCTGTGAAATACGAGTACTATGTGTTCTAAGACATTTCCTTCTAAATCGAGTAACGTTTCAATGGAAACGACAGGATTTTCTTTTGGGATACGACAATCACATTTCCGATCCACTAATCCTTCTTTATTGCATCCCTCACTCCCACACATTGAAGAATTCACATGGAAATTGCGTCGCTGTGAAATAAGAGTACTATGTGTTCTAAGATATTTCCTTCTAAATCGAGTAACGTTTCTATGGAAACGACAGGAATTTCTTTTGGGATACGACAATCACATTTCCGATCCACTAATCCTTCTTTACTGCATCCCTCACTCCCACACATTGAAGAATTCACACGGAAATTGCGTCGCTGTGAAATACGAGTACTATGTGTTCTAAGACATTTCCTTCTAAATCGAGTAACGTTTCTATGGAAACGACAGGATTTTCTTTTGGGATACGACAATCTCATTTCCGATCCACTAATCCTTCTTTACTGCATCCCTCACTCCCAAACATTGACGAATTCACCCGGAAATTCCGTCGCTGTGAAATACGAGTATTATGTGTTTAAAGACATTTCCTTCTAAATCGAGTAACGTTTCTATGGAAACGACAGGATTTTCTTTTGGGATACGGCAATCTCATTTCCGATCCACTAATCCTTCTTTAGTGCATCCCTCACTCCCACACATTGGAGAATACACACGGAAATTGCGTCACTGTGAAATACGAGTACTATGTGTTCTAAGACATTTCCTTCTAAATCGAGTAACGTTTCTATGGAAACGACAGGATTTTCTTTTGGGATACGACAATCTCATTTCCGATCCACTAATCCTTCTTTACTGCATCCCTCACTCCCAAACATTTACGAATTCACACGGAAATTCCGTCGCTGTGTAATACGAGTACTATGTGTTCTAAGACATATCCTTCTAAATCGAGTAACATTTCTATGGAAACGACAGGATTTTCTTTTTGGATACGACAATCACATTTCCGATCCACTAATCCTTCTTTACTACATCCCTCACTCCCACACATTGAAGAATTCACACGGAAATTGCGTCGCTGTGAAATACGAGTACTATGTGTTCTAAGATATTTCCTTCTAAATCGAGTAACGTTTCTATGGAAACGACAGGATTTTCTTTTGGGATACGACAATCTCATTTCCGATCCACTAATCCTTCTTTAGTGCATCCCTCACTCCCACACATTGAAGAATTCACACGGAAATTGCGTCGCTGTGAAATACGAGTACTATGTGTTCTAAGACATTTCCTTCTAAATCGAGTAACGTTTCTATGGAAACGACAGGATTTTCTTTTGGGATACGACAATCTCATTTCCGATCCACTAATCTTTCTTTACTGCATCCCTCACTCCCAAACATTGACGAATTGACACGGAAATTGCGTCGCTGTGAAATACGAGTACTATGTGTTCTAAGACATTTCCTTCTTAATCGAGTAACGTTTCTATGGAAACGACAGGATTTTCTTTTAGGATACGAGAATCACATTTCCGATCCACTAATCCTTCTTTACTGCATCCCTCACTCCCACACATTGAAGAATTCACACGGAAATTGCGTCGCTGTGAAATACGATTACTATGTGTTCTAAGACATTTCCTTCTACATCGAGTAACGTTTCTATGGAAACGAAAGGATTTTCTTTTGGGATACGACAATCACATTTCCGATCCACTAATCCTTCTTTACTGCATCCCTCACTCCCACACATTGAAGAATTCACACGGAAATTGCGTCGCTGTGAACTACGGGTACTATGTGTTCTAGGACATTTCCTTCTAAATCGAGTAACGTTTCTATGGAAACGACAGGATTTAGTTTTGGGATACGACAATCTCATTTCCGATCCACTAATCCTTTTTTACTGCATCCCTCACTCCCAAACATTGACGAATTCACACGGAAATTTCGTCGCTGTGAAGTACGAGTACTACGTGTTCTAAGACATTTCCTTCTAAATCGAGTAACGTTTCTATGGAAACGACAGGATTTTCTTTTGGGATACGACAATCTCATTTCCGATCCACTAATCCTTCTTTAGTGCATCCCTCACTCCCACACATTGAAGAATTCACACGGAAATTGCGTCGCTGTGAAATACGAGTACTATGTGTTCTAAGACATTTCCTTCTAAATCGAGTAACGTTTCTATGGAAACGACAGGATTTTCTTTTGGGATACTACAATCTCATTTCCGATCTACTAATCCTTCTTTACTGCATCCCTCACTCCCAAACATTGACGAATTCACACGGAAATTCCGTCGCTGTGAAATACGAGTACTATGTGTTCTAAGACATTTCCTTCTAAATCGAGTAACGTTTCAATGGAAACGACAGGATTTTCTTTTGGGATACGACAATCACATTTCCGATCCACTAATCCTTCTTTATTGCATCCCTCGCTCCCACACATTGAAGAATTCACATGGAAATTGCGTCGCTGTGAAGTACGAGTACTATGTGTTCTAAGATATTTCCTTCTAAATCGAGTAACGTTTCTATGGAAACGACAGGAATTTCTTTTGGGATACGACAATCACATTTCCGATCCACTAATCCTTCTTTACTGCATCCCTCACTCCCACACATTGACGAATTCACACGGAAATTGCGTCGCTGTGAAATACGAGTATTATGTGTTCTAAGACATTTCCTTCTTAATCGAGTAACGTTTCTATGGAAACGACAGGATTTTCTTTTGGGATACGACAATCACATTTCCGATCCACTAATCCTTCTTTTCTGCATCCCTCACTCCCACACATTGAAGAATTCTCACGGAAATTGCGTCGCTGTGAAATACGAGTACTATGTGTTCTAAGACATTTCCTTCTAAATCGAGTAACGTTTCTATGGAAACGACAGGATTTTCTTTTGGGATACGACAATCACATTTCCGATCCACTAATCCTTCTTTACTGCATCCCTCACTCCCACACATTGAAGAATTCAGACGGAAATTGCGCGCTGTGAAATACGAGTACTATGTGTTCTAAGACATTTCCTTCTAAATCGAGTAACGTTTCTATGGAAACGACAGGATTTTCTTTTGGGATACGACAATCTCATTTCCGATCCACTAATCTTTCTTTACTGCATCAGTCACTCCCAAACATTGACGAATTCACACGGAAATTGCGTCGCTGTGAAATACGAGTACTATGTGTTCTAATACATTTCCTTCTTAATCGAGTAACGTTTCTACGGAAACGACAGGATTTTCTTTTAGGATACGACAATCACATTTCCGATCCACTAATCCTTCTTTACTGCATCCCTCACTCCCACACATTGAAGAATTCACACGGAAATTGCGTCGCTGTGAAATACGATTACTATGTGTTCTAAGACATTTCCTTCTAAATCGAGTAACGTTTCTATGGAAACGACAGGATTTTCTTTTGGGATGCGACAATCACATTTCCGATCCACTAATCCTTCTTTACTGCATCCCTCACACCCACACATTGAAGAATTCACACGGAAATTGCGTCGCTGTGAAATACGAGTACTATGTGTTCTAGGACATTTCCTTCTAAATCGAGTAACGTTTCTATGGAAACGACAGGATTTAGTTTTGGGATACGACAATCTCATTTCCGATCCACTAATCCTTTTTTACTGCATCCCTCACTCCCAAACATTGACGAATTCACACGGAAATTGCGTCGCTGTGAAATACGAGTACTACGTGTTCTAAGACATTTCCTTCTAAATAGAGTAACGTTTCTATGGAAACGACAGGATTTTCTTTTGGGATACGACAATCTCATTTCCGATCCACTAATCCTTCTTTACTGCATCCCTCACTCCCAAACATTGACGAATTCACTCGGAAATTCCATCGCTGTGAAATACGAGTACTATGTGTTCTAAGACATTTCCTTCTAAATCGAGTAACGTTTCTATGGAAACGACAGGATTTTCTTTTGGGATGCGACAATCACATTTCCGATCCACTAATCCTTCTTTACTGCATCCCTCACTCCCACACATTGAAGAATTCACACGGAAATTCCGTCGCTGTGAAATACGAGTACTATGTGTTCTAAGACATTTCCTTCTAAATCGAGTAACGTTTCAATGGAAACGACAGGATTTTCTTTTGGGATACGACAATCACATTTCCGATCCACTAATCCTTCTTTATTGCATCCCTCACTCCCACACATTGAAGAATTCACATGGAAATTGCGTCGCTGTGAAATAAGAGTACTATGTGTTCTAAGATATTTCCTTCTAAATCGAGTAACGTTTCTATGGAAACGACAGGAATTTCTTTTGGGATACGACAATCACATTTCCGATCCACTAATCCTTCTTTACTGCATCCCTCACTCCCACACATTGAAGAATTCACACGGAAATTGCGTCGCTGTGAAATACGAGTACTATGTGTTCTAAGACATTTCCTTCTAAATCGAGTAACGTTTCTATGGAAACGACAGGATTTTCTTTTGGGATACGACAATCTCATTTCCGATCCACTAATCCTTCTTTACTGCATCCCTCACTCCCAAACATTGACGAATTCACCCGGAAATTCCGTCGCTGTGAAATACGAGTATTATGTGTTTAAAGACATTTCCTTCTAAATCGAGTAACGTTTCTATGGAAACGACAGGATTTTCTTTTGGGATACGGCAATCTCATTTCCGATCCACTAATCCTTCTTTAGTGCATCCCTCACTCCCACACATTGGAGAATTCACACGGAAATTGCGTCACTGTGAAATACGAGTACTATGTGTTCTAAGACATTTCCTTCTAAATCGAGTAACGTTTCTATGGAAACGACAGGATTTTCTTTTGGGATACGACAATCTCATTTCCGATCCACTAATCCTTCTTTACTGCATCCCTCACTCCCAAACATTTACGAATTCACACGGAAATTCCGTCGCTGTGTAATACGAGTACTATGTGTTCTAAGACATATCCTTCTAAATCGAGTAACATTTCTATGGAAACGACAGGATTTTCTTTTTGGATACGACAATCACATTTCCGATCCACTAATCCTTCTTTACTACATCCCTCACTCCCACACATTGAAGAATTCACACGGAAATTGCGTCGCTGTGAAATACGAGTACTATGTGTTCTAAGATATTTCCTTCTAAATCGAGTAACGTTTCTATGGAAACGACAGGATTTTCTTTTGGGATACGACAATCACATTTCCGATCCACTAATCCTTCTTTACTGCATCCCTCACTCCCACACATTGAAGAATTCACACGGAAATTGCGTCGCTGTGAAATACGAGTACTATGTGTTCTAAGACATTTCCTTCTAAATCGAGTAACGTTTCTATGGAAACGACAGGATTTTCTTTTGGGATACGACAATCTCATTTCCGATCCACTAATCTTTCTTTACTGCATCCCTCACTCCCAAACATTGACGAATTGACACGGAAATTGCGTCGCTGTGAAATACGAGTACTATGTGTTCTAAGACATTTCCTTCTTAATCGAGTAACGTTTCTATGGAAACGACAGGATTTTCTTTTAATATACGAGAATCACATTTCCGATCCACTAATCCTTCTTTACTGCATCCCTCACTCCCACACATTGAAGAATTCACACGGAAATTGCGTCGCTGTGAAATACGATTACTATGTGTTCTAAGACATTTCCTTCTACATCGAGTAACGTTTCTATGGAAACGACAGGATTTTCTTTTGGGATACGACAATCACATTTCCGATCCACTAATCCTTCTTTACTGCATCCCTCACTCCCACACATTGAAGAATTCACACGGAAATTGCGTCGCTGTGAAATACGGGTACTATGTGTTCTAGGACATTTCCTTCTAAATCGAGTAACGTTTCTATGGAAACGACAGGATTTAGTTTTGGGATACGACAATCTCATTTCCGATCCACTAATCCTTTTTTACTGCATCCCTCACTCCCAAACATTGACGAATTCACACGGAAATTTCGTCGCTGTGAAATACGAGTACTACGTGTTCTAAGACATTTCCTTCTAAATCGAGTAACGTTTCTATGGAAACGACAGGATTTTCTTTTGGGATACGACAATCTCATTTCCGATCCACTAATCCTTCTTTAGTGCATCCCTCACTCCCACACATTGAAGAATTCACACGGAAATTGCGTCGCTGTGAAATACGAGTACTATGTGTTCTAAGACATTTCCTTCTAAATCGAGTAACGTTTCTATGGAAACGACAGGATTTTCTTTTGGGATACTACAATCTCATTTCCGATCTACTAATCCTTCTTTACTGCATCCCTCACTCCCAAACATTGACGAATTCACACGGAAATTCCGTCGCTGTGAAATACGAGTACTATGTGTTCTAAGACATTTCCTTCTAAATCGAGTAACGTTTCAATGGAAACGACAGGATTTTCTTTTGGGATACGACAATCACATTTCCGATCCACTAATCCTTCTTTATTGCATCCCTCGCTCCCACACATTGAAGAATTCACATGGAAATTGCGTCGCTGTGAAGTACGAGTACTATGTGTTCTAAGATATTTCCTTCTAAATCGAGTAACGTTTCTATGGAAACGACAGGAATTTCTTTTGGGATACGACAATCACATTTCCGATCCACTAATCCTTCTTTACTGCATCCCTCACTCCCACACATTGACGAATTCACACGGAAATTGCGTCGCTGTGAAATACGAGTATTATGTGTTCTAAGACATTTCCTTCTTAATCGAGTAACGTTTCTATGGAAACGACAGGATTTTCTTTTGGGATACGACAATCACATTTCCGATCCACTAATCCTTCTTTTCTGCATCCCTCACTCCCACACATTGAAGAATTCTCACGGAAATTGCGTCGCTGTGAAATACGAGTACTATGTGTTCTAAGACATTTCCTTCTTAATCGAGTAACGTTTCTACGGAAACGACAGGATTTTCTTTTAGGATACGACAATCACATTTCCGATCCACTAATCCTTCTTTACTGCATCCCTCACTCCCACACATTGAAGAATTCACACGGAAATTGCGTCGCTGTGAAATACGATTACTATGTGTTCTAAGACATTTCCTTCTAAATCGAGTAACGTTTCTATGGAAACGACAGGATTTTCTTTTGGGATGCGACAATCACATTTCCGATCCACTAATCCTTCTTTACTGCATCCCTCACTCCCACACATTGAAGAATTCACACGGAAATTGCGTCGCTGTGAAATACGAGTACTATGTGTTCTAGGACATTTCCTTCTAAATCGAGTAACGTTTCTATGGAAACGACAGGATTTAGTTTTGGGATACGACAATCTCATTTCCGATCCACTAATCCTTCTTTACTGCATCTCTCACTCCCAAACATTGACGAATTCACTCGGAAATTCCGTCGCTGTGAAATACGAGTACTATGTGTTCTAAGACATTTCCTTCTAAATCGAGTAACGTTTCTATGGAAACGACAGGATTTTCTATTGGGATACGACAATCACATTTCCGATCCACTAATCCTTATTTACTGCATCCCTCACTCCCACACATTGAAGAATTCTCACGGAAATTGCGTCGCTGTGAAATACGAGTACTATGTGTTCTAAGACATTTCCTTCTAGATCTAGTAACGTTTCTATGGAAACGACAGGATTTTCTATTGGGATACGACAATCACATTTCCGATCCACTAATCCTTCTTTACTGCATCCCTCACTCCCACACATTGAAGAATTCACACGGAAATTGCGTCGCTGTGAAATACGAGTACTATGTGTTCTAAGACATTTCCTTCTAAATCGAGTAACGTTACTATGGAAACGACAGGATTATCTTTTGGGATACGAAAATCTCATTTCCGATCCACTAATCCTTCTTTACTGCATCCCTCACTCCCAAACATTTACGAATTCACACGGAAATTGCGTCGCTGAGAAATACGAGTACTATGTGTTCTAAGACATTTCCTTCTAAATCGAGTAACGTTTCTATGGAAACGACAGGATTTTCTTTTGGGATACGACAATCACATTTCCGATCCACTAATCCTTCTTTACTGCATCCCTCACTCCCTCACATTGAAGAATTCACACGGAAATTGCGTCGCTGTGAAATACGAGTACTATGTGTTCTAAGACATTTCCTTCTAAATCGAGTAACGTTTCTATGGAAACGACAGGGTTTTCTTTTGGGATAGGACAATCTCATTTCCGATCCACTAATCCTTCTTTACTGCATCCCTCGATCCCAAACATTGACGAATTCACACGGAAATTGCGTCGCTGTGAAATACGAGTACTATGTGTTCAAAGACATTTCCTTCTAAATCGAGTAACGTTTCTATGGAAACGACAGGATTTTCTTTTGGGATACGACAATCTCATTTCCGATCCATTAATCCTTTTTTACTGCATCCCTCACTCCCACACATTGAAGAATTCACACGGAAATTGCGTCGCTGTGAAATACGAGTACTATGTGTTCTAAGATATTTCCTTCTAAATCCAGTAACGTTTCTATGGAAACGACAGGAATTTCTTTTGGGATACGACAATCACATTTACGATCCACTAATCCTTCTTTACTGCATCCCTCACTCCCACACATTGAAGAATTCACACGGAAATTGCGCGCTGTGAAATACGAGTACTATGTGTTCTAAGACATTTCCTTCTAAATCGAGTAACGTTTCTATGGAAACGACAGGATTTTCTTTTGGGATACGACAATCTCATTTCCGATCCACTAATCTTTCTTTACTGCATCCCTCACTCCCAAACATTGACGAATTCACACGGAAATTGCGTCGCTGTGAAATACGAGTACTATGTGTTCTAAGACATTTCCTTCTTAATCGAGTAACGTTTCTACGGAAACGACAGGATTTTCTTTTAGGATACGACAATCACATTTCCGATCCACTAATCCTTCTTTACTGCATCCCTCACTCCCACACATTGAAGAATTCACACGGAAATTGCGTCGCTGTGAAATACGATTACTATGTGTTCTAAGACATTTCCTTCTAAATCGAGTAACGTTTCTATGGAAACGACAGGATTTTCTTTTGGGATACGACAATCACATTTCCGATCCACTAATCCTTCTTTACTGCATCCCTCACTCCCACACATTGAAGAATTCACACGGAAATTGCGTCGCTGTGAAATACGAGTACTATGTGTTCTAGGACATTTCCTTCTAAATCGAGTAACGTTTCTATGGAAACGACAGGATTTAGTTTTGGGATACGACAATCTCATTTCCGATCCACTAATCCTTTTTTACTGCATCCCTCACTCCCAAACATTGACGAATTCACACGGAAATTGCGTCGCTGTGAAATACGAGTACTACGTGTTCTAAGACATTTCCTTCTAAATCGAGTAACGTTTCTATGGAAACGACAGGATTTTCTTTTGGGATACGACAATCTCATTTCCGATCCACTAATCCTTCTTTACTGCATCCCTCACTCCCAAACATTGACGAATTCACTCGCAAATTCCGTCGCTGTGAAATACGAGTACTATGTGTTCTAAGACATTTCCTTCTAAATCGAGTAACGTTTCTATGGAAACGACAGGATTTTCTATTGGGATACGACAATCACATTTCCGATCCACTAATCCTTATTTACTGCATCCCTCACTCCCACACATTGAAGAATTCTCACGGAAATTGCGTCGCTGTGAAATACGAGTACTATGTGTTCTAAGACATTTCCTTCTAGATCGAGTAACGTTTCTATGGAAACGACAGGATTTTCTTTTGGGATACGACAATCACATTTCCGATCCACTAATCCATCTTTACTGCATCCCTCACTCCCACACATTGAAGAATTCACACGGAAATTGCGTCGCTGTGAAATACGAGTACTATGTGTTCTAAGACATTTCCTTCTAAATCGAGTAACGTTACTATGGAAACGACAGGATTTTCTTTTGGGATACGACAATCTCATTTCCGATCCACTAATCCTTCTTTACTGCATCCCTCACTCCCAAACATTTACGAATTCACACGGAAATTGCGTCGCTGTGAAATACGAGTACTATGTGTTCTAAGACATTTCCTTCTAAATCGAGTAACGTTTCTATGGAAACGACAGGATTTTCTTTTGGGATACGACAATCACATTTCCGATCCACTAATCCTTCTTTACTGCATCCCTCACTCCCACACATTGAAGAATTCACACGGAAATTGCGTCGCTGTGAAATACGTGTACTATGTGTTCTAAGACATTTCCTTCTAAATCGAGTAACGTTTCTATGGAAACGACAGGGTTTTCTTTTGGGGTAGGACAATCTCATTTCCGATCAACTAATCCTTCTTTACTGCATCCCTCACTCCCAAACATTGACGAATTCACACGGAAATTGCGTCGCTGTGAAATACGAGTACTATGTGTTCAAAGACATTTCCTTCTAAATCGAGTAACGTTTCTATGGAAACGACAGGATTTTCTTTTGGGATACGACAATCTCATTTCCGATCCATTAATCCTTTTTTACTGCATCCCTCACACCCAAACATTGACGAATTCACACGGAAATTGCGTCGCTGTGATATACGAGTACTATGTGTTCTAAGACATTTCCTTCTAAATCGAGTAACGTTTCTATGGAAACGACAGGATTTTCTTTTGGGATACGACAATCACATTTCCGATCCACTAATCCTTCTTTATTGCATCCCTCACTCACACACATTGAAGAATTCACACGGAAATTGCGTCGCTGTGATATACGAGTACTATGTGTTCTAAGCCATTTCCTTTTAAATCGAGTTACGTTTCTATGGAAACGACAGGATTTTCTTTTGGGATACGACAATCTCATTTCCGATCCACTAATCCTTCTTTACTGCATCCCTCACTCCCAAACATTGACGAATTCACACGGAAATTCCGTCGCTGTGAAATACGAGTATTATGTGTTTAAAGACATCTCCTTCTAAATCGAGTAACGTTTCTATGGAACCGACAGGATTTTCTTTTGGGATACGACAATCTCATTTCCGATCCACTAATCCTTCTTTAGTGCATCCCTCACTGCCACACATTGAAGAATTCACACGGAAATTGCGTCGCTGTGAAATACGAGTACTATGTGTTCTAAGACATTTCCTTCTAAATCGAGTAACGTTTCTATGGAAACGACAGGATTTTCTTTTGGGATACTACAATCTCATTTCCGATCTACTAATCCTTCTTCACTGCATCCCTCACTCCCAAACATTGACGAATTCACACGGAAATTCCGTCGCTGTGAAATACGAGTACTATGTGTTCTAAGACATTTCCTTCTAAATCGAGTAACGTTTCTATGGAAACGACAGAATTTTCTTTTGGGATACGACAATCACATTTCCGATCCACTAACCCTTCTTTATTGCATCCCTCACACCCACACATTGAAGAATTCACACGGAAATTGCGTCGCTGTGAAATACGAGTACTATGTGTTCTAAGATATTTCCTTCTAAATCCAGTAACGTTTCTATGGAAACGATAGGAATTTCTTTTGGGATACGACAATCACATTTACGATCCACTAATCCTTCTTTACTGCATCCCTCACTCCCACACATTGAAGAATTCACACGGAAATTGCGTCGCTGTGAAATACGAGTACTAAGTGTTCTAAGACATTTCCTTCTAAATCGAGTAACGTTTCTATGGAAACGACAGGATTTTCTTTTGGGATACTACAATCTCATTTCCGATCCACTAATCCTTCTTTACTGCATCCCTCACTCCCACACATTGACGAATTCACACGGAAATTGCGTCGCTGTGAAATACGAATACTATGTGTTCTAAGACATTTCCTTCTTAATCGAGTAACGTTTCTATGGAAACGACAGGATTTTCTTTTGGGATACGACAATCACATTTCCGATCCACTAATCCTTCTTTACTGCATCCCTCACTCCCACACATTGAAGAATTCTCACGGAAATTGCGTCGCTGTGAAATACGAGTACTATGTGTTCTAAGACATTTCCTTCTAAATCGAGTAACGTTTCTATGGAAACGACAGGATTTTCTTTTGGGATACGACAATCACATTTCCGATCCACTAATCCTTCTTTACTGCATCCCTCACTCCCACACATTGAAGAATTCACACGAAAATTGCGTCGCTGTGAAATACGAGTACTATGTGTTCTAAGACATTTCCTTCTAAATCGAGTAACGTTTCTATGGAACCGACAGGATTTTCTTTTGGGATACGACAATCTCATTTCCGATCCACTAATCCTTCTTTAGTGCATCCCTCACTGCCACACATTGAAGAATTCACACGGAAATTGCGTCGCTGTGAAATACGAGTACTATGTGTTCTAAGACATTTCCTTCTAAATCGAGTAACGTTTCTATGGAAACGACAGGACTTTCTTTTGGGATACTACAAACTCATTTCCGATCTACTAATCCATCTTTACTGCATCCCTCACTCCCAAACATTGACGAATTCACACGGAATTTCCGTCGCTGTGAAATACGAGTACTATGTGTTCTAAGACATTTCCTTCTAAATCGAGTAACGTTTCTATGGAAACGACAGAATTTTCTTTTGGGATACGACAATCACATTTCCGATCCACTAACCCTTCTTTATTGCATCCCTCACACCCACACATTGAAGAATTCACACGGAAATTGCGTCGCTGTGAAATACGAGTACTATGTGTTCTAAGATATTTCCTTCTAAATCCAGTAACGTTTCTATGGAAACGACAGGAATTTCTTTTGGGATACGACAATCACATTTACGATCCACTAATCCTTCTTTACTGCATCCCTCACTCCCACACATTGAAGAATTCACACGGAAATTGCGTCGCTGTGAAATACGAGTACTAAGTGTTCTAAGACATTTCCTTCTAAATCGAGTAACGTTTCTATGGAAACGACAGGATTTTCTTTTGGGATACTACAATCTCATTTCCGATCCACTAATCCTTCTTTACTGCATCCCTCACTCCCACACATTGACGAATTCACACGGAAATTGCGTCGCTGTGAAATACGAATACTATGTGTTCTAAGACATTTCCTTCTTAATCGAGTAACGTTTCTATGGAAACGACAGGATTTTCTTTTGGGATACGACAATCACATTTCCGATCCACTAATCCTTCTTTACTGCATCCCTCACTCCCACACATTGAAGAATTCTCACGGAAATTGCGTCGCTGTGAAATACGAGTACTATGTGTTCTAAGACATTTCCTTCTAAATCGAGTAACGTTTCTATGGAAACGACAGGATTTTCTTTTGGGATACGACAATCACATTTCCGATCCACTAATCCTTCTTTACTGCATCCCTCACTCCCACACATTGAAGAATTCACACGAAAATTGCGTCGCTGTGAAATACGAGTACTATGTGTTCTAAGACATTTCCTTCTAAATCGAGTAACGTTTCTATGGAAACGACAGGATTTTCTTTTGGGATACGACAATCCCATTTCCGATCCACTAATCCTTCTTTACTGCATCCCTCACTCCCAAACATTGACGAATTCACACGGAAATTGCGTAGCTGTGAAATACGAATACTATGTGTTCTAAGACATTTCCTTCTAAATCGAGTAACGTTTCTATGGATACGACAGGATTTTCTTATGGGATACGACAATCTCATTTCCGATCCACTAATCCTTTTTTACTGCATCCCTCACACCCAAACATTGGCGAATTCACACGGAAATTGCGTCGCTGTGATATACGAGTACCATGTGTTCTAAGACATTTCCTTCTAACTCGAGTAACGTTTCTATGGAAACGACAGGATTTTCTTTTGGGATACGACAATCACATTTCCGATCCACTAATCCTTCTTTATTGCTTCCCTCACTCCCACACATTGAAGAATTCACACGGAAATTGCGTCGCTGTGATATACGATTACTATGTGTTCTAAGCCATTTCCTTCTAAATCGTGTTACGTTTCTATGGAAACGACAGGATTTTCTTTTGGGATACGACAATCTCATTTCCGATCCACTAATCCTTCTTTACTGCATCCCTCACTCCCACACATTGACGAATTCACACGGAAATTCCGTCGCTGTGAAATACGAGTATTATGTGTTTAAAGACATTTCCTTCTAAATCGAGTAACGTTTCTACGGAAACGACAGGATTTTCTTTTGGGATACGACAATCTCATTTCCGATCCACTAATCCTTCTTTAGTGCATCCCTCACTCCCACACATTGACGAATTCACACGGAAATTGCGTCGCTGTGAAAAACGAGTACTATGTGTTCTAAGACATTTCCTTCTAAATCGAGTAACGTTTCTATGGAAACGACAGGATTTTCTTTTGGGATACGACAATCTCATTTCCGATCCACTAATCTTTCTTTACTGAATCCCTCACTCCCAAACATTGACGAATTCACACGGAAATTCCGTCGCTGTGAAATACGAGTACTATGTGTTCTAAGACATTTCCTTCTAAATCGAGTAACGTTTCTATGGAAACGACAGGATTTTCTTTTGGGATACGACAATCTCATTTCCGATCCACTAATCCTTCTTTAGTGCATCCCTCACTCCCACACATTGAAGAATTCACACGGAAATTGCGTCGCTGTGAAATACGAGTACTATGTGTTCTAAGACATTTCCTTCTAAATCGAGTAACGTATCTATGGAAACGACAGGATTTTCTTTTGGGATACGACAATCTCATTTCCGATCCACTAATCCTTCTTTACTGCATCCCTCACTCCCAAACATTGACGAATTCACACGGAAATTGCGTCGCTGTGTAATACGAGTACTATGTGTTCTAAGACATTTCCTTCTAAATCGAGTAACGTTTCTATGGAAACGACAGGATTTTCTTTTGGGATACGACAATCTCGTTTCCGATCCACTAATTATTCTTTAGTGCAAACCTCACTCCCACACATTGAAGAATTCACACGGAAATTGCGTCGCTGTGAAATACGAGTACTATGTGTTCTAAGACATTTCCTTCTAAATCGAGTAACGTTTCTATGGAAACGACAGGATTTTCTTTTGGGATACGACAATCTCATTTCCGATCCACTAATCCTTCTTTACTGCATCCCTCACTCCCAAACATTGACGAATTCACACGGAAATTCCGTCGCTGTGAAATACGAGTACTATGTGTTCTAAGACATTTCCTTCTAAATGGAGTAACGTTTCTATGGAAACGACAGGATTTTCTTTTGGGATACGACAATCACATTTCCGATCCACTAATCCTTCTTTACTGCATCCCTCACTCCCACACATTGAAGAATTCACACGGAAATTGCGTCGCTGTGAAATACGAGTACTATGTGTTCTAAGATATTTCCTTCTAAATCGAGTAACGTTTCTATGGAAACGACAGGATTTTCTTTTGGGATACGACAATCACATTTCCGATCCACTAATCCTTCTTTACTGCATCCCTCACTCCCACACATTGAAGAATTCACACGGAAATTGCGTCGATGTGAAATAAGCGTACTATGTGTTCTAAGACATTTCCTTCTAAATCGAGTAACGTTTCTATGGAAACGACAGGATTTTCTTTTGGGATACGACAATCTCATTTCCGATGCACTAATCCTTTTTTACTGCATCCCTCACTCCCAAACATTGACGAATTCACACGGAAATTGCGTCGCTGTGAAATACGAGTACTATGTGTTCTAAGACATTTCCTTCTAAATCGAGTAACGTTTCTATGGAAACGACAGGATTTTCTTTTGGGATACGACAATCACATTTCCGATCCACTAATCCTTCTTTACTGCATCCCTCACTCCCACACATTGAAGAATTCACACGGAAATTGCGTCGCTGTGAAATACGAGTACTATGTGTTCTAAGACATTTCCTTCTAAATCGAGTAACGTTTTTATGGAAACGACAGGATTTTCTTTTGGGATACGACAATCTCATTTCCGATCCACTAATCCTTCTTTACTGCATCCCTCACTCCCAAACATTGACGAATTCACACGGAAATTGCGTCGCTGTGAAATACGAGTACTATGTGTTGTAAGACATTTCCTTCTAAATCGAGTAACGTTTCTATGGAAACGACAGGATTTTCTTTTGGGATACGACAATCACATTTCCGATCCACTAATCCTTCTTTACTGCATCCCTCACTCCCACACATAGAAGAATTCACACGGAAATTGCGTCGCTGCGAAATACGAGTACTATGTGTTCTAAGACATTTCCTTCTAAATCGAGTAACGTTTCTATGGAAACGACAGGATTTTCTTTTGGGATACGACAATCACATTTCCGATCCACTAATCCTTCTTTACTGCATCCCTCACTCCCACACATTGAAGAATTCACACGGAAATTGCGTCGCTGTGAAATACGAGTACTATGTGTTCTAAGACATTTCCTTCTAAATCGAGTAACGTTTCTATGGAAACGACAGGATTTTCTTTTGGAATACGACAATCTCATTTCCGATCCACTAATCCTTCTTTACTGCATCCCTCACTCCCAAACATTGACGAATTCACACGGAAATTCCGTCGCTGTGAAATACGAGTACTATGTGTTCTAAGACATTTCCTTCTAAATCGAGTAACGTTTCTATGGAAACGACAGGATTTTCTTTTGGGATACGACAATCACATTTCCGATCCACTAATCCTTCTTTACTGCATCCCTCACTCCCACACATTGAAGAATTCACACATAAATTGCGTCGCTGTGAAATACGAGTACTATGTGTTCTAAGACATTTCCTTCTAAATCGAGTAACGTTTCTATGGAAACGACAGGATTTTCTTTTGGGATACGACAATCTCATTTCCGATCCACTAATCCTTTTTTACTGTATCCCTCACTCCCAAACATTGACGAATTCAAACGGAAATACCGTCGCTGTGAAATACGAGTACTATGTGTTCTAAGACATTCCTTCTAAATCGAGTAACGTTTCTATGGAAACGACAGGATTTTCTTTTGGGATACGACAATGACATTTCCGATCCACTAATCCTTCTTTACTGCATCCCTCACTCCCACACATTGAAGAATTCACACGGAAATTGCGTCGCTGTGAAATACGAGTACTATGTGTTCTAAGACATTTCCATCTAAATCGAGTAACGTTTCTATGGAAACGACAGGATTTTCTTTTGGGATACGACAATCTCATTTCCGATCCACTAATCCTTTTTTACTGCATCCCTCACTCCCAAACATTGACGAATTCACACGGAAATTCCGTCGCTGTGAAATACGAGTACTATGTGTTCTAAGACATTTCCTTCTAAATCGAGTGACGTTTCTATGGAAACGACAGGATTTTCTTTTGGGATACGACAATCACATTTCCGATCCACTAGTCCTTCTTTACTGCATCCCTCACTCCCAAACATTGAAGAATTCACACGGAAATTGCGTCGCTGTGAAATACGAGTACTATGTGTTCGAAGACATTTCCTTCTAAATCGAGTAACGTTTCTATGGAAACGACAGGATTTACTTTTGGGATACGACAATCTCATTTCCGATCCACTAATCCTTTTTTACTGCATCCCTCACTCCCAAACATTGACGAATTCACACGGAAATTCCGTCGCTGTGAAATACGAGTACTATGTGTTCTAAGACATTTCCTTCTAAATCGAGTAACGTTTCTATGGAAACGACAGGATTTTCTTTTGGGATACGACAATCACATTTCCGATCCACTAATCCTTCTTTACTGCATCCCTCACTCCCAAACATTGAAGAATTCACACGGAAATTGCGTCGCTGTGAAATACGGGTACTATGTGTTCTAAGACATTTCCTTCTAAATCGAGTAACGTTTCTATGGAAACGACAGGATTTTCTTTTGGGATACGACAATCTCATTTCCGATCCACTAATCCTTTTTTACTGCATCCCTCACTCCCAAACATTGACGAATTCACACGGAAATTGCGTCGCTGTGAAATACGAGTACTATGTGTTCTAAGACATTTCCTTCTAAATCGAGTAACGTTTCTATGGAAACGACAGGATTTTCTTTTGGGATACGACAATCTCATTTCCGATCCACTAATCCTTCTTTACTGCATCCCTCACTCCCACACATTGAAGAATTCACACGGAAATTGCGTCGCTGTGAAATACGAGTACTACGTGTTCTAAGACATTTCCTTCTAAATCGAGTAACGTTTCTATGGAAACGACAGGATTTTCTTTTGGGATACGACAATCTCATTTCCGATCCACTAATCCTTTTTAACTGCATCCCTCACTCCCACACGTTGAAGAATTCACACGGAAATTGCGTCGCTTTGAAATACGAGTACTATGTGTTCTAAGACATTTTCTTCTAAATCGAGTAACGTTTCTATGGAAACGACAGGATTTTCTTCTGGGATACGACAATCACATTTCCGATCCACCTATCCTTCTTTACTGCATCCCTCACTCCCACACATTGAAGAATTCACACGGAAATTGCGTCGCTGTGAAATACGAGTACTATGTGTTCTATGACATTTCCTTCTAAATCGAGTAACGTTTCTATTGAAACGACAGGATTTTCTTTTGGGATACGACAATCTCATTTCCGATCCACTAATCCTTTTTTAATGCATCCCTCACTCCCAAACATTGACGAATTCACACGGAAATTCCGTCGCTGTGAAATACGAGTACTATGTGTTCTAAGACATTCCTTCTAAATCGAGTAACGTTTCTATGGAAACGACAGGATTTTGTTTTGGGATACGACAATGACATTTCCGATCCACTAATCCTTCTTTACTGCATCCCTCACTCCCAAACATTGAAGAATTCACACGGAAATTGCGTCGCTGTGAAATACGGGTACTATGTGTTCTAAGACATTTCCTTCTAAATCGAGTAACGTTTTTATGGAAACGACAGGATTTTCTTTTGGGATACGACAATCACATTTCCGATCCACTAATCCTTCTTTACTGCATCCCTCACTCCCAAACATTGACTAATTCACACGGAAATTGCGTCGCTGTGAAATACGAGTACTATGTGTTCTAAGACATTTCCTTCTAAATCGAGTAACGTTTCTATGGAAACGACAGGATTTTCTTTTGGGATACGACAATCTCATTTCCGATCCACTAATCCTTCTTTACTGCATCCCTCACTCCCAAACATTGACGAATTCACACGGAAATTGCGTCGCTGTGAAATACGAGTACTATGTGTTCTAAGACATTTCCTTCTAAATCGAGTAACGTTTCTATGGAAACGACAGGATTTTCTTTTGGGATACGACAATCACATTTCCGATCCACTAATCCTTCTTTACTGCATCCCTCACTCCCACACATTGAAGAATTCACACGGATATTGCGTCGCTGTGAAATACGAGTACTATGTGTTCTAAGACATTTCCTTCTAAATCAGTAACGTTTCTATGGAAACGACAGGATTTTCTTTTGGGATACGACAATCACATTTCCGATCCACTAATCCTTCTTTACTGCATCCCTCACTCCCACACATTGAAGAATTCACACGGAAATTGCGTCGCTGTGAAATACGAGTACTATGTGCTCTAAGACATTTCCTTCTAAATCGAGTAACGTTTCTATGGAAACGACAAGATTTTCTTTTGGGATACGACAATCTCATTTCCGATCCACTAATCCTTGTTTACTGCATCCCTCACTACCAAACATTGACGAATTCACACGGAAATTCCGTCGCTGTGAAATACGAGTACTATGTGTTCTAAGACATTTCCCTCTAAATCGAGTAACGTTTCTATGGAAACGACAGGATTTTCTTTTGGGATACGACAATCACACTTCCGATCCACTAATCCTTCTTTACTGCATCCCTCACTCCCACACATTGAAGAATTCACACGGAAATTGCGTCGCTGTGAAATACGAGTACTATGTGTTCTAAGACATTTCCTTCTAAATCGAGTAACGTTTCTATGGAAACGACAGGATTTTCTTTTGGGATACGACAATCTCATTTCCGATCCAGTAATCCTTTTTTACTGCATCCCTCGCTCCCAAACATTGACGAATTCACACGGAAATTCCGTCGCTGTGAAATACGAGTACTATGTGTTCTAAGACATTTCCTTCTAAATCGAGTAACGTTTCTATGGAAACGACAGGATTTTCTTTTGGGATACGACAATCACATTTCCGATCCACTAATCCTTCTTTACTGCATCCCTCACTCCCAAACATTGAAGAATTCACACGGAAATTGCGTCGCTGTGAAATACGAGTACTATGTTTTCGAAGACATTTCCTTCTAAATCGAGTAACGTTTCTATGGAAACGACATGATGTTCTTTTGGGATACGACAATCTCATTTCCGATCCACTAATCCTTTTTTACTGCATCCCTCACTCCCAAACATTGACGAATTCACACGGAAATTCCGTCGCTGTGAAATACGAGTACTATGTGTTCTAAGACATTTCCTTCTAAATCGAGTAACGTTTCTATGGAAACGACAGGATTTTCTTTTGGGATACGACAATCACATTTCCGATCCACTAATCCTTCTTTACTGCATCCCTCACTCCCAAACAATGAAGAATTCACACGGAAATTGCGTCGCTGTGAAATACGAGTACTATGTGTTCTAAGACATTTCCTTCTAAATCGAGTAACGTTTCTATGGAAACGACAGGATTTTCTTTTGGGATACGACAATCTCATTTCCGATCCACTTACCCTTTTTTACTGCATCCCTCACTCCCAAACATTGACGAATTCACACGGAAATTGCGTCGCTGTGAAATACGAGTACTATGTGTTCTAAGACATTTCCTTCTAAATCGAGTAACGTTTCTATGGAAACGACAGGATTTTCTTTGGGATACGACAATCTCATTTCCGATCCACTAATCCTTCTTTACTGCATCCCTCACTCCCACACATTTAAGAATTCACACGGAAATTGCGTCGCTGTGAAATACGAGTACTATGTGTTCTAAGACATTTCCTTCTAAATCGAGTAACGTTTCCATGGAAGCGACAGGATTTTCTTTTGGGATACGACAATCTCATTTCCGATCCACTTACCCTTTTTTACTGCATCCCTCACTCCCAAACATTGACGAATTCACACGGAAATTGCGTCGCTGTGAAATACGAGTACTATGTGTTCTAAGACATTTCCTTCTAAATCGAGTAACGTTTCTATGGAAACGACAGGATTTTCTTTGGGATACGACAATCTCATTTCCGATCCACTAATCCTTCTTTACTGCATCCCTCACTCCCACACATTTAAGAATTCACACGGAAATTGCGTCGCTGTGAAATACGAGTACTATGTGTTCTAAGACATTTCCTTCTAAATCGAGTAACGTTTCCATGGAAGCGACAGGATTTTCTTTTGGGATACGACAATCTCATTTCCGATCCACTAATCCTTTTTTACTGCATCCCTCACTCCCACACATTGAAGAATTCACACGGAAATTGCGTCGCTGTGAAATACGAGTACTATGTGTTCTAAGACATTTCCTTCTAAATCGAGTAACGTTTCTATGGAAACGACAGGATTTTCTTTTGGGATACGACAATCACATTTCCGATCCACTAATCCTTCTTTACTGCATCCCTCACTCCCACACATTGAAGAATTCACACGGAAATTGCGTCGCTGTGAAATACGAGTACTATGTGTTCTAAGACATTTCCTTCTAAATCGAGTAACGTTTCTATTGAAACAACAGGATTTTCTTTTGGGATACGACAATCTCATTTCCGATCCACTAATCCTTTTTTAATGCATCCCTCACTCCCAAACATTGACGAATTCACACGGAAATTCCGTCGCTGTGAAATACGAGTACTATGTGTTCTAAGACATGTCCTTCTAAATCGAGTAACGTTTCTATGGAAACGACAGGATTTTCTTTTGGGATACGACAATCACATTTCCGATCCACTAATCCTTCTTTACTGCATCCCTCACTCCCAAACATTGAAGAATTCACACGGAAATTGCGTCGCTGTGAAATACGAGTACTATGTGTACTAAGACATTTCCTTCTAAATCGAGTAACGTTTCTATTGAAACGACAGGATTTTCTTTTGGGATACGACAATCTCATTTCCGATCCACTAATCCTTCTTTACTGCATCCCTCACTCCCACACATTGAAGAATTCACACGGAAATTGCGTCGCTGTGAAATACGAGTACTATGTATTCTAAGACATTTCCTTCTAAATCGAGTAACGTTTCTATGGAAACGACAGGATTTTCTTTTGGGATACGACAATCTCATTTCCGATCCACTTATCCTTTTTTACTGCATCCCTCACTCCCAAACATTGACGAATTCACACGGAAATTGCGTCGCTGTGAAATACGAGTACTATGTGTTCTAAGACATTTCCTTCTAAATCGAGTAACGTTTCTATGGAAACGACAGGATTTTCTTTGGGATACGACAATCTCATTTCCGATCCACTAATCCTTCTTTACTGCATCCCTCACTCCCACACATTTAAGAATTCACACGGAAATTGCGTCGCTGTGAAATACGAGTACTATGTGTTCTAAGACATTTCCTTCTAAATCGAGTAACGTTTCCATGGAAACGACAGGATTTTCTTTTGGGATACGACAATCTCATTTCCGATCCACTAATCCTTTTTTACTGCATCCCTCACTCCCACACATTGAAGAATTCACACGGAAATTGCGTCGCTGTGAAATACGAGTACTATGTGTTCTAAGACATTTCCTTCTAAATCGAGTAACGTTTCTATGGAAACGACAGGATTTTCTTTTGGGATACGACAATCACATTTCCGATCCACTAATCCTTCTTTACTGCATCCCTCACTCCCACACATTGAAGAATTCACACGGAAATTGCGTCGCTGTGAAATACGAGTACTATGTGTTCTAAGACATTTCCTTCTAAATCGAGTAACGTTTCTATTGAAACAACAGGATTTTCTTTTGGGATACGACAATCTCATTTCCGATCCACTAAACCTTTTTTAATGCATCCCTCACTCCCAAACATTGACGAATTCACACGGAAATTCCGTCGCTGTGAAATACGAGTACTATGTGTTCTAAGACATTTCCTTCTAAATCGAGTAACGTTTCTATGGAAACGACAGGATATTCTTTTGGGATACGACAATCACATTTCCGATCCACTAATCCTTCTTTACTGCATCCCTCACTCCCAAACATTGAAGAATTCACACGGAAATTGCGTCGCTGTGAAATACGAGTACTATGTGTTCTAAGACATTTCCTTCTAAATCGAGTAACGTTTCTATGGAAACGACAGGATTTTCTTTTGGGATACGACAATCTCAATTCCGATCCACTAATCCTTCTTTACTGCATCCCTCACTCCCAAACATTGACGTATTCACACGGAAATTGCGTCGCTGTGAAATACGAGTACCATGTGTTCTAAGACATTTCCTTCTAAATCGAGTAACGTTTCTATGGAAACGACAGGATTTTCTTTTGGGATACGACAATCTCATTTCCGATCCACTAATCCTTCTTTACTGCATTTCTCACTCCCACACATTGAAGAATACACACGGAAATTGCGTCGCTGTGAAATACGAGTACTATGTGTTCTAAGACATTTCCTTCTAAATCGAGTAACGTTTCTATGGAAACGACAGGATTTTCTTTTGGGATACGACAATCTCATTTCCGATCCACTAATCCTTTTTTACTGCATCCCTCACTCCCACACATTGAAGAATTCACACGGAAATTGCGTCGCTGTGAAATACGAGTACTATGTGTTCTAAGACATTTCCTTCTAAATCGAGTAACGTTTCTATGGAAACGACAGGATTTTCTTTTGGGATACGACAATCACATTTCCGATCCACTAATCCATCTTTACTGCATCCCTCACTACCACACATTGAAGAATTCACACGGAAATTGCGTCGCTGTGAAATACGAGTACTATGTGTTCTAAGACATTTCCTTCTAAATCGAGTAACGTTTCTATGGAAACGACAGGATTATCTTTTGGGATACGACAATCACATTTCCGATCCACTAATCCTTCTTTACTGCATCCCTCACTCCCAAAGATTGAAGAATTCACACGGGAATTGCGTCGCTGTGAAATACGAGTACTATGTGTTCTAAGACATTTCCTTCTAAATCGAGTAACGTTTCTACGGAAACGACAGGATTTTCTTTTGGGATACGACAATCACATTTCCGATCCACTAATTCTTCCATACTGCATCCCTCACTCCCACATATTGAAGAATTCACACGGAAATTGCGTCGCTGTGAAATACGAGTACTATGTGTTCTAAGACATTTCCTTCTAAATCGAGTAACGTTTCTATGGAAACGACAGGATTTTCTTTTGGGATACGACAATCACATTTCCGATCCACTAATCCTTCTTTACTGCATCCCTCACTCCCACACATTGAAGAATTCACACGGAAATTGCGTCGCTGTGAAATACGAGTACTATGTGTTCTAAGACATTTCCTTCTAAATCGAGTAACGTTTCTATGGAAACGACAGGATTTTCTTTTGGGATACGACAATCTCATTTCCGATCCACTAATCCTTCTTTACTGCATCCCTCACTCCCAAACATTGACGAATTCACACGGAAATTGCGTCGCTGTGAAATACGAGTACTATGTGTTCTAAGACATTTCCTTCTAAATCGAGTAACGTTTCTATGGAAACGACAGGATTTTCTTTTGGGATACGACAATCTCATTTCCGATCCGCTAATCCTTCTTTACTGCATCCCTCACTCCCACACATTGAAGAATTCACACGGAAATTGCGTCGCTGTGAAATACGAGTACTATGTGTTCTAAGAAATTTCCTTCTAAATCGAGTAACGTTTCTATGGAAACGACAGGATTTTCTTTTGGGATACGACAATCACATTTCCGATCCACTAATCCTTCTTTACTGCATCCCTCACTCCCAAACATTGACGAATTCACACGGAAATTCCGTCGCTGTGAAATACGAGTACTATGTGTTCTAAGACATTTCCTTCTATATCGAGTAACGTTTCTGTGGGAACGACAGGATTTTTTTTGGGATACGACAATCACATTTCCGATCCACTAATCCTTCTTTACTGCATCCCTCACTCCCACACATTGAAGAATTCACACGGAAATTGCGTCGCTGTGAAATACGAGTACTATGTGTTCTAAGACATTTCCTTCTAAATCGAGTAACGTTTCTATGGAAACGACAGGATTTTCTTTTGGGATACGACAATCACATTTCCGATCCACTAATCCTTCTTTACTGCATCCCTCACTCCCACACATTGAAGAATTCACACGGAAATTGCGTCGCTGTGAAATACGAGTACTATGTGATCAAAGACATTTCCTTCTAAATCGAGTAACGTTTCTATGGAAACGACAGGATTTTCTTTTGGGATACGACAATCTCATTTCCGATCCACTAATCCTTTTTTACTGCATCCCTCACTCCTAATCATTGACGAATTCACACGGAAATTGCGTCGCTGTGAAATACGAGTACTATGTGTTCTAAGACATTTCCTTCTAAATCGAGTAACGTTTCTATGGAAACGACAGGATTTTCTTTTGGGATACGACAATCACATTTCCGATCCACTAATCCTTCTTTACTGCATCCCTCACTCCCACACATTGAAGAATTCACACGGAAATTGCGTCGCTGTGAAATACGAGTACTATGTGTTCTAAGACATTTCCTTCTATATCGAGTAACGTTTCTATGGGAACGACAGGATTTTCATTTGGGATACGAGAATCACATTTCCGATCCACTAATCCTTCTTTACTGCATCCCTCACTCCCACACATTGAAGAATTCACACGGAAATTGCGTCGCTGTGAAATACGAGTACTATGTGTTCTAAGACATTTCCTTCTAAATCGAGTAACGTTTCTATGGAAACGACAGGATTTTCTTTTGGGATACGACAATCACATTTCCGATCCACTAATCCTTCTTTACTGCATCCCTCACTCCCACACATTGAAGAATTCACACGGAAGTTGCGTCGCTGTGAAATACGAGTACTATGTGTTCTAAGACATTTCCTTCTAAATCGTGTAACGTTTCTATGGAAACGACAGGATTTTCTTTTGGGATACGACAATCTCATTTCCGATCCACTAATCCTTCTTTACTGCATCCCTCACTCCCACACATTGAAGAATTCACACGGAAATTGCGTCGCTGTGAAATACGAGTACTATGTGTTCTAAGACATTTCCTTCTAAATCGAGTAACGTTTCTATGGAAACGACAGGATTTTCTTTTGGGATACGACAATCACATTTCCGATCCACTAATCCATCTTTACTGCATCCCTCACTCCCAAACATTGACGAAATCACACGGAAATTCCGTCGCTATGAAATACGAGTACTATGTGTTCTAAGACATTTCCTTCTAAATCGAGTAACGTTTCTATGGAAACGACAGGATTTTCTTTTGGGATACGACAATCACATTTCCGATCCACTAATCCTTCTTTACTGCATCCCTCACTCCCACACATTGAAGAATTCACACGGAAATTGCGTCGCTGTGAAATTCGAGTACTATGTGTTCTAAGACATTTCCTTCTAAATCGAGTAACGTTTCTATGGAAACGACAGGATTTTCTTTTGGGATACGACAATCACATTTCCGATCCACTAATCCTTCTTTACTGCATCCCCCACTCCCAGACATTGTAGAATTCACACGGAAATTGCGTCGCTGTGAAATACGAGTACTATGTGTTCTAAGACATTTCCTTCTAAATCGAGTAACGTTCCTAAGGAAACGACAGGATTTTCTTTGGGATACGACAATCTCATTTCCGATCCACTAATCCTTCTTTACTGCATCCCTCACTCCCACACATTTAAGAATTCACACGGAAATTGCGTCGCTGTGAAATACGAGTACTATGTGTTCTAAGACATTTCCTTCTAAATCGAGTAACGTTTCCATGGAAGCGACAGGATTTTCTTTTGGGATACGACAATCTCATTTCCGATCCACTAATCCTTTTTTACTGCATCCCTCACTCCCACACATTGAAGAATTCACACGGAAATTGCGTCGCTGTGAAATACGAGTACTATGTGTTCTAAGACATTTCCTTCTAAATCGAGTAACGTTTCTATGGAAACGACAGGATTTTCTTTTGGGATACGACAATCACATTTCCGATCCACTAATCCTTCTTTACTGCATCCCTCACTCCCACACATTGAAGAATTCACACGGAAATTGCGTCGCTGTGAAATACGAGTACTATGTGTTCTAAGACATTTCCTTCTAAATCGAGTAACGTTTCTATTGAAACAACAGGATTTTCTTTTGGGATACGACAATCTCATTTCCGATCCACTAATCCTTTTTTAATGCATCCCTCACTCCCAAACATTGACGAATTCACACGGAAATTCCGTCGCTGTGAAATACGAGTACTATGTGTTCTAAGACATGTCCTTCTAAATCGAGTAACGTTTCTATGGAAACGACAGGATTTTCTTTTGGGATACGACAATCACATTTCCGATCCACTAATCCTTCTTTACTGCATCCCTCACTCCCAAACATTGAAGAATTCACACGGAAATTGCGTCGCTGTGAAATACGAGTACTATGTGTACTAAGACATTTCCTTCTAAATCGAGTAACGTTTCTATTGAAACGACAGGATTTTCTTTTGGGATACGACAATCTCATTTCCGATCCACTAATCCTTCTTTACTGCATCCCTCACTCCCACACATTGAAGAATTCACACGGAAATTGCGTCGCTGTGAAATACGAGTACTATGTATTCTAAGACATTTCCTTCTAAATCGAGTAACGTTTCTATGGAAACGACAGGATTTTCTTTTGGGATACGACAATCTCATTTCCGATCCACTTATCCTTTTTTACTGCATCCCTCACTCCCAAACATTGACGAATTCACACGGAAATTGCGTCGCTGTGAAATACGAGTACTATGTGTTCTAAGACATTTCCTTCTAAATCGAGTAACGTTTCTATGGAAACGACAGGATTTTCTTTGGGATACGACAATCTCATTTCCGATCCACTAATCCTTCTTTACTGCATCCCTCACTCCCACACATTTAAGAATTCACACGGAAATTGCGTCGCTGTGAAATACGAGTACTATGTGTTCTAAGACATTTCCTTCTAAATCGAGTAACGTTTCCATGGAAACGACAGGATTTTCTTTTGGGATACGACAATCTCATTTCCGATCCACTAATCCTTTTTTACTGCATCCCTCACTCCCACACATTGAAGAATTCACACGGAAATTGCGTCGCTGTGAAATACGAGTACTATGTGTTCTAAGACATTTCCTTCTAAATCGAGTAACGTTTCTATGGAAACGACAGGATTTTCTTTTGGGATACGACAATCACATTTCCGATCCACTAATCCTTCTTTACTGCATCCCTCACTCCCACACATTGAAGAATTCACACGGAAATTGCGTCGCTGTGAAATACGAGTACTATGTGTTCTAAGACATTTCCTTCTAAATCGAGTAACGTTTCTATTGAAACAACAGGATTTTCTTTTGGGATACGACAATCTCATTTCCGATCCACTAAACCTTTTTTAATGCATCCCTCACTCCCAAACATTGACGAATTCACACGGAAATTCCGTCGCTGTGAAATACGAGTACTATGTGTTCTAAGACATTTCCTTCTAAATCGAGTAACGTTTCTATGGAAACGACAGGATATTCTTTTGGGATACGACAATCACATTTCCGATCCACTAATCCTTCTTTACTGCATCCCTCACTCCCAAACATTGAAGAATTCACACGGAAATTGCGTCGCTGTGAAATACGAGTACTATGTGTTCTAAGACATTTCCTTCTAAATCGAGTAACGTTTCTATGGAAACGACAGGATTTTCTTTTGGGATACGACAATCTCAATTCCGATCCACTAATCCTTCTTTACTGCATCCCTCACTCCCAAACATTGACGTATTCACACGGAAATTGCGTCGCTGTGAAATACGAGTACCATGTGTTCTAAGACATTTCCTTCTAAATCGAGTAACGTTTCTATGGAAACGACAGGATTTTCTTTTGGGATACGACAATCTCATTTCCGATCCACTAATCCTTCTTTACTGCATTTCTCACTCCCACACATTGAAGAATACACACGGAAATTGCGTCGCTGTGAAATACGAGTACTATGTGTTCTAAGACATTTCCTTCTAAATCGAGTAACGTTTCTATGGAAACGACAGGATTTTCTTTTGGGATACGACAATCTCATTTCCGATCCACTAATCCTTTTTTACTGCATCCCTCACTCCCACACATTGAAGAATTCACACGGAAATTGCGTCGCTGTGAAATACGAGTACTATGTGTTCTAAGACATTTCCTTCTAAATCGAGTAACGTTTCTATGGAAACGACAGGATTTTCTTTTGGGATACGACAATCACATTTCCGATCCACTAATCCATCTTTACTGCATCCCTCACTACCACACATTGAAGAATTCACACGGAAATTGCGTCGCTGTGAAATACGAGTACTATGTGTTCTAAGACATTTCCTTCTAAATCGAGTAACGTTTCTATGGAAACGACAGGATTATCTTTTGGGATACGACAATCACATTTCCGATCCACTAATCCTTCTTTACTGCATCCCTCACTCCCAAAGATTGAAGAATTCACACGGGAATTGCGTCGCTGTGAAATACGAGTACTATGTGTTCTAAGACATTTCCTTCTAAATCGAGTAACGTTTCTACGGAAACGACAGGATTTTCTTTTGGGATACGACAATCACATTTCCGATCCACTAATTCTTCCATACTGCATCCCTCACTCCCACATATTGAAGAATTCACACGGAAATTGCGTCGCTGTGAAATACGAGTACTATGTGTTCTAAGACATTTCCTTCTAAATCGAGTAACGTTTCTATGGAAACGACAGGATTTTCTTTTGGGATACGACAATCACATTTCCGATCCACTAATCCTTCTTTACTGCATCCCTCACTCCCACACATTGAAGAATTCACACGGAAATTGCGTCGCTGTGAAATACGAGTACTATGTGTTCTAAGACATTTCCTTCTAAATCGAGTAACGTTTCTATGGAAACGACAGGATTTTCTTTTGGGATACGACAATCTCATTTCCGATCCACTAATCCTTCTTTACTGCATCCCTCACTCCCAAACATTGACGAATTCACACGGAAATTGCGTCGCTGTGAAATACGAGTACTATGTGTTCTAAGACATTTCCTTCTAAATCGAGTAACGTTTCTATGGAAACGACAGGATTTTCTTTTGGGATACGACAATCTCATTTCCGATCCGCTAATCCTTCTTTACTGCATCCCTCACTCCCACACATTGAAGAATTCACACGGAAATTGCGTCGCTGTGAAATACGAGTACTATGTGTTCTAAGAAATTTCCTTCTAAATCGAGTAACGTTTCTATGGAAACGACAGGATTTTCTTTTGGGATACGACAATCACATTTCCGATCCACTAATCCTTCTTTACTGCATCCCTCACTCCCAAACATTGACGAATTCACACGGAAATTCCGTCGCTGTGAAATACGAGTACTATGTGTTCTAAGACATTTCCTTCTATATCGAGTAACGTTTCTGTGGGAACGACAGGATTTTTTTTGGGATACGACAATCACATTTCCGATCCACTAATCCTTCTTTACTGCATCCCTCACTCCCACACATTGAAGAATTCACACGGAAATTGCGTCGCTGTGAAATACGAGTACTATGTGTTCTAAGACATTTCCTTCTAAATCGAGTAACGTTTCTATGGAAACGACAGGATTTTCTTTTGGGATACGACAATCACATTTCCGATCCACTAATCCTTCTTTACTGCATCCCTCACTCCCACACATTGAAGAATTCACACGGAAATTGCGTCGCTGTGAAATACGAGTACTATGTGATCAAAGACATTTCCTTCTAAATCGAGTAACGTTTCTATGGAAACGACAGGATTTTCTTTTGGGATACGACAATCTCATTTCCGATCCACTAATCCTTTTTTACTGCATCCCTCACTCCTAATCATTGACGAATTCACACGGAAATTGCGTCGCTGTGAAATACGAGTACTATGTGTTCTAAGACATTTCCTTCTAAATCGAGTAACGTTTCTATGGAAACGACAGGATTTTCTTTTGGGATACGACAATCACATTTCCGATCCACTAATCCTTCTTTACTGCATCCCTCACTCCCACACATTGAAGAATTCACACGGAAATTGCGTCGCTGTGAAATACGAGTACTATGTGTTCTAAGACATTTCCTTCTATATCGAGTAACGTTTCTATGGGAACGACAGGATTTTCATTTGGGATACGAGAATCACATTTCCGATCCACTAATCCTTCTTTACTGCATCCCTCACTCCCACACATTGAAGAATTCACACGGAAATTGCGTCGCTGTGAAATACGAGTACTATGTGTTCTAAGACATTTCCTTCTAAATCGAGTAACGTTTCTATGGAAACGACAGGATTTTCTTTTGGGATACGACAATCACATTTCCGATCCACTAATCCTTCTTTACTGCATCCCTCACTCCCACACATTGAAGAATTCACACGGAAGTTGCGTCGCTGTGAAATACGAGTACTATGTGTTCTAAGACATTTCCTTCTAAATCGTGTAACGTTTCTATGGAAACGACAGGATTTTCTTTTGGGATACGACAATCTCATTTCCGATCCACTAATCCTTCTTTACTGCATCCCTCACTCCCACACATTGAAGAATTCACACGGAAATTGCGTCGCTGTGAAATACGAGTACTATGTGTTCTAAGACATTTCCTTCTAAATCGAGTAACGTTTCTATGGAAACGACAGGATTTTCTTTTGGGATACGACAATCACATTTCCGATCCACTAATCCATCTTTACTGCATCCCTCACTCCCAAACATTGACGAAATCACACGGAAATTCCGTCGCTATGAAATACGAGTACTATGTGTTCTAAGACATTTCCTTCTAAATCGAGTAACGTTTCTATGGAAACGACAGGATTTTCTTTTGGGATACGACAATCACATTTCCGATCCACTAATCCTTCTTTACTGCATCCCTCACTCCCACACATTGAAGAATTCACACGGAAATTGCGTCGCTGTGAAATTCGAGTACTATGTGTTCTAAGACATTTCCTTCTAAATCGAGTAACGTTTCTATGGAAACGACAGGATTTTCTTTTGGGATACGACAATCACATTTCCGATCCACTAATCCTTCTTTACTGCATCCCCCACTCCCAGACATTGTAGAATTCACACGGAAATTGCGTCGCTGTGAAATACGAGTACTATGTGTTCTAAGACATTTCCTTCTAAATCGAGTAACGTTCCTAAGGAAACGACAGGATTATCTTTTGGGATACGACAATCACATTTCCGATCCACTAATCCTTCTTTACTGCATCCCTCACTCCCACACATTGAAGAATTCACACGGAAATTGCGTCGCTGTGAAATACGGGTACTATGTGTTCTAAGACATTTCCTTCTAAATCGAGTAACGTTTCTATGGAAACGACAGGATTTTCTTTTGGGATACGACAATCACAATTCCGATCCACTAATCCTTCTTTACTGCATCCCTCACTCCCAGACATCGTAGAATTCACACGGAAATTGCGTCGCTGTGAAATACGAATACTATGTGTTCTAAGACATTTCCTTCAAAATCGAGTAACGTTTCTAAGGACACGACAGGATTTTCTTTTGGGATACGACAATCACATTTCCGATCCACTAATCCTTCTTTACTGCATCCCTCACTCCCACACATTGAAGAATTCACACGGAAATTGCGTCGCTGTGAAATACGAGTACTATGTGTTCTAAGACATTTCCTTCTAAATCGAGTAACGTTTCTATGGAAACGACAGGATTTTCTTTTGGGATACGACAATCACATTTCCGATCCACTAATCCTTCTTTGCTGCATCCCTCACTCCCACACATTGAAGAATTCACACGGAAATTGCGTCGCTGTGAAATACGAGTACTATGTGTTCTAAGACATTTCCTTCTATATCGAGTAACGTTTCTATGGGAACGACAGGATTTTCTTTTGGGATACGACAATCACATTTCCGATCCACTAATCCTTCTTTACTGCATCCCTCACTCCCACACATTGAAGAATTCACACGGAAATTGCGTCGCTGTGAAATACGAGTACTATGTGTTCTAAGACATTTCCTTCTAAATCGAGTAACGTTTCTATGGAAACGACAGGATTTTCGTTTGGGATACGACAATCACATTTCCGATCCACTAATCCTTCTTTACTGCATCCCTCACTCCCACACATTGAAGAATTCACACGGAAGTTGCGTCGCTGTGAAATACGAGTACTATGTGTTCTAAGACATTTCCTTCTAAATCGTGTAACGTTTCTATGGAAACGACAGGATTTTCTTTTGGGATACGACAATCTCATTTCCGATCCACTAATCCTTCTTTACTGCATCCCTCACTCCGAAACATTGACGAATTCACACGGAAATTGCGTCGCTGTGAAATACGAGTACTATGTGTTCTAAGTCATTTCCTACTAAATCGAGTAACGTTTCTATGGAAACGACAGGATTTTCTTTTGGGATACGACAATCTCATTTCCGATCCACTAATCCTTCTTTACTGCATCCCTCACTCCCACACATTGAAGAATTCACACGGAAATTGCGTCGCTGTGAAATACGAGTACTATGTGTTCTAAGACATTTCCTTCTAAATCGAGTAACGTTTCTATGGAAACGACAGGATTTTCTTTTGGGATACGACAATCACATTTCCGATCCACTAATCCTTCTTTACTGCATCCCTCACTCCCAAACATTGATGAAATCACACGGAAATTCCGTCGCTATGAAATACGAGTACTATGTGTTCTAAGACATTTCCTTCTAAATCGTGTAACGTTTCTATGGAAACGACAGGATTTTCTTTTGGGATACGACAATCTCATTTCCGATCCACTAATCCTTCTTTACTGCATCCCTCACTCCCACACATTGAAGAATTCACACGGAAATTGCGTCGCTGTGAAATACGAGTACTATGTGTTCTAAGACATTTCCTTCTAAATCGAGTAACGTTTCTATGGAAACGACAGGATTTTCTTTTGGGATACGACAATCACATTTCCGATCCACTAATCCATCTTTACTGCATCCCTCACTCCCAAACATTGACGAAATCACACGGAAATTCCGTCGCTATGAAATACGAGTACTATGTGTTCTAAGACATTTCCTTCTAAATCGAGTAACGTTTCTATGGAAACGACAGGATTTTCTACTGGGATACGACAATCACATTTCCGATCCACTAATCCTTCTTTACTGCATCCCTCACTCCCACACATTGAAGAATTCACACGGAAATTGCGTCGCTGTGAAATTCGAGTACTATGTGTTCTAAGACATTTCCTTCTAAATCGAGTAACGTTTCTATGGAAACGACAGGATTTTCTTTTGGGATACGACAATCACATTTCCGATCCACTAATCCTTCTTTACTGCATCCCCCACTCCCAGACATTGTAGAATTCACACGGAAATTGCGTCGCTGTGAAATACGAGTACTATGTGTTCTAAGACATTTCCTTCTAAATCGAGTAACGTTCCTAAGGAAACGACAGGATTATCTTTTGGGATACGACAATCACATTTCCGATCCACTAATCCTTCTTTACTGCATCCCTCACTCCCACACATTGAAGAATTCACACGGAAATTGCGTCGCTGTGAAATACGGGTACTATGTGTTCTAAGACATTTCCTTCTAAATCGAGTAACGTTTCTATGGAAACGACAGGATTTTCTTTTGGGATACGACAATCACAATTCCGATCCACTAATCCTTCTTTACTGCATCCCTCACTCCCAGACATCGTAGAATTCACACGGAAATTGCGTCGCTGTGAAATACGAATACTATGTGTTCTAAGACATTTCCTTCAAAATCGAGTAACGTTTCTAAGGACACGACAGGATTTTCTTTTGGGATACGACAATCACATTTCCGATCCACTAATCCTTCTTTACTGCATCCCTCACTCCCACACATTGAAGAATTCACACGGAAATTGCGTCGCTGTGAAATACGAGTACTATGTGTTCTAAGACATTTCCTTCTAAATCGAGTAACGTTTCTATGGAAACGACAGGATTTTCTTTTGGGATACGACAATCACATTTCCGATCCACTAATCCTTCTTTGCTGCATCCCTCACTCCCACACATTGAAGAATTCACACGGAAATTGCGTCGCTGTGAAATACGAGTACTATGTGTTCTAAGACATTTCCTTCTATATCGAGTAACGTTTCTATGGGAACGACAGGATTTTCTTTTGGGATACGACAATCACATTTCCGATCCACTAATCCTTCTTTACTGCATCCCTCACTCCCACACATTGAAGAATTCACACGGAAATTGTGTCGCTGTGAAATACGAGTACTATGTGTTCTAAGACATTTCCTTCTAAATCGAGTAACGTTTCTATGGAAACGACAGGATTTTCGTTTGGGATACGACAATCACATTTCCGATCCACTAATCCTTCTTTACTGCATCCCTCACTCCCACACATTGAAGAATTCACACGGAAGTTGCGTCGCTGTGAAATACGAGTACTATGTGTTCTAAGACATTTCCTTCTAAATCGTGTAACGTTTCTATGGAAACGACAGGATTTTCTTTTGGGATACGACAATCTCATTTCCGATCCACTAATCCTTCTTTACTGCATCCCTCACTCCGAAACATTGACGAATTCACACGGAAATTGCGTCGCTGTGAAATACGAGTACTATGTGTTCTAAGTCATTTCCTACTAAATCGAGTAACGTTTCTATGGAAACGACAGGATTTTCTTTTGGGATACGACAATCTCATTTCCGATCCACTAATCCTTCTTTACTGCATCCCTCACTCCCACACATTGAAGAATTCACACGGAAATTGCGTCGCTGTGAAATACGAGTACTATGTGTTCTAAGACATTTCCTTCTAAATCGAGTAACGTTTCTATGGAAACGACAGGATTTTCTTTTGGGATACGACAATCACATTTCCGATCCACTAATCCTTCTTTACTGCATCCCTCACTCCCAAACATTGATGAAATCACACGGAAATTCCGTCGCTATGAAATACGAGTACTATGTGTTCTAAGACATTTCCTTCTAAATCGAGTAACGTTTCTATGGAAACGACAGGATTTTCTTCTGGGATACGACAATCACATTTCCGATCCACTAATCCTTCTTTACTGCATCCCTCACTCCCACACATTGAAGAATTCACACGGAAATTGCGTCGCTGTGAAATTCGAGTACTATGTGTTCTAAGACATTTCCTTCTAAATCGAGTAACGTTTCTATGGAAACGACAGGATTTTCTTTTGGGATACGACAATCACATTTCCGATCCACTAATCCTTCTTTACTGCATCCCCTACTCCCAGACATTGTAGAATTCACACGGAAATTGCGTCGCTGTGAAATACGAGTACTATGTGTTCTAAGACATTTCCATCTAAATCGAGTAACGTTTCTAAGGAAACGACAGGATTTTCTTTTGGGATACGACAATCACATTTCCGATCCACTAATCCTTCTTTACTGCATCCCTCACTCCCACACATTGAAGAATTCACACGGAAATTGCGTCGCTGTGAAATACGGGTACTATGTGTTCTAAGACATTTCCTTCTAAATCGAGTAACGTTTCTATGGAAACGACAGGATTTTCTTTTGGGATACGACAATCACAATTCCGATCCACTAATCCTTCTTTACTGCATCCCTCACTCCCAGACATCGTAGAATTCACACGGAAATTGCGTCGCTGTGAAATACGAGTACTATGTGTTCTAAGACATTTCCTTCAAAATCGAGTAACGTTTCTAAGGAAACGACAGGATTTTCTTTTGGGATACGACAATCACATTTCCGATCCACTAATCCTTCTTTACTGCATCCCTCACTCCCACACATTGAAGAATTCACACGGAAATTGCGTCGCTGTGAAATACGAGTACTATGTGTTCTAAGACATTTCCTTCTAAATCGAGTAACGTTTCTATGGAAACGACAGGATTTTCTTTTGGGATACGACAATCACATTTACGATCCACTAATCCTTCTTTACTGCATCCCTCACTCCCAAACATTGACGAATTCACACGGAAATTGCGTCGCTATGAAATACGAGTACTATGTGTTCTAAGACATTTCCTTCTAAATCGAGTAACGTTTCTATGGAAACGACAGGATTTTCTTTTGGGATACGACAATCACATTTCCGATCCACTAATCCTTCTTTACTGCGTCCCTCACTCCCACACATTGAAGAATTCACACGGAAATTGCGTCGCTGTGAAATACGAGTACTATGTGTTCTAAGACATTTCCTTCTAAATCGAGTAACGTTTCTATGGAAACGGCAGGATTTTCTTTTGGGATACGACAATCACATTTCCGATCCATTAATCCTTCTTTACTGCATCCCTCACTCCCACACATTGAAGAATTCACACGAAAATTCCGTCGCTGTGAAATACGAGTACTATGTGTTCTAAGACATTTCCTTCTAAATCGAGTAACGTTTCTATGGAAACGACAGGATTTTCTTTTGGGATACGACAATCACATTTCCGATCCACTAATCCTTCTTTACTGCATCCCTCACTCCCAAAGATTGAAGAATTCACACGGAAATTGCGTCGCTGTGAAATACGAGTACTATGTGTTCTAAGACATTTCCTTCTAAATCGAGTAACGTTTCTATGGAAACGACAGGATTTTCTTTTGGGATACGACAATCACATTTACGATCCACTAATCCTTCTTTACTGCATCCCTCACTCCCACACATTGAAGAATTCACACGGAAATTGCGTCGCTGTGAAATACGAGTACTATGTGTTCCAAGACATTTCCTTCTAAATCGAGTAACGCTTCAATGGAAACGACAGGATTTCCTTTAGGGGTACGACAATCACATTTCCGATCCACTAATCCTTCTTTACTGCATCCCTCACTCCCACACATTGAAGAATTCACACGGAAATTGCGTCGCTGTGAAATACGAGTACTATGTGTTCTAAGACATTTCCTTCTAAATCGAGTAACGTTTCTATGGAAACGGCAGGATTTTCTTTTGGGATACGACAATCACATTTCCGATCCACTAATCCTTCTTTACTGCATCCCTCACTCCCAAACATTGACGAATTCACACGGAAATTGCGTCGCTGTGAAATACGAGTACTATGTGTTCTAAGACATTTCCTTCTAAGTCGAGTAACGTTTCTATGGAAACGACAGGATTTTCTTTTGGGATACGACAATCTCATTTCCGATCCGCTAATCCTTCTTTACTGCATCCGTCACTCCCAAACATTGACGAATTCACACGGAAATTCCGTCGCTGTGAAATACGAGCACTATGTGTTCTAAGACATTTCCTTCTAAATCGAGGAACGTTTCTATGGAAACGACAAAATTTTCTTCTGGGATACGACAATCACATTTCCGATCCACTAATCCTTCTTTACTGCATCCCTAACTACCACACATTGAAGAATTCACACGGAAATTGCGTCGCTGTGAAATTCGAGTACTATGTGTTCTAAGACATTTCCTTCTAAATCGAGTAACGTTTCTATGGAAACGACAGGATTTTCTTTTGGGATACGACAATCACATTTCCGATCCACTAATCCTTCTTTACTGCATCCCCTACTCCCAGACATTGTAGAATTCACACGGAAATTGCGTCGCTGTGAAATACGAGTACTATGTGTTCTAAGACATTTCCATCTAAATCGAGTAACTTTTCTAAGGAAACGACAGGATTTTCTTTTGGGATACGACAATCACATTTCCGATCCACTAATCCTTGTTTACTGCATCCCTCACTCCCACACATTGAAGAATTCACACGGAAATTGCGTCGCTGTGAAATACGGGTACTATGTGTTCTAAGACATTTCCTTCTAAATCGAGTAACGTTTCTATGGAAACGACAGGATTTTCTTTTGGGATACGACAATCACAATTCCGATCCACTAATCCTTCTTTACTGCATCCCTCACTCCCAGACATCGTAGAATTCACACGGAAATTGCGTCGCTGTGAAATACGAGTACTATGTGTTCTAAGACATTTCCTTCAAAATCGAGTAACGTTTCTAAGGAAACGACAGGATTTTCTTTTGGGATACGACAATCACATTTCCGATCCACTAATCCTTCTTTACTGCATCCCTCACTCCCACACATTGAAGAATTCACACGGAAATTGCGTCGCTGTGAAATACGAGTACTATGTGTTCTAAGACATTTCCTTCTAAATCGAGTAACGTTTCTATGGAAACGACAGGATTTTCTTTTGGGATACGACAATCACATTTACGATCCACTAATCCTTCTTTACTGCATCCCTCACTCCCAAACATTGACGAATTCACACGGAAATTGCGTCGCTATGAAATACGAGTACTATGTGTTCTAAGACATTTCCTTCTAAATCGAGTAACGTTTCTATGGAAACGACAGGATTTTCTTTTGGGATACGACAATCACATTTCCGATCCACTAATCCTTCTTTACTGCGTCCCTCACTCCCACACATTGAAGAATTCACACGGAAATTGCGTCGCTGTGAAATACGAGTACTATGTGTTCTAAGACATTTCCTTCTAAATCGAGTAACGTTTCTATGGAAACGGCAGGATTTTCTTTTGGGATACGACAATCACATTTCCGATCCATTAATCCTTCTTTACTGCATCCCTCACTCCCACACATTGAAGAATTCACACGAAAATTCCGTCGCTGTAAAATACGAGTACTATGTGTTCTAAGACATTTCCTTCTAAATCGAGTAACGTTTCTATGGAAACGACAGGATTTTCTTTTGGGATACGACAATCACATTTCCGATCCACTAATCCTTCTTTACTGCATCCCTCACTCCCAAAGATTGAAGAATTCACACGGAAATTGCGTCGCTGTGAAATACGAGTACTATGTGTTCTAAGACATTTCCTTCTAAATCGAGTAACGTTTCTATGGAAACGACAGGATTTTCTTTTGGGATACGACAATCACATTTACGATCCACTAATCCTTCTTTACTGCATCCCTCACTCCCACACATTGAAGAATTCACACGGAAATTGCGTCGCTGTGAAATACGAGTACTATGTGTTCCAAGACATTTCCTTCTAAATCGAGTAACGCTTCAATGGAAACGACAGGATATCCTTTTGGGATACGACAATCACATTTCCGATCCACTAATCCTTCTTTACTGCATCCCTCACTCCCACACATTGAAGAATTCACACGGAAATTGCGTCGCTGTGAAATACGAGTACTATGTGTTCTAAGACATTTCCTTCTAAATCGAGTAACGTTTCTATGGAAACGGCAGGATTTTCTTTTGGGATACGACAATCACATTTCCGATCCACTAATCCTTCTTTACTGCATCCCTCACTCCCAAACATTGACGAATTCACACGGAAATTGCGTCGCTGTGAAATACGAGTACTATGTGTTCTAAGACATTTCCTTCTAAGTCGAGTAACGTTTCTATGGAAACGACAGGATTTTCTTTTGGGATACGACAATCTCATTTCCGATCCGCTAATCCTTCTTTACTGCATCCGTCACTCCCAAACATTGACGAATTCACACGGAAATTCCGTCGCTGTGAAATACGAGCACTATGTGTTCTAAGACATTTCCTTCTAAATCGAGGAACGTTTCTATGGAAACGACAGGATTTTCTTTTGTAATACGACAATCACATTTCCGATCCACTAATCCTTCTTTACTGCATCCCTCACTCACACACATTGAAGAATTCACACGGTAATTGCGTCGCTGTGAAATACGAGTACTATGTGTTCTAAGACATTTCCTTCTAGATCGAGTAACGTTTCTATGGAAACGACAGGATTTTCTTTTGGGATACGACAATCACATTTACGATCCGCTAATCCTTCTTTACTGCATCCCTCACTCCCACACATTTAAGAATTCACACGGAAATTGAGTCGCTGTGAAATACGAGTACTATGTGTTCTAAGACATTTCCTTCTAAATCGAGTAACGTTTCTATGGAAACGACAGGATTTTCTTTTGGGATACGACAATCACATTTCCGATCCACTAATCCTTCTTTACTGCATCCCTCACTCCCACACATTGAAGAATTCACACGGAAATTGCGTCACTGTGAAATACGAGTACTATGTGTTCTATGACATTTCCTTCTAAATCGAGTAACGTTTCTATGGAAACGACAGGATTTTCTTTTGGGATACGACAATCACATTTCCGATCCACTAATCCTTCTTTACTGCATCCCTCACTCCCACACATTGAAGAATTCACACGGAAATTGCGTCGCTGTGAAATACGAGTACTATGTGTTCTAAGACATTTCCTTCTAAATCGAGTAACGTTTCTATGGAAACGACAGGATTTTCTTTTGGGATACGACAATCACATTTCCGATCCACTAATCCTTCTTTACTGCATCCCTCACTCCCAAAGATTGAAGAATTCACACGGAAATTGCGTCGCTGTGAAATACGAGTACTATGTGTTCTAAGACATTTCCTTCTAAATCGAGTAACGTTTCTATGGAAACGACAGGATTTTCTTTTGGGATACGACAATCACATTTACGATCCACTAATCCTTCTTTACTGCATCCCTCACTCCCACACATTGAAGAATTCACACGGAAATTGCGTCGCTGTGAAATACGAGTACTATGTGTTCTAAGACATTTCCTTCTAAATCGAGTAACGCTTCAATGGAAACGACAGGATTTCCTTTTGGGATACGACAATCACATTTCCGATCCACTAATCCTTCTTTACTGCATCCCTCACTCCCACACATTGAAGAATTCACACGGAAATTGCGTCGCTGTGAAATACGAGTACTATGTGTTCTAAGACATTTCCTTCTAATTCGAGTAACGTTTCTATGGAAACGGCAGGATTTTCTTTTGGGATACGACAATCACATTTCCGATCCACTAATCCTTCTTTACTGCATCCCTCACTCCCAAACATTGACGAATTCAAGCGGAAATTGCGTCGCTGTGAAATACGAGTACTATGTGTTCTAAGACATTTCCTTCTAAGTCGAGTAACGTTTCTATGGAAACGACAGGATTTTCTTTTGGGATACGACAATCTCATTTCCGATCCACTAATCCTTCTTTACTGCATCCGTCACTCCCAAAAATTGACGAATTCACACGGAAATTCCGTCGCTGTGAAATACGAGCACTATGTGTTCTAAGACATTTCCTTCTAAATCGAGGAACGTTTCTATGGAAACGACAGGATTTTCTTTTGTAATACGACAATCACATTTCCGATCCACTAATCCTTCTTTACTGCATCCCTCACTCCCACACATTGAAGAATTCACACGGTAATTGCGTCGCTGTGAAATACGAGTACTATGTGTTCTAAGACATTTCCTTCTAAATCGAGTAACGTTTCTATGGAAACGACAGGATTATCTTTTGGGATACGACAATCACATTTCCGATCCACTAATCCTTCTTTACTGCATCCCTCACTCCCAAAGATCGAAGAATTCACACGGAAATTGCGTCGCTGTGAAATACGAGTACTATGTGTTCTAAGACATTTCCTTCTAAATCGAGTAACGTTTCTACGGAAACGACAGGATTTTCTTTTGGGATACGACAATCACATTTCTGATCCACTAATTCTTCCTTACTGCATCCCTCACTCCCACATATTGAAGAATTCACACGGAAATTGCGTCGCTGTGAAATACGAGTACTATGTGTTCTAAGACATTTCCTTCTAAATCGAGTAACGTTTCTATGGAAACGACAGGATTTTCTTTTGGGATACGACAATCACATTTACGATCCACTAATCCTTCTTTACTGCATCCCTCACTCCCACACATTGAAGAATTCACACGGAAATTGCGTCGCTGTGAAATACGAGCACTATGTGTTCTAAGACATTTCCTTCTAAATCGAGTAACGTTTCTATGGAAACGACAGGATTTTCTTTTGGGATACGACAATCACATTTCCGATCCACTAATCCTTCTTTACTGCATCCCTAACTCGCACACATTGAAGAATTCACACGGAAATTGCGTCGCTGTGAAATACGAGTACTATGTGTTCTAAGACATTTCCTTCTAAATCGAGTAACGTTTCTATGGAAACGACAAAATTTTCTTTTGGGATACGACAATCACATTTCCGATCCACTAATCCTTCTTTACTGCATCCCTCACTCCCAAAGATTGAAGAATTCACACGGAAATTGCGTCGCTGTGAAATACGAGTACTATGTGTTCTAAGACATTTCCTTCTAAATCGAGTAACGTTTCTATGGAAACGACAGGATTTTCTTTTCGGATACGACAATCACATTTCCGATCCACTAATCCTTCTTTACTGCATCCCTCACTCCCACACATTGAAGAATTCACACGGAAATTGCGTCGCTGTGAAATGCGAGTACTATGTGTTCTAAGACATTTCCTTCTAAATCGAGTGACGTTTCTATGGAAACGACAGGATTTTCTTTTGGGATACGACAATCACATTTCCGATCCACTAATCCTTCTTTACTGCATCCCTCACTCCCACACATTGAAGAATTCACACGGAAATTGCGTCGCTGTGAAATACGAGTGCTATGTGTTCTAAGACATTTCCTTCTAAATCGAGTAACGTTTCTATGGAAACGACAGGATTTTCTTTTGGGATACGACAATCACATTTCCGATCCACTAATCCTTCTTTACTGCATCCCTCACTCCCAAACATTGACGAATTCACACGGAAATTGCGTCGCTGTGAAATACGAGTGCTATGTGTTCTAAGACATTTCCTTCTAAGTCGAGTAACGTTTCTATGGAAACGACAGGATTTTCTTTTGGGATACGACAATCTCATTTCCGATCCGCTAATCCTTCTTTACTGCATCCCTCACTCCCAAACATTGACGAATTCACACGGAAATTCCGTCGCTGTGAAATACGAGTACTATGTGTTCTAAGACATTTCCTTCTAAATCGAGTAACGTTTCTATGGAAACGACAGGATTTTCTTTTGGGATACGACAATCACATTTCCGATCCACTAATCCTTCTTTACTGCATCCCTCACTCCCACACATTGAAGAATTCACACGGAAATTGCGTCGCTGTGAAATACGAGTACTATGTGTTCTAAGACATTTCCTTCAAATCGAGTAACGTTTCTATGGAAACGACAGGATTTTCTTTTGGGATACGACAATCACTTTTACGATCCACTAATCCTTCTTTACTGCATCCCTCACTCCCACACATTGAAGAATTCACACGGAAATTGCGTCGCTGTGAAATACGAGTACTATGTGTTCTAAGACATTTCCTTCTAAATCGAGTAACGTTTCTATGGAAACGACAGGATTTTCGTTTGGGATACGACAATCACATTTACGATCCACAAATCCTTCTTTACTGCATCCCTCACTCCCACACATTGAAGAATTCACACGGAAATTCCGTCGCTGTGAAATACGAGTACTATGTGTTCTAAGACATTTCCTTCTAAATCGAGTAACGTTTCTATGGAAACGACAGAATTTTCTTTTGGGATACGACAATCACATTTCCGATCCACTAATCCTTCTTTACTGCATCCCTCACTCCCAAACATTGAAGAATTCACACGGAAATTGCGTCGCTGTGAAATACGAGTACTATGTGTTCTAAGACATTTCCTTCTAAATCGAGTAACGTTTCTATGGAAACGACAGGATTTTCTTTTGGGATACGACAATCACATTTCCGATCCACTAATCCTTCTTTACTGCATCCCTCACTCCCACACATTGAAGAATTCACACGGAAATTGCGTCGCTGTGAAATACGAGTACTATGTGTTCTAAGACATTTCCTTCTAAATCGAGTAACGTTTCTATGGAAACGACAGGATTTCCTTTTGGGATACGACAATCACATTTCCGATCCACTAATCCTTCTTTACTGCATCCCTCACTCCCACACATTGAAGAATTCACACGGAAATTGCGTCGCTGTGAAATACGAGTACTATGTGTTCTAAGACATTTCCTTCTAAATCGAGTAACGTTTCTATAGAAACGACAGGATTTTCTTTTGGGATACGACAATCACATTTCCGATCCACTAATCCTTCTTTACTGCATCCCTCACTCCCAAACATTGACGAATTCACACGGAAATTGCGTCGCTGTGAAACACGAGTACTATGTGTTCTAAGACATTTCCTTCTAAGTCGAGTAACGTTTCTATGGAAACGACAGGATTTTCTTTTGGGATACGACAATCTCATTTCCGATCCGCTAATCCTTCTTTACTGCATCCCTCACTCCCAAACATTGACGAATTCACACGGAAATTAAGTGGCTGTGAAATACGAGTACTATGTGTTCTAAGACATTTCCTTCTAAATCGAGTAACGTTTCTATGGAAACGACAGGATTTTCGTTTGGGATACGACAATCACATTTACGATCCACTAATCCTTCTTTACTGCATCCCTCACTCCCACACATTGAAGAATTCACACGGAAATTGCGTCGCTGTGAAATACGAGTACTATGTGTTCTAAGACATTTCCTTCTAAATCGAGTAACGTTTCTATGGAAACGACAGGATTTTCTTTTGGGATCCGACAATCACAGTTACGATCAACTAATCTTTCTTTACTGCATCCCTCACTCCCACACATTGAAGAATTCACACGGATATTGCGTCGCTGTGAAATACTAGTACTATGTGTTCTAAGACATTTCCTTCTAAATCGAGTAACGTTTCTATGGAAACGACAGGATTTTCTTTTGTGATACGACAATCACATTTACGATCCACTAATCCTTCTTTACTGCATCCCTCACTCCCACACATTGAAGAATTCACACGGAAATTCCGTCGCTATGAAATACGAGTACTATGTGTTCTAAGACATTTCCTTCTAAATCGAGTAACGTTTCTATGGATACGACAGGATTTTCTTTTGGGATACGACAATCACATTTCCGATCCACAAATCCTTCTTTACTGCATCCCTCACTCCCAAACATTGACGAATTCACACGGAAATTCCGTCGCTGTGAAATACGAGTACTATGTGTTCTAAGACATTTCCTTCTAAATCGAGTAACGTTTCTATGGAAACGACAGGATTTTCTTTTGGAATACGACAATCACATTTCCGATCCACTAATCCTTCTTTACTGCATCCCTCACTCCCAAACATCGACGAATTCACACGGAAATTGCGTCGCTATGGAATACGAGTACTATGTGTTCTAAGACATTTCCTTCTAAATCGAGTACCGTTTCTATGGAAACGACAGGATTTCGTTTTGGGATACGACAATCACATTTCCGATCCACTAATCCTTCTTTACTGCATCCCTCACTCCCACACATTGAAGAATTCACACGGAAATTGCGTCGCTGTGAAAAACGAGTACTATGTGTTCTCAGCCATTTCCTTCTAAATCGAGTAACGTTTCTATGGAAACGACAGGATTTTCTTTTGGGATACGACAATCACATTTACGATCCACTAATCCTTCTTTACTGCATCCCTCACTCCCACACATTGAAGAATTCACACGGAAATTCCATCGCTGTGAAATACGAGTACTATGTGTTCTTAGACATTTCCTTCTAAATCGAGTAACGTTTCTATGGAAACGACAGGATTTTCTTTTGGGATACGACAATCACATTTCCGATCCACTAATCCTTCTTTACTGCATCCCTCACTCCCAAACATTGAAGAATTCACACGGAAATAGCGTCGCAGTGAAATACGAGTACTATGTGTTCTAAGACATTTCCTTCTAAATCGAGTAACGTTTCTATGGAAACGACAGGATTTTCTTTTGGGATACGACAATCACATTTCTGATCCACTAATCCTTCTTTACTGCATCCCTCACTCCCACACATTGAAGAATTCACACGGAAATAGCGTCGCAGTGAAATACGAGTACTATGTGTTCTAAGATATTTCCTTCTAATTCGAGTAACGTTTCTATGGAAACGACAGGATTTTCTTTTGGGATACGACAATCACATTTCCGATCCACTAATCCTTCTTTACTGCATCCCTCACTCCCACACATTGAAGAATTCACACGGAAATTGCGTCGCTGTGAAATACGAGTACTATGTGTTCTAAGACATTTCCTTCTAAATCGAGTAACGTTTCTATGGAAACGACAGGATTTTCTTTTGGGATACGACAATCACATTTCCGATCCACTAATCCTTCTTTACTGCATTCCTCACTCCCAAACATTGACGAATTCACACGGAAATTCCGTCGCTGTGAAATACGAGTAATATGTGTTCTAAGACATTTCCTTCCAAGTCGAGTAACGTTTCTATGGAAACGACAGGATTTTCTTTTGGGATACGACAATCACATTTCTGATCCACTAATCCTTCTTTACTGCATCCCTCACTCCCACACATTGAAGAATGCACACGGAAATTGCGTCGCTGTGAAATACGAGTACTATGTGTTCTAAGACATTTCCTTCTAAATCGAGTAACGTTTCTATGGAAACGACAGGATTTTCTTTTGGGATACGACAATCACATTTCCGATCCACTAATCCTTCTTTACTGCATCCCTCACTCCCACACATTGAAGAATTCACACGGAAATTCCGTCGCTGTGAAATACGAGTACTATGTGTTCTAAGACATTTCCTTCTAAATCGAGTAACGTTTCTATGGAAACGACAGGATTTTCTTTTGGGATACGACAATCACATTTCCGATCCACTAATCCTTCTTTACTGCATTCCTCACTCCCAAACATTGACGAATTCACACGGAAATTCCGTCGCTGTGAAATACGAGTAATATGTGTTCTAAGACATTTCCTTCCAAGTCGAGTAACGTTTCTATGGAAACGACAGGATTTTCTTTTGGGATACGACAATCACATTTACGATCCACTAATCCTTCTTTACTGCATCCCTCACTCCCACACATTGAAGAATTCACACGGAAATTGCGTCGCTGTGAAATACGAGTACTATGTGTTCTAAGACATTTCCTTCTAAATCGAGTAACGTTTCTATGGAAACGACAGGATTTTCTTTTGGGATACGACAATCACATTTACGATCCACTAATCCTTCTTTACTGCATCCCTCACTCCCACACATTGAAGAATTCACACGGAAATTCCGTCGCTGTGAAATACGAGTACTATGTGTTCTAAGACATTTCCTTCTAAATCGAGTAACGTTTCTATGGAAACGACAGGATTTTCTTTTGGGATACGACAATCACATTTCCGATCCACTAATCCTTCTTTACTGCATCCCTCACTCCCACACATTGAAGAATTCACACGGAAATTGCGTCGCTGTGAAATACGAGTACTATGTGTTCTAAGACATTTCCTTCTAAATCGAGTAACGTTTCTATGGAAACGACAGGATTTTCTTTTCGGATACGACAATCACATTTCCGATCCACTAATCCTTCTTTACTGCATCCCTCACTCCCACACATTGAAGAATTCACACGGAAATTGCGTCGCTGTGAAATGCGAGTACTATGTGTTCTAAGACATTTCCTTCTAAATCGAGTGACGTTTCTATGGAAACGACAGGATTTTCTTTTGGGATACGACAATCACATTTCCGATCCACTAATCCTTCTTTACTGCATCCCTCACTCCCACACATTGAAGAATTCACACGGAAATTGCGTCGCTGTGAAATACGAGTGCTATGTGTTCTAAGACATTTCCTTCTAAGTCGAGTAACGTTTCTATGGAAACGACAGGATTTTCTTTTGGGATACGACAATCACATTTCCGATCCACTAATCCTTCTTTACTGCATCCCTCACTCCCAAACATTGACGAATTCACACGGAAATTGCGTCGCTGTGAAATACGAGTGCTATGTGTTCTAAGACATTTCCTTCTAAGTCGAGTAACGTTTCTATGGAAACGACAGGATTTTCTTTTGGGATACGACAATCTCATTTCCGATCCGCTAATCCTTCTTTACTGCATCCCTCACTCCCAAACATTGACGAATTCACACGGAAATTCCGTCGCTGTGAAATACGAGTACTATGTGTTCTAAGACATTTCCTTCTAAATCGAGTAACGTTTCTATGGAAACGACAGGATTTTCTTTTGGGATACGACAATCACATTTCCGATCCACTAATCCTTCTTTACTGCATCCCTCACTCCCACACATTGAAGAATTCACACGGAAATTGCGTCGCTGTGAAATACGAGTACTATGTGTTCTAAGACATTTCCTTCAAATCGAGTAACGTTTCTATGGAAACGACAGGATTTTCTTTTGGGATACGACAATCACTTTTACGATCCACTAATCCTTCTTTACTGCATCCCTCACTCCCACACATTGAAGAATTCACACGGAAATTGCGTCGCTGTGAAATACGAGTACTATGTGTTCTAAGACATTTCCTTCTAAATCGAGTAACGTTTCTATGGAAACGACAGGATTTTCTTTTGGGATACGACAATCACATTTACGATCCACAAATCCTTCTTTACTGCATCCCTCACTCCCACACATTGAAGAATTCACACGGAAATTCCGTCGCTGTGAAATACGAGTACTATGTGTTCTAAGACATTTCCTTCTAAATCGAGTAACGTTTCTATGGAAACGACAGAATTTTCTTTTGGGATACGACAATCACATTTCCGATCCACTAATCCTTCTTTACTGCATCCCTCACTCCCAAACATTGAAGAATTCACACGGAAATTGCGTCGCTGTGAAATACGAGTACTATGTGTTCTAAGACATTTCCTTCTAAATCGAGTAACGTTTCTATGGAAACGACAGGATTTTCTTTTGGGATACGACAATCACATTTCCGATCCACTAATCCTTCTTTACTGCATCCCTCACTCCCACACATTGAAGAATTCACACGGAAATTGCGTCGCTGTGAAATACGAGTACTATGTGTTCTAAGACATTTCCTTCTAAATCGAGTAACGTTTCTATGGAAACGACAGGATTTCCTTTTGGGATACGACAATCACATTTCCGATCCACTAATCCTTCTTTACTGCATCCCTCACTCCCACACATTGAAGAATTCACACGGAAATTGCGTCGCTGTGAAATACGAGTACTATGTGTTCTAAGACATTTCCTTCTAAATCGAGTAACGTTTCTATAGAAACGACAGGATTTTCTTTTGGGATACGACAATCACATTTCCGATCCACTAATCCTTCTTTACTGCATCCCTCACTCCCAAACATTGACGAATTCACACGGAAATTGCGTCGCTGTGAAACACGAGTACTATGTGTTCTAAGACATTTCCTTCTAAGTCGAGTAACGTTTCTATGGAAACGACAGGATTTTCTTTTGGGATACGACAATCTCATTTCCGATCCGCTAATCCTTCTTTACTGCATCCCTCACTCCCAAACATTGACGAATTCACACGGAAATTAAGTGGCTGTGAAATACGAGTACTATGTGTTCTAAGACATTTCCTTCTAAATCGAGTAACGTTTCTATGGAAACGACAGGATTTTCGTTTGGGATACGACAATCACATTTACGATCCACTAATCCTTCTTTACTGCATCCCTCACTCCCACACATTGAAGAATTCACACGGAAATTGCGTCGCTGTGAAATACGAGTACTATGTGTTCTAAGACATTTCCTTCTAAATCGAGTAACGTTTCTATGGAAACGACAGGATTTTCTTTTGGGATCCGACAATCACAGTTACGATCAACTAATCTTTCTTTACTGCATCCCTCACTCCCACACATTGAAGAATTCACACGGATATTGCGTCGCTGTGAAATACTAGTACTATGTGTTCTAAGACATTTCCTTCTAAATCGAGTAACGTTTCTATGGAAACGACAGGATTTTCTTTTGTGATACGACAATCACATTTACGATCCACTAATCCTTCTTTACTGCATCCCTCACTCCCACACATTGAAGAATTCACACGGAAATTCCGTCGCTATGAAATACGAGTACTATGTGTTCTAAGACATTTCCTTCTAAATCGAGTAACGTTTCTATGGATACGACAGGATTTTCTTTTGGGATACGACAATCACATTTCCGATCCACAAATCCTTCTTTACTGCATCCCTCACTCCCAAACATTGACGAATTCACACGGAAATTCCGTCGCTGTGAAATACGAGTACTATGTGTTCTAAGACATTTCCTTCTAAATCGAGTAACGTTTCTATGGAAACGACAGGATTTTCTTTTGGAATACGACAATCACATTTCCGATCCACTAATCCTTCTTTACTGCATCCCTCACTCCCAAACATCGACGAATTCACACGGAAATTGCGTCGCTATGGAATACGAGTACTATGTGTTCTAAGACATTTCCTTCTAAATCGAGTACCGTTTCTATGGAAACGACAGGATTTTGTTTTGGGATACGACAATCACATTTCCGATCCACTAATCCTTCTTTACTGCATCCCTCACTCCCACACATTGAAGAATTCACACGGAAATTGCGTCGCTGTGAAATACGAGTACTATGTGTTCTCAGCCATTTCCTTCTAAATCGAGTAACGTTTCTATGGAAACGACAGGATTTTCTTTTGGGATACGACAATCACATTTACGATCCACTAATCCTTCTTCACTGCATCCCTCACTCCCACACATTGAAGAATTCACACGGAAATTCCATCGCTGTGAAATACGAGTACTATGTGTTCTTAGACATTTCCTTCTAAATCGAGTAACGTTTCTATGGAAACGACAGGATTTTCTTTTGGGATACGACAATCACATTTCCGATCCACTAATCCTTCTTTACTGCATCCCTCACTCCCAAACATTGAAGAATTCACACGGAAATAGCGTCGCAGTGAAATACGAGTACTATGTGTTCTAAGACATTTCCTTCTAAATCGAGTAACGTTTCTATGGAAACGACAGGATTTTCTTTTGGGATACGACAATCACATTTCTGATCCACTAATCCTTCTTTACTGCATCCCTCACTCCCACACATTGAAGAATTCACACGGAAATAGCGTCGCAGTGAAATACGAGTACTATGTGTTCTAAGATATTTCCTTCTAATTCGAGTAACGTTTCTATGGAAACGACAGGATTTTCTTTTGGGATACGACAATCACATTTCCGATCCACTAATCCTTCTTTACTGCATCCCTCACTCCCACACATTGAAGAATTCACACGGAAATTGCGTCGCTGTGAAATACGAGTACTATGTGTTCTAAGACATTTCCTTCTAAATCGAGTAACGTTTCTATGGAAACGACAGGATTTTCTTTTGGGATACGACAATCACATTTCCGATCCACTAATCCTTCTTTACTGCATTCCTCACTCCCAAACATTGACGAATTCACACGGAAATTCCGTCGCTGTGAAATACGAGTAATATGTGTTCTAAGACATTTCCTTCCAAGTCGAGTAACGTTTCTATGGAAACGACAGGATTTTCTTTTGGGATACGACAATCACATTTCTGATCCACTAATCCTTCTTTACTGCATCCCTCACTCCCACACATTGAAGAATGCACACGGAAATTGCGTCGCTGTGAAATACGAGTACTATGTGTTCTAAGACATTTCCTTCTAAATCGAGTAACGTTTCTATGGAAACGACAGGATTTTCTTTTGGGATACGACAATCACATTTCCGATCCACTAATCCTTCTTTACTGCATCCCTCACTCCCACACATTGAAGAATTCACACGGAAATTCCGTCGCTGTGAAATACGAGTACTATGTGTTCTAAGACATTTCCTTCTAAATCGAGTAACGTTTCTATGGAAACGACAGGATTTTCTTTTGGGATACGACAATCACATTTCCGATCCACTAATCCTTCTTTACTGCATTCCTCACTCCCAAACATTGACGAATTCACACGGAAATTCCGTCGCTGTGAAATACGAGTAATATGTGTTCTAAGACATTTCCTTCCAAGTCGAGTAACGTTTCTATGGAAACGACAGGATTTTCTTTTGGGATACGACAATCACATTTACGATCCACTAATCCTTCTTTACTGCATCCCTCACTCCCACACATTGAAGAATTCACACGGAAATTGCGTCGCTGTGAAATACGAGTACTATGTGTTCTAAGACATTTCCTTCTAAATCGAGTAACGTTTCTATGGAAACGACAGGATTTTCTTTTGGGATACGACAATCACATTTACGATCCACTAATCCTTCTTTACTGCATCCCTCACTCCCACACATTGAAGAATTCACACGGAAATTCCGTCGCTGTGAAATACGAGTACTATGTGTTCTAAGACATTTCCTTCTAAATCGAGTAACGTTTCTATGGAAACGACAGGATTTTCTTTTGGGATACGACAATCACATTTCCGATCCACTAATCCTTCTTTACTGCATCCCTCACTCCCACACATTGAAGAATTCACACGGAAATTGCGTCGCTGTGAAATACGAGTACTATGTGTTCTAAGACATTTCCTTCTAAATCGAGTAACGTTTCTATGGAAACGACAGGATTTTCTTTTGGGATACGACAATCACATTTCTGATCCACTAATCCTTCTTTACTGCATCCCTCACTCCCACACATTGAAGAATTCACACGGAAATAGCGTCGCAGTGAAATACGAGTACTATGTGTTCTAAGACATTTCCTTCTAATTCGAGTAACGTTTCTATGGAAACGACAGGATTTTCTTTTGGGATACGACAATCACATTTCCGATCCACTAATCCTTCTTTACTGCATCCCTCACTCCCACACATTGAAGAATTCACACGGAAATTGCGTCGCTGTGAAATACGAGTACTATGTGTTCTAAGACATTTCCTTCTAAATCGAGTAACGTTTCTATGGAAACGACAGGATTTTCTTTTGGGATACGACAATCACATTTCCGATCCACTAACCCTTCTTTACTGCATTCCTCACTCCCAAACATTGACGAATTCACACGGAAATTGCGTCGCTGTGAAATACGAGTAATATGTGTTCTAAGACATTTCCTTCCAAGTCGAGTAACGTTACTATGGAAACGACAGGATTTTCTTTTGGGATACGACAATTTCATTTCCGATCCGCTAATCCTTCTTTACTGCATCCCTCACTCCCACACATTCAAGAATTCACACGGATATTCCGTCGCTGTGAAATACGAGTACTATGTGTTCTAAGACATTTCCTTCTAAATCGAGTAACGTTTCTATGTATAGCGTCCCCAGTGCCATATTACGAAAAGACAATATTTATAAAGAAGACATTCATAATTTGTAAGAGATTTTTTTTTTATGTAGCCGTAAAATAATAATTTCTCTGTGTAGGTTTAGATTGCAAAGAAATAATTTATGACAGAATGATCTAAAGAGAAGCCCAGTTACACTCTTTTGTTAATTTTTTAGTCGACCTTACTTCTTCGCTTGTCTTGAATGTGTCTAGAGGGACATCTTGTGTGTGCTGACGAATGTAAGCATATTTGTATGAGTTAAGCATATAATATACTGATTTAAATTTATTGTGCACTTTTAATTTGTAAGAGGTGATCCCGATTTCATGTCCGCCTTCCTTGAATTAACCTGCATTCAAGTAATTTACAGCTCAACAATCGCAGCGGCCGATGCAGCCAACGACGCCATTACGTGGCGATATTAACTTATGAAAATTTAACGGAAGCTGAAAACTCGCCCGCTATTAGCATAATATCAATTTTTCTCCACAGCCGCACGAAGTTGCAGAAATACTTAGCTTTAAGATTCTTATTTTCAGTACCATAGCCGAGACCCAGAGCCAGGACTCTGACTACAATACAATGGTTAACGGAGGTAAGAAAAATACTCTCGCGCGTGTGTGGGTCGCAATTGTAATTAATAACTAAAGATTTCTTGCTTTAAAGTGAACTGACTAGCCGAGGAAATTTATATGAAAAGTTTATTACATTGCTCAACTTAAATATCATTTTTATTAAGGCCCACCACGTAAGTCGGCAACAATCAAAAAATAATAATAACAATAATAAATTATACATTAAATTACGACGGCCGACGGACGCGAGATTGGCGCCGCAACTTTGGGGCCCGATTAATATGATTCTATTGTAATGAATGTAATTATGTATGTGTCTAATTGTTGTAAAATATTAATGCTTGTATGAATTCTTTTACATGTACAACAACAAAACCACACCCTGAGGAGATCTGGAGAGGAAAAAGTGTAGAAAAGAAAAAGGATTGCGAGAAAGAAAAATAAGTAAGGTAAGGCCTATTGTGCAAGCATCCTGTGTAGCTCTGTGCGGAATATCGAACCCATGTGCACATGAGATACCTTCGGTGTTTTGTGTATTTATGTGTTTATTTTTGGAGGGGATAATTATTCGTTTTGTGTATTTATATGTTTATTTTTGGAGGGGATAATTATTCGTGTGTGTATCAGTGTTAAAGATTTGTCAGTGGCTTAAAGTGAATTTATTATGGGTAAGATAGGACAACCTAAAACATCCGTACCAGAAGAACAAAATTCTGTTAATATGGAAAGTGAGGATAATTTGCAAAACGTAAACGAATCCCAAGCCACCGCCTCGGATAACATAATTTCCGGAGCGGGGGGCGAGGATCTGTGGTCGGTGAATGACGCTCCACAGCAGAATGGGAATAAAGTAACAACTCCACTGCCTGGGCAGGGGGGCCAATCGAGTGCTAGATTAAGCGGGGCACCAGTATGCTCACCGATTGCAGACCCATTTGCAGAATTTCTGCGCAGGTTAGAAGAAAGAGATAGGGAAAGAGATCAGAAACTGGCTCAGATGCTACGTGAGCAAGAGCAGCGCAATGAAGCGAAACTAGATAGGATCCAAAGCGAACTAGCCGAGATGCGGGATGCGTGCAAAGAGATCCCCGATCTTGTGCAAAGCTTAGCCGGAGATATGCAAAAATTACAGATATCGCAGGCTAGGCTTGAAGACAATGTCCAGACTTTAACCAACCGCGTGGATAATGTGGAGATAGATGCACGGAAAAGTATTGACGCATATTTGGAAGTGCAAGCTCAAAAAGTAGAAAAAGAATTAAATGAATGGCTAGAAGTAAAGGATCGCGAGATATCTGCAAAGATTGAAAGCGACGTAAAAACAGCTGTAGAACAAGCGACTGCGGCCGCGAGTGTAAATACTGACGCTAGCGCTGCCGCACTACATGCCGAATTAACACAGATTAAGTCCCGTGTGACTGCGGAGTTGCCAAATTGGCAACAGGAGGTCGCGCGGAGACTGTCTGCGTTGGAAAGCAATGTAAACAGTGGCGGACAGATCATGAATCAGACTCCGCGTACTGAATACTATAATAACGCTGACGGTAGCCAGGGTGCGAGTGCGCAACCGCAACCTAATGCGAATTATGAGCACGAGCAACACGCGATACCGTGCAGCGCACATCACGAAGTGATGAATGTCCCAGAATGTAGCAATCAGATGTGCAAAAAAGAGGACAGTGTAATAAAACACAGGACATTCCAACCCTTCAATAGCGAAAAACGAAATGTCCACCCTGTTGTATTTATTAAGAGCGTCAGGAATGTGTTTCCCAGGACATGGACGGAAAGACAAAGAATACAGTTCGTGGTCTCCTTTATTCAAGGTGACGCGGCACTGTGGGCCACCGACGTGTCCGAAAAATGTCTAACGATGCAACAGTTTGAAGGTGCATTCTTGCAAAAATTCTGGTCCGATAGCGTCCAAGAAAGACTACGAAAGGAGTTGTACAGTCCAGAAATGTACAATCCTAAGATGGGAACGTTACGCAAATATTTCGAAAAGTATATAAACAAAACCAGGTACTGGGACGAGCCAATGTCCGATCGTGATATAATCAGATTAATAAAAATGAAGTTGCCCAGTGAAATTAAAAGATATTTCATCAATGTGCCGGAATACGATATAGAACAATTCATGGAAATAGTGGATTCTGTTGACCTATTGATCGAAGATATGAAAACCGAAAACAAGTGGAACCATTCAGGCTATAATCAACACAAAGCCGATTACAATAGCAGCCACAGTAACGGTAGTAACTTAGTACCAAATGGTAACGGGAATAGGCAAGAGCACCGGCAACAGAATCAAGGCACAAACAATGGCAATGGTTATAACGGCAACGGTTATAATCGTCAAAATCGAAAGAGACATCATGATGGACGCATGAGTAATGGATATAATGGTAACGGCAATCCGCAATGGCGGAATAACCGAAACCAGTGGCGTGGTCGTAACGAACCGACACCACAGTGGCAACAAAACACAGCGCCACAATGGAACGCCAACCCAGGTCCGTCACAGAACATGTCAGGAAGTTACAACCGACCACCGCAAAACCAGAGCCATACACAATATCAAAATACACCATCGGGGAGGCAGGGCGGCCAACCCAACAGTAGCAACAACAACAACCAGAACCACAATGTGAGGTTAGTGGAAGTGACAGACAACTGTCAACCCACTAATGCTCATCCGTTAAACTAAAGACAGCCACAATACGCTCTCCGTTGTTGGCTGCAGGATGGTGTAGTGAGGGCACATTCACGGATGACAGCCATAAACTTTGTATGCTGAGATACAATGAAGGAACAAAAATAGAAAAGGAACTTGTAGACATACCGCAGAAATGTAACCGAACCGACAAAAGTGTTGTGCAGGCTATATTGCAAGCAGATATGTATGGAGCACCAATACACATAATAGTCGATACCGGTGCGTCAACCAGTGTCATGAGCGCAAATTTTTACAAGTACTTGAGTCAAAATAATAGAATACCAGTATTGCCAGTGAAGAATTGTCGTGTTACAGGTGCAATAGGTGCACAATCTCATATCATAAAGCACCAGGTGCAAGTCGAGTTTACGGTAGGAAATGAAGCAATGAAAAGCTCGTTCCTAGTAGTTAAGGGATTAGGTGTTGCTTGCATCCTGGGGATGGAATTTTTACGCCAGAGGGACGCAAAAATCGACCTCTTGTGCGGGGAAGTAAGCCTTATGAATGAGGATAGACGTGTAATTTTGCCGTTGTTGAGGACACGGGAAGTGCACGGTAAATATTGCCGGAGCTTTCAAACGAGATTCGAAGGAATACAGGTAATGAATTTATATTCTGACTTAAGTACAAGACAAGCATGTTATAAGGAGTTTATTACTGAAGACAGAGAGGAAAAAAGGAAACTGATAGCCATGAAAGTTAGGGAGTCAGAACATTTGACTGAAGCACAACAAAACGAATTGACTCAGCTACTTACAGATTATGAGAATGTGTTTTCGGAAAAACCCGGTGTTATCGAGGGCTACACCTATAACATCGAAGTGGTACCTCACGATACTTTCTGTCACGCAAACTACACCATCCTGTGGTCGAATAAGGAGGCAATTACAAAGGACTCTATCCATACAAAGACTTAAAGAAGTTCGCTCAGTAGAGCAACGTTTACATATGTGTAGTAGGTTAAGTTTAGAGTGTATTTTTTCTGTGTGTAAATGTTAAGATTTTAGTGTAACATTTAAAGACAATGAGGCACACAAGATTAGTGCGATTCAATTTTGTAGACGTTAAGGAATAATAGTATTTTTAAGCAATTGCATTTTGAAGAAAAAAATGAACGTAGGTTTAAGAATATGTTAAAAATTTCATGTTGAAAAACGCTAAAAAAAAAAAAAAAAAATATATTTAAAAAAATTTCAATAGCATTTAATGATGAAAGAATTTTTCATTAGTGTGTCATGAATATTTTTGAACTGTAGTAGTAATGAAACTTATGAAAATTTAATATTATAATGTATATGTTGTTCCATGTATTTATGTCTATACCGATCTTGAAATATGCTCAATCATAATTTACTAAACAACATGAGTGCAGGGTGTACATCACCAAAGGTACCTCATGTGTTGTGGACAAGGTACAAAGCAAATCAATAAACGCGACTACCGCTAAGCACTGTTAAAATATATTGCCATCTGCTAAGGCAGAGATTTGCACGAATTTGTAGTGTAAACAAAAGTCACAAATCTAACATTAATCTAGGAACTTGCACGCTAGGCCTAGATTATAAAATGTCTACAATAATGCGAGAGGCAAAGTTTTGTAAAGTCGAGCCTGGCTCTGGAGGGCAAGTACGCAATGAGTGGGCAGACATGACATGGGGACTTACCTCAGATGAGACGGAAATACAATTGTATAGTCAAAAAATCTGAAGGCAAGTACGACTCTAAGTGGAAAATGAAAAGAGACAAGTAGTGCGAGAGACTGGTAAAATCCAGCACTAGCCAAAATCCAGTTCAGACTGAATGAAATACATTAGTGTTTGTGAACTAATCGAAACAGTTACTTTAAGCAGTGTGAAATACTGTGAAGGTGAAACTGTGATATGGACAGTGAAGTGCTAGTATTGAACGTTCAACAGCGGTGAAGACGCCAAACGCCAATATTACGCACGAAAAACTGTGAATTTACTATAAATGTGAACTGTTAACGTGACGTGAACCCACAGTCAATATTTTTGGGACAGACTGTAGTTTCAGTGAGTACAACAATGCGAGATTGGAATGCGATGCGTGGACTGTTGCAAAACAGCGACCGCAGAAACCGCGAACGTTTGTGCTAAGCTCGTATTGGGACACTCACCAGTGCCTGCGAGTGCGGCGAAAACATAAATAATTTTGTCAAGACAAAAACTGACGTGTGATGGAAACAGTATTGCATCAAAACTTCATTCACGGGAGAAGATCCATGTCATGTATTCTGCAAGACAATGCTAGCTTGACACTCGGAAACTGGCGAAAACTTAACAACAACTGCCGCACTAATAAATGCTCCTTTCCCACTAGCGTAACCATCTGCAGCGGGAAACAAATATTACGTTGGTTGTGTGTGTGTTTCATGTACTACGTCGGAGATGCGTAGCAGAGCTGACTCCTGCCAACAAGAGCGGGGGGCGAATATCATCCCACTCCGCCACGCCCGGCCGAGACAGAAGCGCATCGCCAACGGTGCAGCCGATCAGCTGATTCTGACGTTCCGCGACGGCGAGACACACGCTGGCGTCGAGCGGGCGTTGACCTCTCCGCAGCCGCCGCGAACGCCGAGCACCGAACACACCAACCGACGCCGTCGCGAGCCAAACGTCGCGGCGTAGATCATCAACGACACCGCAATCAATTGTTTTAATGACCTCATTTTTTGCATAGTGCAACAAAAATATTTGTATGCACATCCTGTACTCCAATGACATTCCAGAAACAATTAAGTGAAAGTGACCAAAGCAGTTAGTCTGTCGCTCCGCCGAGGCTTTCCCCAGGTTTCCCTACGGCCGCGCCAAATGGGGAGCGAACAGTTGACACCCCTGGGACTTCAAGTTTATGGACTAACTCGTGATTGTATACCTTTGAACACTGCAAAAGTTGCAACCCTAAGAAGAAGCAACCAAAATAAAACTAGTTGTATTCTATGTCCTTTTGTACATGACTGCATACGTAACCAATTGTATATTATATTGTTATGTAGATAACTTCATCTGTATTACACTTTGTGTGCAACACACCTCAGTAATTACAACATACGATGTGACATATATAGACTATGAAAGAAAACTCTGCGTGTGGACACTGTGGACATGAAAGTGGAAATATTTATGTCAAAAAACACGAACATTTTTTATGACATAAACATTTCGGGGGGCAATATAGCGTCCCCAGTGCCATATTACGAAAAGACAATATTTATAAAGAAGACATTCATAATTTGTAAGAGATTTTTTTTTTATGTAGCCGTAAAATAATAATTTCTCTGTGTAGGTTTAGATTGCAAAGAAATAATTTATGACAGAATGATCTAAAGAGAAGCCCAGTTACACTCTTTTGTTAATTTTTTAGTCGACCTTACTTCTTCGCTTGTCTTGAATGTGTCTAGAGGGACATCTTGTGTGTGCTGACGAATGTAAGCATATTTGTATGAGTTAAGCATATAATATACTGATTTAAATTTATTGTGCACTTTTAATTTGTAAGAGGTGATCCCGATTTCATGTCCGCCTTCCTTGAATTAACCTGCATTCAAGTAATTTACAGCTCAACAATCGCAGCAGCCGATGCAGCCAACGACGCCATCACGTGGCGATATTAACTTATGAAAATTTAACGGAAGCTGAAAACTCGCCCGCTATTAGCATAATATCAATTTTTCTCCACAGCCGCACGAAGTTGCAGAAATACTTAGCTTTAAGATTCTTATTTTCAGTACCATAGCCGAGACCCAGAGCCAGGACTCTGACTACAATACAATGGTTAACGGAGGTAAGAAAAATACTCTCGCGCGTGTGTGGGTCGCAATTGTAATTAATAACTAAAGATTTCTTGCTTTAAAGTGAACTGACTAGCCGAGGAAATTTATATGAAAAGTTTATTACATTGCTCAACTTAAATATCATTTTTATTAAGGCCCACCACGTAAGTCGGCAACAATCAAAAAATAATAATAACAATAATAAATTATACATTAAATTACGACGGCCGACGGACGCGAGATATGGAAACGACAGGATTTTCTTTTGGGATACGACAATCACATTTCCGAACCACTAATCCTTCGTTACTGCATCCCTCACTCCCAAACATTGAAGAATTCACACGGAAATTGCGTCGCTGTGAAATACGAGTACTATGTGTTCAAAGACATTTCCTTCTAAATCGAGTAACGTTTCTATGGAAACGACAGGATTTTCTTTTGGGATACGACAATCACATTTCCGATCCACTAATCCTTCTTTACTGCATCCCTCACTCCCACACATTGAAGAATTCACACGGAAATTGCGTCGCTGTGAAATACGAGTACTATGTGTTCTAAGACATTACCTTCTAAATCGAGTAACGTTTCTATGGAAACGACAGGATTTTCTTTTGGGATACGACAATCACATTTCCGATCCACTAATCCTTCTTTACTGCATCCCTCACTCCCACACATTGAAGAATTCACACGGAAATTGCGTCGCTGTGAAATACGAGTACTATGTGTTCTAAGACATTTCCTTCTAAGTCGAGTAACGTTTCTATGGAAACGACAGGATTTTCTTTTGGGATACGACAATCTCATTTCCGATCCGCTAATCCTTCTTTACTGCATCCCTCACTCCCAAACATTGACGAATTCACACGGAAATTCCGTCGCTGTGAAATACGAGTACTATGTGTTCTAAGACATTTCCTTCTAAATCGAGTAACGTTTCTATGGAAACGACAGGATTTTCTTTTGGGATACGACAATCACATTTACGATCCACTAATCCTTCTTTACTGCATCCCTCACTCCCACACATTGAAGAATTCACACGGAAACTCCGTCGCTGTGAAATACGAGTACTATGTGTTCTAAGACATTTCCTTCTAAATCGAGTAACGTTTCTATGGAAACGACAGGATTTTCTTTTGGGATACGACACTCACATTTCCGATCCACTAATCCTTCTTTACTGCATCCCTCACTCCCAAACATTGAAGAATTCACACGGAAATTGCGTCGCTGTGAAATACGAGTACTATGTGTTCTAAGACATTTTCTTCTAAATCGAGTAACGTTTCTATGGAAACGACAGGATTTTCTTTTGGGATACAACAATCACATTTCCGATCCACTAATCCTTCTTTACTGCATCCCTCACTCCCACACATTGAAGAATTCATACGGAAATTGCGTCGCTGTGAAATACGAGTACTACGTGTTCTAAGACATTTCCTTCTAAATCGAGTAACGTTTCTATGGAAACGACAGGAGTTTCTTTTGGGATACGACAATCACATTTCCGATCCACTAATCCTTCTTTACTGCATCCCTCACTCCCACACATTGAAGAATTCACACGGAAATTGCGTCGCTGTGAAATACGAGTACTATGTGTTCTAAGACATTTCCTTCTAAATAGAGTAACGTTTCTATGGAAACGACAGGATTTTCTTTTGGGATACGTCAATCACATTTCCGATCCACTAATCCTTCTTTACTGCATCCCTCACTCCCACACATTGAAGAATTCACACGGAAATTGCGTCGCTGTGAAATACGAGTACTATGTGTTCTAAGACATTTCCTTCTAAATCGAGTAACGTTTCTACGGAAACGACAGGATTTTCTTTTGGGATACGACAATCACATTTCCGATCCACTAATCCTTCTTTACTGCATCCCTCACTCCCACACATTGAAGAATTCACACGGAAATTGCGTCGCTGTGAAATACGAGTACTATGTGTTCTAAGACATTTCCTTCTAAATCGGGTAACGTTTCTATGGAAACGACAGGATTTTCTTTTGGGATACGACAATCACATTTCCGATCCACTAATCCTTCTTTACTGCATCCCTCACTCCCACACATTCAAGAATTCACACGGAAATTGCGTCGCTGTGAAATACGTGTACTATGTGTTCTAAGACATTTCCTTCTAAATCGAGTAACGTTTCTATGGAAACGACAGGATTTTCTTTTGGGATACGACAATCACATTTCCGATCCACTAATCCTTCTTTACTGCATTCCTCACTCCCAAACATTGACGAATTCACACGGAAATTCCGTCGCTGTGAAATACGAGTAATATGTGTTCTAAGACATTTCCTTCCAAGTCGAGTAACGTTTCTATGGAAACGACAGGATTTTCTTTTGGGATACGACAATCACATTTCTGATCCACTAATCCTTCTTTACTGCATCCCTCACTCCCACACATTGAAGAATGCACACGGAAATTGCGTCGCTGTGAAATACGAGTACTATGTGTTCTAAGACATTTCCTTCTAAATCGAGTAACGTTTCTATGGAAACGACAGGATTTTCTTTTGGGATACGACAATCACATTTCCGATCCACTAATCCTTCTTTACTGCATCCCTCACTCCCACACATTGAAGAATTCACACGGAAATTCCGTCGCTGTGAAATACGAGTACTATGTGTTCTAAGACATTTCCTTCTAAATCGAGTAACGTTTCTATGGAAACGACAGGATTTTCTTTTGGGATACGACAATCACATTTCCGATCCACTAATCCTTCTTTACTGCATTCCTCACTCCCAAACATTGACGAATTCACACGGAAATTCCGTCGCTGTGAAATACGAGTAATATGTGTTCTAAGACATTTCCTTCCAAGTCGAGTAACGTTTCTATGGAAACGACAGGATTTTCTTTTGGGATACGACAATCACATTTACGATCCACTAATCCTTCTTTACTGCATCCCTCACTCCCACACATTGAAGAATTCACACGGAAATTGCGTCGCTGTGAAATACGAGTACTATGTGTTCTAAGACATTTCCTTCTAAATCGAGTAACGTTTCTATGGAAACGACAGGATTTTCTTTTGGGATACGACAATCACATTTACGATCCACTAATCCTTCTTTACTGCATCCCTCACTCCCACACATTGAAGAATTCACACGGAAATTCCGTCGCTGTGAAATACGAGTACTATGTGTTCTAAGACATTTCCTTCTAAATCGAGTAACGTTTCTATGGAAACGACAGGATTTTCTTTTGGGATACGACAATCACATTTCCGATCCACTAATCCTTCTTTACTGCATCCCTCACTCCCACACATTGAAGAATTCACACGGAAATTGCGTCGCTGTGAAATACGAGTACTATGTGTTCTAAGACATTTCCTTCTAAATCGAGTAACGTTTCTATGGAAACGACAGGATTTTCTTTTGGGATACGACAATCACATTTCTGATCCACTAATCCTTCTTTACTGCATCCCTCACTCCCACACATTGAAGAATTCACACGGAAATAGCGTCGCAGTGAAATACGAGTACTATGTGTTCTAAGACATTTCCTTCTAATTCGAGTAACGTTTCTATGGAAACGACAGGATTTTCTTTTGGGATACGACAATCACATTTCCGATCCACTAATCCTTCTTTACTGCATCCCTCACTCCCACACATTGAAGAATTCACACGGAAATTGCGTCGCTGTGAAATACGAGTACTATGTGTTCTAAGACATTTCCTTCTAAATCGAGTAACGTTTCTATGGAAACGACAGGATTTTCTTTTGGGATACGACAATCACATTTCCGATCCACTAATCCTTCTTTACTGCATTCCTCACTCCCAAACATTGACGAATTCACACGGAAATTGCGTCGCTGTGAAATACGAGTAATATGTGTTCTAAGACATTTCCTTCCAAGTCGAGTAACGTTACTATGGAAACGACAGGATTTTCTTTTGGGATACGACAATTTCATTTCCGATCCGCTAATCCTTCTTTACTGCATCCCTCACTCCCACACATTGAAGAATTCACACGGATATTCCGTCGCTGTGAAATACGAGTACTATGTGTTCTAAGACATTTCCTTCTAAATCGAGTAACGTTTCTATGGAAACGACAGGATTTTCTTTTGGCATACGACAATCACATTTCCGAACCACTAATCCTTCGTTACTGCATCCCTCACTCCCAAACATTGAAGAATTCACACGGAAATTGCGTCGCTGTGAAATACGAGTACTATGTGTTCAAAGACATTTCCTTCTAAATCGAGTAACGTTTCTATGGAAACGACAGGATTTTCTTTTGGGATACGACAATCACATTTCCGATCCACTAATCCTTCTTTACTGCATCCCTCACTCCCACACATTGAAGAATTCACACGGAAATTGCGTCGCTGTGAAATACGAGTACTATGTGTTCTAAGACATTACCTTCTAAATCGAGTAACGTTTCTATGGAAACGACAGGATTTTCTTTTGGGATACGACAATCACATTTCCGATCCACTAATCCTTCTTTACTGCATCCCTCACTCCCACACATTGAAGAATTCACACGGAAATTGCGTCGCTGTGAAATACGAGTACTATGTGTTCTAAGACATTTCCTTCTAAATCGAGTAACGTTTCTATGGAAACGACAGGATTTTCTTTTGGGATATGACAATCACATTTCCGATCCACTAATCCTTCTTTACTGCATCCCTCACTCCCAAACATTGACGAATTCACACGGAAATTGCGTCGCTGTGAAATACGAGTACTATGTGTTCTAAGACATTTCCTTCTAAGTCGAGTAACGTTTCTATGGAAACGACAGGATTTTCTTTTGGGATACGACAATCTCATTTCCGATCCGCTAATCCTTCTTTACTGCATCCCTCACTCCCAAACATTGACGAATTCACACGGAAATTCCGTCGCTGTGAAATACGAGTACTATGTGTTCTAAGACATTTCCTTCTAAATCGAGTAACGTTTCTATGGAAACGACAGGATTTTCTTTTGGGATACGACAATCACATTTACGATCCACTAATCCTTCTTTACTGCATCCCTCACTCCCACACATTGAAGAATTCACACGGAAACTCCGTCGCTGTGAAATACGAGTACTATGTGTTCTAAGACATTTCCTTCTAAATCGAGTAACGTTTCTATGGAAACGACAGGATTTTCTTTTGGGATACGACACTCACATTTCCGATCCACTAATCCTTCTTTACTGCATCCCTCACTCCCAAACATTGAAGAATTCACACGGAAATTGCGTCGCTGTGAAATACGAGTACTATGTGTTCTAAGACATTTTCTTCTAAATCGAGTAACGTTTCTATGGAAACGACAGGATTTTCTTTTGGGATACGACAATCACATTTCCGATCCACTAATCCTTCTTTACTGCATCCCTCACTCCCACACATTGAAGAATTCACACGGAAATTGCGTCGCTGTGAAATACGAGTACTACGTGTTCTAAGACATTTCCTTCTAAATCGAGTAACGTTTCTATGGAAACGACAGGAGTTTCTTTTGGGATACGACAATCACATTTCCGATCCACTAATCCTTCTTTACTGCATCCCTCACTCCCACACATTGAAGAATTCACACGGAAATTGCGTCGCTGTGAAATACGAGTACTATGTGTTCTAAGACATTTCCTTCTAAATAGAGTAACGTTTCTATGGAAACGACAGGATTTTCTTTTGGGATACGTCAATCACATTTCCGATCCACTAATCCTTCTTTACTGCATCCCTCACTCCCACACATTGAAGAATTCACACGGAAATTGTGTCGCTGTGAAATACGAGTACTATGTGTTCTAAGACATTTCCTTCTAAATCGAGTAACGTTTCTATGGAAACGACAGGATTTTCTTTTGGGATACGACAATCACATTTCCGATCCACTAATCCTTCTTTACTGCATCCCTCACTCCCACACATTGAAGAATTCACACGGAAATTGCGTCGCTGTGAAATACGAGTACTACGTGTTCTAAGACATTTCCTTCTAAATCGAGTAACGTTTCTATGGAAACGACAGGAGTTTCTTTTGGGATACGACAATCACATTTCCGATCCACTAATCCTTCTTTACTGCATCCCTCACTCCCACACATTGAAGAATTCACACGGAAATTGCGTCGCTGTGAAATACGAGTACTATGTGTTCTAAGACATTTCCTTCTAAATCGGGTAACGTTTCTATGGAAACGACAGGATTTTCTTTTGGGATGCGACAATCACATTTCCGATCCACTAATCCTTCTTTACTGCATCCCTCACTCCCACACATTCAAGAATTCACACGGAAATTGCGTCGCTGTGAAATACGAGTACTATGTGTTCTAAGACATTTCCTTCTAAATCGAGTAACGTTTCTATGGAAACGACAGGATTTTCTTTTGGGATACGACAATCACATTTCCGATCCATTAATCCTTCTTTACTGCATCCCTCACTCCCAAACATTGACGAATTGACACGGAAATTGCGTCGCTATGAAATACGAGTACTATGTGATCTAAGACATTTCCTTCTAAATCGAGTAACGTTTCTATGGAAACGACAGGATTTTCTTTTGGGATACGACAATCACATTTCCGATCCACTAATCCTTCTTTACTGCATCCCTCACTCCCACACATTGAAGAATTCACACGGAAATTGCGTCGCTGTGAAATACGAGTACTATGTGTTCTAAGACATTTCCTTCTAAATCGAGTAACATTTCTATGGAAACGACAGGATTTTCTTTTGGGATACGACAATCACATTCCCGATCCACTAATCCTTCTTTACTACATCCCTCACTCCCACACATTGATGAATTCACACGGAAATGGCGTCGCTGTGAAATACGAGTACTATGTGTTCTAAGACATTTCCTTCTAAATCGAGTAACGTTTCTATGGAAACGACAGGATTTTCTTTTGGGATACGACAATCACATTTCCGATCCACTAATCCTTCTTTACTGCATCCCTCACTCCCACACATTGAAGAATTCACACGGAAATTGCGTCGCTGTGAAATACGAGTACTATGTGTTCTAAGACATTTCCTTCTAAATCGAGTAACGTTTCTATGGAAACGACAGGATTTTCTTTTGGGATATGACAATCACATTTCCGATCCACTAATCCTTCTTTACTGCATCCCTCACTCCCAAACATTGACGAATTCACACGGAAATTGCGTCGCTGTGAAATACGAGTACTATGTGTTCTAAGACATTTCCTTCTAAGTCGAGTTACGTTTCTATGGAAACGACAGGATTTTCTTTTGGGATACGACAATCTTATTTCCGACCCGCTAATCCTTCTTTACTGCATCCCTAACTCCCAAACATTGACGAATTCACACGGAAATTCCGTCGCTGTGAAATACGAGTACTATGTGTTCTAAGACATTTCCTTCTAAATCGAGTAACGTTTCTATGGAAACGACAGGATTTTCTTTTGGGATACGACAATCACATTTCCGATCCACTAATCCTTCTTTGCTGCATCCCTCACTCCCACACATTGAAGAATTCACACGGAAATTGCGTCGCTGTGAAATACGAGCACTATGTGTTCTAAGACATTTCCTTCTAAATCGAGTAACGTTTCTATAGAAACGACAGGATTTTCTTTTGGGATACGACAATCACATTTCCGATCCACTAATCCTTCTTTACTGCATCCTTCACTCCCACACATTGAAGAATTCACACGGAAATTACGTCGCTGTGAAATACGAGTACTATGTGTTCTAAGACATTTCCTTCTAAATCGAGTAACGTTTCTATGGAAACGAGAGGATTTTCTTTTGGGATACGACAATCACATTTACGATCCACTAATCCTTCTTTACTGCATCCCTCACTCCCACACATTGAAGAATTCACACGGAAACTCCGTCGCTGTGAAATACGAGTACTATGTGTTCTAAGACATTTCCTTCTAAATCGAGTAACGTTTCTATGGAAACGACAGGATTTTCTTTTGGGATACGACAATCACATTTCCGATCCACTAATCCTTCTTTACTGCATCCCTCACTCCCAAACATTGAAGAAATCACACGGAAATAGCGTCGCTGTGAAATACGAGTACTATGTGTTCTAAGACATTTCCTTCTAAATCGAGTAACGTTTCTATGGAAACGACAGGATTTTCTTTTGGGATACGACAATCACATTTCCGATCCACTAATCCTTCTTTACTGCATCCCTCACTCCCACACATTGAAGAATTCACACGGAAATTGCGTCGCTGTGAAATACGAGTACTATGTGTTCTAAGACATTTCCTTCTAAATCGAGTAACGTTTCAATGGAAACGACAGGATTTTCTTTTGGGATACGACAATCACATTTCCGATCCACTAATCCTTCTTTACTGCATCCCTCACTCCCACACATTGAAGAATTCACACGGAAATTGCGTCGCTGTGAAATACGAGTACTATGTGTTCTAAGACATTTCCTTCTAAATAGAGTAACGTTTCTATGGAAACGACAGGATTTTCTTTTGGGATACGTCAATCACATTTCCGATCCACTAATCCTTCTTTACTGCATCCCTCACTCCCACACATTGAAGAATTCACACGGAAATTGCGTCGCTGTGAAATACGAGTACTATGTGTTCTAAGACATTTCCTTCTAAATCGAGTAACGTTTCAATGGAAACGACAGGATTTTCTTTTGGGATACGACAATCACATTTCCGATCCACTAATCCTTCTTTACTGCATCCCACACTCCCACACATTGAAGAATTCACACGGAAATTGCGTCGCTGTGAAATACGAGTACTATGTGTTCTAAGACATTTCCTTCTAAATCGAGTAACGTTTATATGGAAACGACAGGATTTTCTTTTGGGATACGACAATCACATTTCCGATCCACTAATCCTTCTTTACTGCATCCCTCACTCCCACACATTGAAGAATTCACACGGAAATTGCGTCGCTGTGAAATACGAGTACTATGTGTTCTAAGACATTTCCTTCTAAATCGAGTAACGTTTCAATGGAAACGACAGGATTTTCTTTTAGGATACGACAATCACATTTCCGATCCACTAATCCTTCTTTACTGCATCCCTCACTCCCAAACATTGACGAATTCACACGGAAATTGCGTCGCTATGAAATACGAGTACTATGTGATCTAAGACATTTCCTTCTAAATCGAGTAACGTTTCTATGGAAACGACAGGATTTTGTTTTGGGATACGACAATCACATTTCCGATCCACTTATCCTTCTTTACTGCTTACCTCACTCCCACACATTGAAGAATTCACACGGAAATTGCGTCGCTGTAAAATACGAGTACTATGTGTTCTAAGACATTTCCTTCTAAATCGAGTAACGTTTCTATGGAAACGACAGGATTTTCTTTTGGGATACGACAATCACATTTACGATCCACTAATCCTTCTTTACTGCATCCCTCACTCCCAAACATTGACGAATTCACACGGAAATTGCGTCGCTGTGAAATACGAGTACTATGTGTTCTAAGACATTTCCTTCTAAGTCGAGTAACGTTTCTATGGAAACGACAGGATTTTCTTTTGGGATACGACAATCTCATTTCCGATCCGCTAATCCTTCTTTACTGCATCCCTCACTCCCAAACATTGACGAATTCACACGGAAATTCCGTCGCTGTGAAATACGAGTACTATGTGTTCTAAGACATTTCCTTCTAAATCGAGTAACGTTTCTATGGAAACGACAGGATTTTCTTTTGGGATACGACAATCACATTTACGATCCACTAATCCTTCTTTACTGCATCCCTCACTCCCACACATTGAAGAATTCACACGGAAACTCCGTCGCTGTGAAATACGAGTACTATGTGTTCTAAGACATTTCCTTCTAAATCGAGTAACGTTTCTATGGAAACGACAGGATTTTCTTTTGGGATACGACACTCACATTTCCGATCCACTAATCCTTCTTTACTGCATCCCTCACTCCCAAACATTGAAGAATTCACACGGAAATTGCGTCGCTGTGAAATACGAGTACTATGTGTTCTAAGACATTTTCTTCTAAATCGAGTAACGTTTCTATGGAAACGACAGGATTTTCTTTTGGGATACGACAATCACATTTCCGATCCACTAATCCTTCTTTACTGCATCCCTCACTCCCACACATTGAAGAATTCACACGGAAATTGCGTCGCTGTGAAATACGAGTACTACGTGTTCTAAGACATTTCCTTCTAAATCGAGTAACGTTTCTATGGAAACGACAGGAGTTTCTTTTGGGATACGACAATCACATTTCCGATCCACTAATCCTTCTTTACTGCATCCCTCACTCCCACACATTGAAGAATTCACACGGAAATTGCGTCGCTGTGAAATACGAGTACTATGTGTTCTAAGACATTTCCTTCTAAATAGAGTAACGTTTCTATGGAAACGACAGGATTTTCTTTCGGGATACGTCAATCACATTTCCGATCCACTAATCCTTCTTTACTGCATCCCTCACTCCCACACATTGAAGAATTCACACGGAAATTGCGTCGCTGTGAAATACGAGTACTATGTGTTCTAAGACATTTCCTTCTAAATCGAGTAACGTTTCTATGGAAACGACAGGATTTTCTTTTGGGATACGACAATCACATTTCCGATCCACTAATCCTTCTTTACTGCATCCCTCACTCCCACACATTGAAGAATTCACACGGAAACTGCGTCGCTGTGAAATACGAGTACTATGTGTTCTAAGACATTTCCTTCTAAATCGAGTAACGTTTCTATAGAAACGACAGGATTTTCTTTTGGGATACGATAATCACATTTCCGATCCACTAATCCTTCTTTACTGCATCCCTCACTCCCAAACATTGACGAATTCACACGGAAATTCCGTCGCTATGAAATACGAGTACTATGTGTTCTAAGACATTTCCTTCTAAATCGAGTAACGTTTCTATGGAAACGACAGGATTTTCTTTTGGGGTATGACAATCTCATTTCCGATCCGCTATTCCTTCTTTACTGCATCCCTCACTCCCACACATTGAAGAATTCACACGGAAATTGCGTCGCTGTGAAATACGAGTACTATGTGTTCTAAGACATTTCCTTCTAAATCAAGTAACGTTTCTATGGAAACGACAGGATTTTCTTTCGGGATACGTCAATCACATTTCCGATCCACTAATCCTTCTTTACTGCATCCCTCACTCCCACACATTGAAGAATTCACACGGAAATTGCGTCGCTGTGAAAGACGAGTACTATGTGTTCTAAGACATTTCCTTCTAAATCGAGTAACGTTTCTATGGAAACGACAGGATTTTATTTTGGGTTACGACAATCACATTTCCGATCCACTAATCCTTCTTTACTGCATCCCTCACTCCCACACATTGAAGAATTCACACGGAAATTGCGTCGCTGTGAAATACGAGTACTATGTGTTCTAAGACATTTCCTTCTAAATCGAGTAACGTTTCTATGGAAACGACAGGATTTTCTTTCGGGATACGATAATCACATTTCCGATCCACTAATCCTTCTTTACTGCATCCCTCACTCCCAAACATTGACGAATTCACACGGAAGTTCCGTCGCTATGAAATACGAGTACTATGTGTTCTAAGACATTTCCTTCTAAATCGTGTAACGTTTCTATGGAAACGACAGGATTTTCTTTCGGGATACGTCAATCACATTTCCGATCCACTAATCCTTCTTTACTGCATCCCTCACTCCCACACATTGAAGAATTCACACGGAAATTGCGTCGCTGTGAAATACGAGTACTATGTGTTCTAAGACATTTCCTTCTAAATCGAGTAACGTTTCTATGGAAACGACAGGTTTTTTTTTCGGGATACGTCAATCACATTTCCCATCCACTAATCCTTCTTTACTGCATCCCTCACTCCCACACATTGAAGAATTCACACGGAAATTGCGTCGCTGTGAAATACGAGTACTATGTGTTCTAAGACACTTCCTTCTAAATCGAGTAACGTTTCTATGGAAACGACAGGATTTTCTTTTGGGATACGACAATCACATTTCCGATCCGCTAATCCTTGTTTACTGCATCCCTCACTCCCACACATTGAAGAATTCACACGGAAATTGCGTCGCTGTGAAATACGAGTACTATGTGTTCTAAGACATTTCCTTCTACGTCGAGTAACGTTTCTATGGAAACGACAGGATTTTCTTTCGGGATACGTCAATCACATTTCCGATCCACTAATCCTTCTTTACTGCATCCCTCACTCCCACACATTGAAGAATTCACACGGAAATTTCGTCGCTGTGAAATACGAATACTATGTGTTCTAAGACATTTCCTTCTAAATCGAGTAACGTCTCTATGGAAACGACAGGATTTTCTTTCGGGATACGTCAATCACATTTCCGATCCACTAATCCTTCTTTACTGCATCCCTCACTCCCACACATTGAAGAAATCACACGGAAATTGCGTCGCTGTGAAATACGAGTACTATGTGTTCTAAGACATTTCCTTCTAAATCGAGTAACGTTTCTATGGAAACGACAGGATTTTCTTTTGGGATACGACAATCACATTTCCGATCCGCTAATCCTTCTTTACTGCATCCCTCACTCCCACACATTGAAGAATTCACACGGAAATTGCGTCGCTGTGAAATACGAGTACTATGTGTTCTAAGACATTTCCTTCTAAATCGAGTAACGTTTCTATGGAAACGACAGGATTTTCTTTTGGGATACGACAATCACATTTCCGATCCACTAATCCTACTTTACTGCATCCCTCACTCCCACACATTGAAGAATTCACACGGAAATTGCGTCGCTGTGAAATACGAGTACTATGTGTTCTAAGACATTTCCTTCTAAATCGATTAACGTTTCTATGGAAACGACAGGATTTTCTTTTGGGATACGACAATCTCATTTCCGATCCACTAATCCTTCTTTACTGCATCCCTCACTCCGACACATTGAAGTATTCACACGGAAATTGCGCCGCTGTGAAATACGAGTACTATGTGTTCTAAGACATTTCCTTCTAAATCGAGTAACGTTTCTATGGAAACGACAGGATTTTCTTTTGGGATACGACAATCACATTTACGATCCACTAATCCTTCCTTACTGCATCCCTCACTCCCACACATTGAAGAATTCACACGGAAATTGCGTCGCTGTGAAATACGAGTACTATGTGTTCTAAGACATTTCCTTCTAAATCGAGTAACGTTTCTATGGAAACGACAGGATTTTCTTTTGGGATACGACAATCACATTTCCGATCCACTATTCCTTCTTTACTGCATCCCTCACTCCCAAACATTGAAGAATTCACACGGAAATTGCGTCGCTGTGAAATACGAGTACTATGTGTTCTAAGACATTTCCTTCTAAATCGAGTAACGTTTCTATGGAAACGACAGGATTTTCTTTTGGGATACGACAATCACATTTCCGATCCACTAATCCTTCTTTACTGCATCCCTCACTCCCACACATTGAAGAATTCACACGGAAATTGCGTCGCTGTGAAATACGAGTTCTATGTGTTCTAAGACATTTCCTTCTAAATCGAGTAACGTTTCTATGGAAACGACAGGATTTTCTTTTGGGATACGACAATCACATTTCCGATCCACTAATCCTTCTTTACTGCATCCCTCACTCCCACACATTGAAGAATTCACACGGAAATTGCGTCGCTGTGAAATACGAGTACTATGTGTTCTAAGACATTTCCTTCTAAATCGTGTAACGTTTCCATGGAAACGACAGGATTTTCTTTCGGGATACGTCAATCACATTTCCGATCCACTAATCCTTCTTTACTGCATCCCTCACTCCCACACATTGAAGAATTCACACGGAAATTTCGTCGCTGTGAAATACGAGGACTATGTGTTCTAAGACATTTCCTTCTAAATCGAGTAACGTTTCTATGGAAACGACAGGATTTTCTTTCGGGATACGTCAATCACATTTCCGATCCACTAATCCTTCTTTACTGCATCCCTCACTCCCACATATTGAAGAATTCACACGGAAATTGCGTCGCTGTGAAATACGAGTACTATGTGTTCTAAGACATTTCCTTCTAAATCGAGTAACGTTTCTATGGAAACGACAGGATTTTCTTTTGGGATACGACAATCACATTTCCGATCCACTAATCCTTCTTTACTGCATCCCTCACTCCCACACATTGAAGAATTCACACGGAAATTGCGTCGCTGTGAAATACGAGTACTATGTGTTCTAAGACACTTCCTTCTAAATCGAGTAACGTTTCTATGGAAACGACAGGATTTTCTTTTGGGATACGACAATCACATTTCCGATCCGCTAATCCTTCTTTACTGCATCCCTCACTCCCACACATTGAAGAATTCACACGGAAATTGCGTCGCTGTGAAATACGAGTACTATGTGTTCTAAGACATTTCCTTCTACGTCGAGTAACGTTTCTATGGAAACGACAGGATTTTCTTTCGGGATACGTCAATCACATTTCCGATCCACTAATCCTTCTTTACTGCATCCCTCACTCCCACACATTGAAGAATTCACACGGAAATTTCGTCGCTGTGAAATACGAGTACTATGTGTTCTAAGACATTTCCTTCTAAATCGAGTAACGTTTCTATGGAGACGACAGGATTTTCTTTCGGGATACGTCAATCACATTTCCGATCCACTAATCCTTCTTTACTGCATCCCTCACTCCCACACATTGAAGAATTCACACGGAAATTGCGTCGCTGTGAAATACGAGTACTATGTGTTCTAAGACATTTCCTTCTAAATCGAGTAACGTTTCTATGGAAACGACAGGATTTTCTTTTGGGATACGACAATCATATTTCCGATCCGCTAATCCTTCTTTACTGCATCCCTCACTCCCACACATTGAAGAATTCACACGGAAATTGCGTCGCTGTGAAATACGAGTACTATGTGTTCTAAGACATTTCCTTCTAAATCGAGTAACGTTTCTATGGAAACGACAGGATTTTCTTTTGGGATACGACAATCACATTTCCGATCCACTAATCCTTCTTTACTGCATCCCTCACTCCCACACATTGAAGAATTCACACGGAAATTGCGTCGCTGTGAAATACGAGTACTATGTGTTCTAAGACATTTCCTTCTAAATCGATTAACGTTTCTATGGAAACGACAGGATTTTCTTTTGGGATACGACAATCTCATTTCCGATCCACTAATCCTTCTTTACTGCATCCCTCACTCCGTCACATTGAAGTATTCACACGGAAATTGCGCCGCTGTGAAATACGAGTACTATGTGTTCTAAGACATTTCCTTCTAAATCGAGTAACGTTTCTATGGAAACGACAGGATTTTCTTTTGGGATACGACAATCACATTTACGATCCACTAATCCTACCTTACTGCATCCCTCACTCCCACACATTGAAGAATTCACACGGAAATTGCGTCGCTGTGAAATACGAGTACTATGTGTTCTAAGACATTTCCTTCTAAATCGAGTAACGTTTCTATGGAAACGACAGGATTTTCTTTTGGGATACGACAATCACATTTCCGATCCACTATTCCTTCTTTACTGCATCCCTCACTCCCAAACATTGAAGAATTCACACGGAAATTGCGTCGCTGTGAAGTACGAGTACTATGTGTTCTAAGACATTTCCTTCTAAATCGAGTAACGTTTCTATGGAAACGACAGGATTTTCTTTTGGGATACGACAATCACATTTCCGATCCACTAATCCTTCTTTACTGCATCCCTCACTCCCACACATTGAAGAATTCACACGGAAATTGCGTCGCTGTGAAATACGAGTACTATGTGTTCTAAGACATTTCCTTCTAAATCGAGTAACGTTTCTATGGAAACGACAGGATTTTCTTTTGGGATACGACAATCATATTTCCGATCCGCTAATCCTTCTTTACTGCATCCCTCACTCCCACACATTGAAGAATTCACACGGAAATTGCGTCGCTGTGAAATACGAGTACTATGTGTTCTAAGACATTTCCTTCTAAATCGAGTAACGTTTCTATGGAAACGACAGGATTTTCTTTTGGGATACGACAATCACATTTCCGACCCACTAATCCTTCTTTACTGCATCCCTCACTCCCACACATTGAAGAATTCACACGGAAATTGCGTCGCTGTGAAATACGAGTACTATGTGTTCTAAGACATTTCCTTCTAAATCGATTAACGTTTCTATGGAAACGACAGGATTTTCTTTTGGGATACGACAATCTCATTTCCGATCCACTAATCCTTCTTTACTGCATCCCTCACTCCGTCACATTGAAGTATTCACACGGAAATTGCGCCGCTGTGAAATACGAGTACTATGTGTTCTAAGACATTTCCTTCTAAATCGAGTAACGTTTCTATGGAAACGACAGGATTTTCTTTTGGGATACGACAATCACATTTACGATCCACTAATCCTACCTTACTGCATCCCTCACTCCCACACATTGAAGAATTCACACGGAAATTGCGTCGCTGTGAAATACGAGTACTATGTGTTCTAAGACATTTCCTTCTAAATCGAGTAACGTTTCTATGGAAACGACAGGATTTTCTTTTGGGATACGACAATCACATTTCCGATCCACTATTCCTTCTTTACTGCATCCCTCACTCCCAAACATTGAAGAATTCACACGGAAATTGCGTCGCTGTGAAGTACGAGTACTATGTGTTCTAAGACATTTCCTTCTAAATCGAGTAACGTTTCTATGGAAACGACAGGATTTTCTTTTGGGATACGACAATCACATTTCCGATCCACTAATCCTTCTTTACTGCATCCCTCACTCCCACACATTGAAGAATTCACACGGAAATTGCGTCGCTGTGAAATACGAGTACTATGTGTTCTAAGACATTTCCTTCTAAATCGAGTAACGTTTCTATGGAAACGACAGGATTTTCTTTTGGGATACGACAATCACATTTCCGATCCACTAATCCTTCTTTACTGCATCCCTCACTCCCACACATTGAAGAATTCACACGGAAATTGCGTCGCTGTGAAATACGAGTACTATGTGTTCTAAGACATTTCCTTCTAAATCGTGTAACGTTTCTATGGAAACGACAGGATTTTCTTTCGGGATACGTCAATCACATTTCCGATCCACTAATCCTTCTTTACTGCATCCCTCACTCCCACACATTGAAGAATTCACACGGAAATTTCGTCGCTGTGAAATACGAGGACTATGTGTTCTAAGACATTTCCTTCTAAATCGAGTAACGTTTCTATGGAAACGACAGGATTTTCTTTCGGGATACGTCAATCACATTTCCGATCCACTAATCCTTCTTTACTGCATCCCTCACTCCCACATATTGAAGAATTCACACGGAAATTGCGTCGCTGTGAAATACGAGTACTATGTGTTCTAAGACATTTCCTTCTAAATCGAGTAACGTTTCTATGGAAACGACAGGATTTTCTTTTGGGATACGACAATCACATTTCCGATCCACTAATCCTTCTTTACTGCATCCCTCACTCCCACACATTGAAGAATTCACACGGAAACTGCGTCGCTGTGAAATACGAGTACTATGTGTTCTAAGACATTTCCTTCTAAATCGAGTAACGTTTCTATGGAAACGACAGGATTTTCTTTTGGGGTACGACAATCTCATTTCCGATCCGCTAATCCTTCTTTACTGCATCCCTCACTCCCACACATTGAAGAATTCACACGGAAATTGCGTCGCTGTGAAATACGAGTACTATGTGTTTAAGACATTTCCTTCTAAATCAAGTAACGTTTCTATGGAAACGACAGGATTTTCTTTCGGGATACGTCAATCACATTTCCGATCCACTAATCCTTCTTTACTGCATCCCTCACTCCCACACATTGAAGAATTCACACGGAAATTGCGTCGCTGTGAAAGACGAGTACTATGTGTTCTAAGACATTTCCTTCTAAATCGAGTAACGTTTCTATGGAAACGACAGGATTTTCTTTTGGGTTACGACAATCACATTTCCGATCCACTAATCCTTCTTTACTGCATCCCTCACTCCCACACATTGAAGAATTCACACGGAAATTGCGTCGCTGTGAAATACGAGTACTATGTGTTCTAAGACATTTCCTTCTAAATCGAGTAACGTTTCTATGGAAACGACAGGATTTTCTTTCGGGATACGATAATCACATTTCCGATCCACTAATCCTTCTTTACTGCATCCCTCACTCCCAAACATTGACGAATTCACACGGAAGTTCCGTCGCTATGAAATACGAGTACTATGTGATCTAAGACATTTGCTTCTAAATCGAGTAACGTTTCTATGGAAACGACAGGATTTTCTTTCGGGATACGTCAATCACATTTCCGATCCACTAATCCTTCTTTACTGCATCCCTCACTCCCACACATTGAAGAATTCACACGGAAATTGCGTCGCTGTGAAATACGAGTACTATGTGTTCTAAGACATTTCCTTCTAAATCGAGTAACGTTTCTATGGAAACGACAGGTTTTTCTTTCGGGATACGTCAATCACATTTCCCATCCACTAATCCTTCTTTACTGCATCCCTCACTCCCACACATTGAAGAATTCACACGGAAATTGCGTCGCTGTGAAATACGAGTACTATGTGTTCTAAGACACTTCCTTCTAAATCGAGTAACGTTTCTATGGAAACGACAGGATTTTCTTTTGGGATACGACAATCACATTTCCGATCCGCTAATCTTTCTTTACTGCATCCCTCACTCCCACACATTGAAGAATTCACACGGAAATTGCGTCGCTGTGAAATACGAGAACTATGTGTTCTAAGACATTTCCTTCTACATCGAGTAACGTTTCTATGGAAACGACAGGATTTTCTTTCGGGATACGTCAATCACATTTCCGATCCACTAATCCTTCTTTACTGCATCCCTCACTCCCACACATTGAAGAATTCACACGGAAATTTCGTCGCTGTGAAATACGAGTACTATGTGTTCTAAGACATTTCCTTCTAAATCGAGTAACGTTTCTATGGAAACGACAGGATTTTCTTTCGGGATACGTCAATCACATTTCCGATCCACTAATCCTTCTTTACTGCATCCCTCACTCCCACACATTGAAGAATTCACACGGAAATTGCGTCGCTGTGAAATACGAGTACTATGTGTTCTAAGACATTTCCTTCTAAATCGAGTAACGTTTCTATGGAAACGACAGGATTTTCTTTTGGGATACGACAATCACATTTCCGATCCGCTAATCCTTCTTTTACTGCATCCCTCACTCCCACACATTGAAGAATTCACACGGAAATTGCGTCGCTGTGAAATACGTGTACTATGTGATCTAAGACATTTCCTTCTAAATCAAGTAACGTTTCTATGGAAACGACAGGATTTTCTTTCGGGATACGTTAATCACATTTCCGATCCACTAATCCTTCTTTACTGCATCCCTCACTCCCACACATTGAAGAATTCACACGGAAATTTCGTCGCTGTGAAATACGAGTACTATGTGTTCTAAGACATTTCCTTCTAAATCGAGTAACGTTTCTATGGAAACGACAGGATTTTCTTTCGGGATACGTCAATCACATTTCCGATCCACTAATCCTTCTTTACTGCATCCCTCACTCCCACACATTGAAGAATTCACACGGAAATTGCGTCGCTGTGAAATACGAGTACTATGTGTTCTAAGACATTTCCTTCTAAATCGAGTAACGTTTCTATGGAAACGACAGGATTTTCTTTTGGGATACGACAATCACATTTCCGATCCGCTAATCCTTCTTTACTGCATCCCTCACTCCCACACATTGAAGAATTCACACGGAAATTGCGTCGCTGTGAAATACGAGTACTATGTGTTCTAAGACATTTCCTTCTAAATCGAGTAACGTTTCTATAGAAACGACAGGATTTTCTTTTGGGATACGATAATCACATTTCCGATCCACTAATCCTTCTTTACTGCATCCCTCACTCCCAAACATTGACGAATTCACACGGAAATTCCGTCGCTATGAAATACGAGTACTATGTGTTCTAAGACATTTCCTTCTAAATCGAGTAACGTTGCTATGGAAACGACAGGATTTTCTTTTCGGGTACGACAATCTCATTTCCGATCCGCTAATCCTTCTTTACTGCATCCCTCACTCCCACACATTGAAGAATTCACGAGGAAATTGCGTCGCTGTGAAATACGAGTACTATGTGTTCTAAGACATTTCCTTCTAAATCGAGTAACGTTTCTATGGAAACGACAGGATTTTCTTTCGGGATACGTCAATCACATTTCCGATCCACTAATCCTTCTTTACTGCATCCCTCACTCCCACACATTGAAGAATTCACACGGAAATTGCGTCGCTGTGAAAGACGAGTACTATGTGTTCTAAGACATTTCCTTCTAAATCGAGTAACGTTTCTATGGAGACGACAGGATTTTCTTTTGGGATACGACAATCACATTTCCGATCCACTAATCCTTCTTTACTGCATCCCTCACTCCCACACATTGAAGAATTCACACGGAAATTGCGTCGCTGTGAAATACGAGTACTATATGTTCTAAGACATTTCCTTCTAAATCAAGTAACGTTTCTATGGAAACGACAGGATTTTCTTTTGGGATACGACAATCACATTTCCGATCCACTAATCCTTCTTTACTGCATCCCTCACTCCCACACATTGAAGAATTCACACGGAAATTGCGTCGCTGTGAAATACGAGTACTATGTGTTCTAAGACATTTCCTTCTAAAACGAGTAACGTTTCTATGGAAACGACAGGATTTTCTTTTGGGATACGACAATCACATTTCCGATCCACTAATCCTTCTTTACTGCATCCCTCACTAACAAACATTGACGAATTCACACGGAAATTCCGTCGCTGTGAAATACGAGTACTATGTGTTCTAAGAGATTTCCTTCTAAATCGATTAACGTTTCTATGGAAACGACAGGATTTTCTTTTGGGATACGACAATCTCATTTCCGATCCACTAATCCTTCTTTACTGCATCCCTCACTCCGACACATTGAAGAATTCACACGGAAATTGCGCCGCTGTGAAATACGAGTACTATGTGTTCTAAGACATTTCCTTCTAAATCGAGTAACGTTTCTATGGAAACGACAGGATTTTCTTTTGGGGTACGACAATCTCATTTCCGATCCGCTAATCCTTCTTTACTGCATCCCTCACTCCCACACATTGAAGAATTCACGAGGAAATTGCGTCGCTGTGAAATACGAGTACTATGTGTTCTAAGACATTTCCTTCTAAATCGAGTAACGTTTCTATGGAAACGACAGGATTTTCTTTCGGGATACGTCAATCACATTTCCGATCCACTAATCCTTCTTTACTGCATCCCTCACTCCCACACATTGAAGAATTCACACGGAAATTGCGTCGCTGTGAAAGACGAGTACTATGTGTTCTAAGACATTTCCTTCTAAATCGAGTAACGTTTCTATGGAGACGACAGGATTTTCTTTTGGGATACGACAATCACATTTCCGATCCACTAATCCTTCTTTACTGCATCCCTCACTCCCACACATTGAAGAATTCACACGGAAATTGCGTCGCTGTGAAATACGAGTACTATATGTTCTAAGACATTTCCTTCTAAATCAAGTAACGTTTCTATGGAAACGACAGGATTTTCTTTTGGGATACGACAATCACATTTCCGATCCACTAATCCTTCTTTACTGCATCCCTCACTCCCACACATTGAAGAATTCACACGGAAATTGCGTCGCTGTGAAATACGAGTACTATGTGTTCTAAGACATTTCCTTCTAAAACGAGTAACGTTTCTATGGAAACGACAGGATTTTCTTTTGGGATACGACAATCACATTTCCGATCCACTAATCCTTCTTTACTGCATCCCTCACTAACAAACATTGACGAATTCACACGGAAATTCCGTCGCTGTGAAATACGAGTACTATGTGTTCTAAGAGATTTCCTTCTAAATCGATTAACGTTTCTATGGAAACGACAGGATTTTCTTTTGGGATACGACAATCTCATTTCCGATCCACTAATCCTTCTTTACTGCATCCCTCACTCCGACACATTGAAGAATTCACACGGAAATTGCGCCGCTGTGAAATACGAGTACTATGTGTTCTAAGACATTTCCTTCTAAATCGAGTAACGTTTCTATGGAAACGACAGGATTTTCTTTTGGGATACGACAATCACATTTACGATCCACTAATCCTTCCTTACTGCATCCCTCACTCCCACACATTGAAGAATTCACACGGAAATTGCGTCGCTGTGAAATACGAGTACTATGTGTTCTAAGACATTTCCTTCTAAATCGAGTAACGTTGCTATGGAAACGACAGGATTTTCTTTTGGGATACGACAATCACATTTCCGATCCACTATTCCTTCTTTACTGCATCCCTCACTCCCAAACATTGAAGAATTCACACGGAAATTGCGTCGCTGTGAAATACGAGTACTATGTGTTCTAAGACATTTCCTTCTAAATCGAGTAACGTTTCTATGGAAACGACAGGATTTTCTTTTGGGATACGACAATCACATTTCCGATCCACTAATCCTTCTTTACTGCATCCCTCACTCCCACACATTGAAGAATTCACACGGAAATTGCGTCGCTGTGAAATACGAGTACTATGTGTTCTAAGACATTTCCTTCTAAATCGAGTAACGTTTCTATGGAAACGACAGGATTTTCTTTTGGGATACGACAATCACATTTCCGATCCACTAATCCTTCTTTACTGCATCCCTCACTCCCACACATTGAAGAATTCACACGGAAATTGCGTCGCTGTGAAATACGAGTACTATGTGTTCTAATACATTTCCTTCTAAATCGTGTAACGTTTCTATGGAAACGACAGGATTTTCTTTCGGGATACGTCAATCACATTTCCGATCCACTAATCCTTCTTTACTGCATCCCTCACTCCCACACATTGAAGAATTCACACGGAAATTTCGTCGCTGTGAAATACGAGGACTATGTGTTCTAAGACATTTCCTTCTAAATCGAGTAACGTTTCTATGGAAACGACAGGATTTTCTTTCGGGATACGTCAATCACATTTCCGATCCACTAATCCTTCTTTACTGCATCCCTCACTCCCACATATTGAAGAATTCACACGGAAATTGCGTCGCTGTGAAATACGAGTACTATGTGTTCTAAGACATTTCCTTCTAAATCGAGTAACGTTTCTATGGAAACGACAGGATTTTCTTTTGGGATACGACAATCACATTTCCGATCCACTAATCCTTCTTTACTGCATCCCTCACTCCCACACATTGAAGAATTCACACGGAAACTGCGTCGCTGTGAAATACGAGTACTATGTGTTCTAAGACATTTCCTTCTAAATCGAGTAACGTTTCTATAGAAACGACAGGATTTTCTTTTGGGATACGATAATCACATTTCCGATCCACTAATCCTTCTTTACTGCATCCCTCACTCCCAAACATTGACGAATTCACACGGAAATTCCGTCGCTATGAAATACGAGTACTATGTGTTCTAAGACATTTCCTTCTAAATCGAGTAACGTTTCTATGGAAACGACAGGATTTTCTTTTGGGGTACGACAATCTCATTTCCGATCCGCTAATCCTTCTTTACTGCATCCCTCACTCCCACACATTGAAGAATTCACACGGAAATTGCGTCGCTGTGAAATACGAGTACTATGTGTTCTAAGACATTTCCTTGTAAATCAAGTAACGTTTCTATGGAAACGACAGGATTTTCTTTCGGGATACGTCAATCACATTTCCGATCCACTAATCCTTCTTTACTGCATCCCTCACTCCCACACATTGAAGAATTCACACGGAAATTGCGTCGCTGTGAAAGACGAGTACTATGTGTTCTAAGACATTTCCTTCTAAATCGAGTAACGTTTCTATGGAAACGACAGGATTTTCTTTTGGGTTACGACAATCACATTTCCGATCCACTAATCCTTCTTTACTGCATCCCTCACTCCCACACATTGAAGAATTCACACGGAAATTGCGTCGCTGTGAAATACGAGTACTATGTGTTCTAAGACATTTCCTTCTAAATCGAGTAACGTTTCTATGGAAACGACAGGATTTTCTTTCGGGATACGATAATCACATTTCCGATCCACTAATCCTTCTTTACTGCATCCCTCACTCCCAAACATTGACGAATTCACACGGAAGTTCCGTCGCTATGAAATACGAGTACTATGTGTTCTAAGACATTTCCTTCTAAATCGAGTAACGTTTCTATGGAAACGACAGGATTTTCTTTCGGGATACGTCAATCACATTTCCGATCCACTAATCCTTCTTTACTGCATCCCTCACTCCCACACATTGAAGAATTCACACGGAAATTGCGTCGCAGTGAAATTCGAGTACTATGTGTTCTAAGACATTTCCTTCTAAATCGAGTAACGTTTCTATGGAAACGACAGGTTTTTCTTTCGGGATACGTCAATCACATTTCCCATCCACTAATCCTTCTTTACTGCATCCCTCACTCCCACACATTGAAGAATTCACACGGAAATTGCGTCGCTGTGAAATACGAGTACTATGTGTTCTAAGACACTTCCTTCTAAATCGAGTAACGTTTCTATGGAAACGACAGGATTTTCTTTTGGGATACGACAATCACATTTCCGATCCGCTAATCTTTCTTTACTGCATCCCTCACTCCCACACATTGAAGAATTCACACGGAAATTGCGTCGCTGTGAAATACGAGTACTATGTGTTCTAAGACATTTCCTTCTACATCGAGTAACGTTTCTATGGAAACGACAGGATTTTCTTTCGGGATACGTCAATCACATTTCCGATCCACTAATCCTTCTTTACTGCATCCCTCACTCCCAAACATTGAAGAATTCACACGGAAATTTCGTCGCTGTGAAATACGAGTACTATGTGTTCTAAGACATTTCCTTCTAAATCGAGTAACGTTTCTATGGAAACGACAGGATTTTCTTTCGGGATACGTCAATCACATTTCCGATCCACTAATCCTTCTTTACTGCATCCCTCACTCCCACACATTGAAGAATTCACACGGAAATTGCGTCGCTGTGAAATACGAGTACTATGTGTTCTAAGACATTTCCTTCTAAATCGAGTAACGTTTCTATGGAAACGACAGGATTTTCTTTTGGGATACGACAATCACATTTCCGATCCGCTAATCCTTCTTTACTGCATCCCTCACTCCCACACATTGAAGAATTCACACGGAAATTGCGTCGCTGTGAAATACGAGTACTATGTGTTCTAAGACATTTCCTTCTAAATCGAGTAACGTTTCTATGGAAACGACAGGATTTTCTTTCGGGATACGTCAATCACATTTCCGATCCACTAATCCTTCTTTACAGCATCCCTCACTCCCACACATTGAAGAATTCACACGGAAATTGCGTCGCTGTGAAATACGAGTACTATGTGTTCTAAGACATTTCCTTCTAAATCGAGTAACGTTTCTATGGAAACGACAGGATTTTCTTTTGGGATACGACAATCACATTTCCGATCCACTAATCCTTCTTTTACTGCATCCCTCACTCCCACACATTGAAGAATTCACACGGAAATTGCGTCGCTGTGAAATACGTGTACTATGTGTTCGAAGACATTTCCTTCTAAATCAAGTAACGTTTCTATGGAAACGACAGGATTTTCTTTCGGGATACGTTAATCACATTTCCGATCCACTAATCCTTCTTTACTGCATCCCTCACTCCCACACATTGAAGAATTCACACGGAAATTTCGTCGCTGTGAAATACGAGTACTATGTGTTCTAAGACATTTCCTTCTAAATCGAGTAACGTTTCTATGGAAACGACAGGATTTTCTTTCGGGATACGTCAATCACATTTCCGATCCACTAATCATTCTTTACTACATCCCTCACTCCCACACATTGAAGAATTCACACGGAAATTGCGTCGCTGTGAAATACGAGTACTATGTGTTCTAAGACATTTCCTTCTAAATCGAGTAACGTTTCTATGGAAACGACAGGATTTTCTTTTGGGATACGACAATCACATTTCCGATCCGCTAATCCTTCTTTACTGCATCCCTCACTCCCACACATTGAAGAATTCACACGGAAATTGCGTCGCTGTGAAATACGAGTACTATGTGTTCTAAGACATTTCCTTCTAAATCGAGTAACGTTTCTATAGAAACGACAGGATTTTCTTTTGGGATACGATAATCACATTTCCGATCCACTAATCCTTCTTTACTGCATCCCTCACTCCGAAACATTGACGAATTCACACGGAAATTCCGTCGCTATGAAATACGAGTACTATGTGTTCTAAGACATTTCCTTCTAAATCGAGTAACGTTGCTATGGAAACGACAGGATTTTCTTTTGGGGTACGACAATCTCATTTCCGATCCGCTAATCCTTCTTTACTGCATCCCTCACTCCCACACATTGAAGAATTCACACGGAAATTGCGTCGCTGTGAAATACGAGTACTATGTGTTCTAAGACATTTCCTCCTAAATCGAGTAACGTTTCTATGGAAACGACAGGATTTTCTTTTGGGATACGACAATCACATTTCCGATCCACTAATATTTCTTTACTGCATCCCTCACTAACAAACATTGACGAATTCACACGGAAATTCCGTCGCTGTGAAATACGAGTACTATGTGTTCTAAGAGATTTCCTTCTAAATCGAGTAACGTTTCTATGGAAACGACAGGATTTTCTTTTGGGATACGACAATCACATTTCCGATCCACTAATCCTTCTTTACTGCATCCCTCACTCCCACACATTGAAGAATTCACACGGAAATTGCGTCGCTGTGAAATACGAGTACTATGTGTTCTAAGACATTTCCTTCTAAATCGAGTAACGTTTCTATGGAAACGACAGGATTTTCTTTTGGGATACGACAATCACATTTCCGATCCACTAATCCTTCTTTACTGCATCCCTCACTCCCACACATTGACGAATTCACACGGAAATTGCGTCTCTGTGAAATTCGAGTACTATGTGTTCTAAGACATTTCCTTCTAAGTCGAGTAACGTTTCTATGGAAACGACAGGATTTTCTTTTGGGATACGACAATCTCATTTCCGATCCGCTAATCCTTCTTTACTGCATCCCTCACTCCCAAACATTGACGAATTCACACGGAAATTCCGTCGCTGTGAAATACGAGTACTATGTGTTCTAAGACATTTCCTTCTAAATCGAGTAACGTTGCTATGGAAACGACAGGATTTTCTTTTGGGATACGACAATCACATTTACGATCCACTAATCCTTCTTTACTGCATCCCTCACTCCCGCACATTGAAGAATTCACACGGAAATTCCGTCGCTGTGAAATACGAGTACTATGTGTTCTAAGACATTTCCTTCTAAATCGAGTAACGTTTCTATGGAAACGGCAGGATTTTCTTTTGGGATACGACAATCACATTTCCGATTAACTAATCCTTCTTTACTGCATCCCTCACTCCCAAACATTGAAGAATTCACACGGAAATTGCGTCGCTGTGAATTACGAGTACTATGTGTTCTAAGACATTTCCTTCCAAATCGAGTAACGTTTCTATGGAAACGACAGGATTTTCTTTTGGGATACGACAATCACATTTCCGATCCACTAATCCTTCTTTACTGCATCCCTCACTCCCACACATTGAAGAATTCACACGGAAATTGCGTCGCTGTGAAATACGAGTACTATGTGTACTAAGACATTTCCTTCTAAATCGAGTAACGTTTCTATGGAAACGACAGGATTTTCTTTTGGGATACGACAATCACATTTCCGATCCACTAATCCTTCTTTACTGCATCCCTCACTCCCACACATTGACGAATTCACACGGAAATTGCGTCTCTGTGAAATACGAGTACTATATGTTCTAAGATATTTCCTTCTAAGTCGAGTAACGTTTCTATGGAAACGACAGGATTTTCTTTTGGGATACGACAATCTCATCTCCGATCCGCTAATCCTTCTTTACTGCATCCCTCACTCCCAAACATTGACGAATTCACACGGAAATTCCGTCGCTGTGAAATACGAGTACTATGTGTTCTAAGACATTTCCTTCTAAATCGAGTAACGTTTCTATGGAAACGACAGGATTTTCTTTTGGGATACGACAATCGCATTTCCGATCCACTAATCCTTCTTTACTGCATCCCTCACTCCCACACATTGAAGAATTCACACGGAAATTGCGTCGATGTGAAATACGAGTACTATGTGTTCTAAGACATTTCCTTCTAAATCGTGTAACGTTTCTATGGAAACGACAGGATTTTCTTTTGGGATACGACAATCACATTTCCGATCCACTAATCCTTCTTTACTGCATCCCTCACTCCCACACATTGAAGAATTCACACGGAACTTGCGTCGCTGTGAAATACGAGTACTATGTGTTCTAAGACATTTCCTTCTAAATCGAGTAACGTTGCTATGGAAACGACAGGATTTTCTTTTGGGATACGACAATCACATTTACGATCCACTAATCCTTCTTTACTGCATCCCTCACTCCCAAACATTGAAGAATTCACACGGAAATTCCGTCGCTGTGAAATACGAGTACTATGTGTTCTAAGACATTTCCTTCTAAATCGAGTAACGTTGCTATGGAAACGACAGGATTTTCTTTTGGGATACGACAATCACATTTACGATCCACTAATCCTTCTTTACTGCATCCCTCACTCCCGCACATTGAAGAATTCACACGGAAATTCCGTCGCTGTGAAATACGAGTACTATGTGTTCTAAGACATTTCCTTCTAAATCGAGTAACGTTTCTATGGAAACGGCAGGATTTTCTTTTGGGATACGACAATCACATTTCCGATTAACTAATCCTTCTTTACTGCATCCCTCACTCCCAAACATTGAAGAATTCACACGGAAATTGCGTCGCTGTGAATTACGAGTACTATGTGTTCTAAGACATTTCCTTCCAAATCGAGTAACGTTTCTATGGAAACGACAGGATTTTCTTTTGGGATACGACAATCACATTTCCGATCCACTAATCCTTCTTTACTGCATCCCTCACTCCCACACATTGAAGAATTCACACGGAAATTGCGTCGCTGTGAAATACGAGTACTATGTGTACTAAGACATTTCCTTCTAAATCGAGTAACGTTTCTATGGAAACGACAGGATTTTCTTTTGGGATACGACAATCACATTTCCGATCCACTAATCCTTCTTTACTGCATCCCTCACTCCCACACATTGACGAATTCACACGGAAATTGCGTCTCTGTGAAATACGAGTACTATATGTTCTAAGATATTTCCTTCTAAGTCGAGTAACGTTTCTATGGAAACGACAGGATTTTCTTTTGGGATACGACAATCTCATCTCCGATCCGCTAATCCTTCTTTACTGCATCCCTCACTCCCAAACATTGACGAATTCACACGGAAATTCCGTCGCTGTGAAATACGAGTACTATGTGTTCTAAGACATTTCCTTCTAAATCGAGTAACGTTTCTATGGAAACGACAGGATTTTCTTTTGGGATACGACAATCGCATTTCCGATCCACTAATCCTTCTTTACTGCATCCCTCACTCCCACACATTGAAGAATTCACACGGAAATTGCGTCGATGTGAAATACGAGTACTATGTGTTCTAAGACATTTCCTTCTAAATCGTGTAACGTTTCTATGGAAACGACAGGATTTTCTTTTGGGATACGACAATCACATTTCCGATCCACTAATCCTTCTTTACTGCATCCCTCACTCCCACACATTGAAGAATTCACACGGAACTTGCGTCGCTGTGAAATACGAGTACTATGTGTTCTAAGACATTTCCTTCTAAATCGAGTAACGTTGCTATGGAAACGACAGGATTTTCTTTTGGGATACGACAATCACATTTACGATCCACTAATCCTTCTTTACTGCATCACTCACTCCCACACATTGAAGAATTCACACGGAAATTCCGTCGCTGTGAAATACGAGTACTATGTGTTCTAAGACATTTCCTTCTAAATCGAGTAACGTTTCTATGGAAACGACAGGATTTTCTTTTGGGATACGACAATCACATTTCCGATTCACTAATCCTTCTTTACTGCATCCCTCACTCCCAAACATTGAAGAATTCACACGGAAATTGCGTCGCTGTGAATTACGAGTACTATGTGTTCTAAGACATTTCCTTCTAAATCGAGTAACGTTTCTATGGAAACGACAGGATTTTCTTTTGGGATACGACAATCACATTTCCGATCCACTAATCCTTCTTTACTGCATCCCTCACTCCCACACATTGAAGAATTCACACGGAAATTGCGTCGCTGTGAAATAAGAGTACTATGTGTTCTAAGACATTTCCTTCTAAATCGAGTAACGTTTCTATGGAAACGACAGGATTTTCTTTTGGGATACGACAATCACATTTCCGATCCACTAATCCTTCTTTACTGCATCCCTCACTCCCACACATTGAAGAATTCACACGGAAATTGCGTCGCTGTGAAATACGAGTACTATGTGTTCTAAGACATTTCCTTCTAAATCGAGTAACGTTTCTATGGAAACGACAGGATTTTCTTTCGGGATACGTCAATCACATTTCCGATCCACTAATCCTTCTTTACTGCATCCCTCACTCCCACACATTGAAGAATTCACACGGAAATTGCGTCGCTGTGAAATACGAGTACTATGTGTTCTAAGACATTTCCTTCTAAATCGAGTAACGTTTCTATGGAAACGACAGGATTTTCTTTTGGGATACGACAATCACATTTACGATCCACTAATCCTTCTTTACTGCATCCCTCACTCCCACACATTGAAGAATTCACACGGAAATTGCGTCGCTGTGAAATACGAGTACTATGTGTTCTAAGACATTTCCTTCTAAATCGAGTAACGTTTCAATAGAAACGACAGGATTTTCTTTTGGGATACGACAATCACATTTCCGATCCACTAATCCTTGTTTACTGCATCCCGCACTCCCAAACATTGACGAATTCACACGGAAATTCCGTCGCTATGAAATACGAGTACTATGTGTTCTAAGACATTTCCTTCTAAATCGAGTAACGTTTCTATGGAAACGACAGAATTTTCTTTTGTAATACGACAAACTCATTTCCGATCCGCTAATCCTTCTTTACTGTATCCCTCACTCCCAAACATTGACGAATTCACACGGAAATTCAGTCGCTGTGAAATACGAGTACTATGTGTTCTAAGACATTTCCTTCTAAATCGAGTAACGTTTCTATGGAAACGACAGGATTTTCTTTTGGGATACGACAATCACATTTCCGATCCACTAATCCTTCTTTACTGCATCCCTCACTCCCAAACATTGACGAATTCACACGGAAATTCCGTCGCTATGAAATACGAGTACTATGTGTTCTAAGACATTTCCTTCTAAATCGAGTAACGTTTCTATGGAAACGACAGGATTTTCTTTTGGGGTACGACAATCTCATTTCCGATCCGCTAATCCTTCTTTACTGCATCCCTCACTCCCACACATTGAAGAATTCACACGGAAATTGCGTCGCTGTGAAATACGAGTACTATGTGTTCTAAGACATTTCCTTCTAAATCGAGTAACGTTTCTATGGAAACGACAGGATTTTCTTTCGGGATACGTCAATCACATTTCCGATCAACTAATCCTTCTTTACTGCATCCCTCACTCCCACACATTGAAGAATTCACACGGAAATAGCGTCGCTGTGAAAGACGAGTTCTATGTGTTCTAAGACATTTCCTTCTAAATCGAGTAACGTTTCTATGGAAATGACAGGATTTTCTTTTGGGATACGACAATCACATTTCCGATCCACTAATCCTTCTTTACTGCATCCCTCACTCCCAAACATTGTCGATTTCACACGGAAATTCCGTCGCTGTGAAATACGAGTACTATGTGTTATAAGACATTTCCTTCTAAATCGAGTAACGTTTCTATGGAAACGACAGGATTTTCTTTTGGGATACGACAATCACATTTCCGATCCACTAATCCTTCTTTACTGCATCCCTCACTCCCACACATTGAAGAATTCACACGGAAATTGCGTCGCTGTGAAATACGAGTACTATGTGTTCTAAGACATTTCCTTCTAAATCGAGTAACGTTTCTATGGAAACGACAGGATTTTCTTTTGGGATACGACAATCACATTTCCGATCCGCTAATCCATCTTTACTGCATCCCTCACTAACAAACATTGACGAATTCACACGGAAATTCCGTCGCTGTGAAATACGAGTACTATGTGTTCTAAGACATTTCCTTCTAAATCGAGTAACGTTTCTATGGAAACGACAGGATTTTCTTTTGGGCTACGACAATCACATTTCCGATCCACTAATCCTTCTTTACTGCATCCCTCACTCCCACACATTGAAGAATTCACACGGAAATTGCGTCGCTGTGAAATACGAGTACTATGTGTTCTAAGACATTTCCTTCTAAATCGAGTAACGTTTCTATGGAAACGACAGGATTTTCTTTTGGGATACGACAATCACATTTCCGATCCACTAATCCTTCTTTACTGCATCCCTCACTCCCACACATTGACGAATTCACACGGAAATTGCGTCTCTGTGAAATACGAGTACTATGTGTTCTAAGACATTTCCTTCTAAGTCGAGTAACGTTTCTATGGAAACGACAGGATTTTCTTTTGGGATACGACAATCTCATTTCCGATCCGCTAATCCTTCTTTACTGCATCCCTCACTCCCAAACATTGACGAATTCACACGGAAATTCCGTCGCTGTGAAATACGAGCACTATGTGTTCTAAGACATTTCCTTCTAAATCGAGTAACGTTGCTATGGAAACGACAGGATTTTCTTTTGGGATACGACAATCACATTTACGATCCACTAGTCCTTCTTTACTGCATCCCTCCCTCCCGCACATTGAAGAATTCACACGGAAATTCCGTCGCTGTGAAATACGAGTACTATGTGTTCTTAGACATTTCCTTCTAAATCGAGTAACGTTTCTATGGAAACGACAGGATTTTCTTTTGGGATACGACAATCACATTTCCGATTCACTAATCCTTCTTTACTGCATCCCTCACTCCCAAACATTGAAGAATTCACACGGAAATAGCGTCGCTGTGAAATAAGAGTACTATGTGTTCTAAGACATTTCCTTCTAAGTCGAGTAACGTTTCTATGGAAACGACAGGATTTTCTTTTGGGATACGACAATCACATTTCCGATCCACTAATCCTTCTTTACTGCATCCCTCACTCCCACACATTGAAGAATTCACACGGAAATTGCGTCGCTGCGAAATACGAGTACTATGTGTTCTAAGACATTTCCTTCTAAATCGAGTAACGTTTCTATGGAAGCGACAGGATTTTCTTTTGTGATACGACAATCACATTTCCGATCCACTAATCCTTCTTTACTGCATCCCTCACTCCCACACATTGACGAATTCACACGGAAATTGCGTCGCTGTGAAATACGAGTACTATGTGTTCTAAGACATTTCCTTCTAAGTCGAGTAACGTTTCTATGGAAACGACAGGATTTTCTTTTGGGATACGACAATCTCATTTCCGATCCGCTAATCCTTCTTTACTGCATCCCTCACTCCCAAACATTGACGAATTCACACGGAAATTCCGTCGCTGTGAAATACGAGTACTATGTGTTCTAAGACATTTCCTTCTAAATCGAGTAACGTTTCTATGGAAACGACAGGATTTTCTTTTGGGATACGACAATCACATTTCCGATCCACTAATCCTTCTTTACTGCATCCCTCACTCCCACACATTGAAGAATTCACACGGAAATTGCGTCGCTGCGAAATACGAGTACTATGTGTTCTAAGACATTTCCTTCTAAATCGAGTAACGTTTCTATGGAAACGACAGGATTTTCTTTTGGGATACGACAATCACATTTCCGATCCACTAATCCTTCTTTACTGCATCCCTCACTCCCACACATTGAAGAATTCACACGGAAATAGCGTCGCTGTGAAATAAGAGTACTATGTGTTCTAAGACATTTCCTTCTAAATCGAGTAACGTTTCTATGGAAACGACAGGATTTTCTTTTGGGATACGACAATCACATTTACGATCCACTAATCCTTCTTTACTGCATCCCTCACTCCCACACATTGAAGAATTCACACGGAAATTGCGTCGCTGTGAAATACGAGTACTATGTGTTCTAAGACATTTCCTTCTAAATCGAGTAACGTTTCAATGGAAACGACAGGATTTTCTTTTGGGATACGACAATCACATTTCCGATCCACTAATCCTTGTTTACTGCATCCCTCACTCCCAAACATTGACGAATTCACACGAAAATTCCGTCGCTATGAAATACGAGTACTATGTGTTCTAAGACATTTCCTTCTAAATCGAGTAACGTTTCTATGGAAACGACAGAATTTTCTTTTGGGATACGACAAACCCATTTCCGATCCGCTAATCCTTCTTTACTGCATCCCTCACTCCCAAACATTGACGAATTCACACGGAAATTATGTCGCTGTGAAATACGAGTACTATGTGTTCTAAGACATTTCCTTCTAAATCGAGTAACGTTTCTATGGAAACGACAGGATTTTCTTTTGGGATACGACAATCACATTTCCGATCCACTAATCCATCTTTACTGCATCCCTCACTACCAGACATTGTAGAATTCACACGGAAATTGCGTCGCTGTGAAATACGAGTACTATGTGTTCTAAGACATTTCCTTCTAAATCGAGTAACGTTTCTATGGAAACGACAGGATTTTCTTTTGGGATACGACAATCACATTTCAGATCCACTAATACTTCTTTACTGCATCCCTCACTCCCACTCATTGAAGAATTCACACGGAAATTGCGTCGCTGTGAAATACGAGTACTATGTGTTCTAAGACATTTCCTTCTAAATCAAGTAACGTTTCTATGGAAACGACAGGATTTTCTTTTGGGATACGACAATCACATTTCCGATCCACTAACCCTTCTTTACTGCATCCCTCACTCCCAAACATTGACGAATTCACACGGAAATTGCGTCGCTGTGAAATACGAGTACTATGTGTTCTAAGACATTTCCTTCTAAATCGAGTAACGTTTCTATGGAAACGACAGGGTTTTCTTTTGGGATACGACAATCTCATTTCCGATCCGCTAATCCTTCTTTACTGCATCCCTCACTCCCAAACATTGACGAATTCACACGGAAATTCCGTCGCTGTGAAATACGAGTACTATGTGTTCTAAGACATTTCATTCTAAATCGAGTAACGTTTCTACGGAAACGACAGGATTTTCTTTTGTGATACGACAATCACATTTCCGATCCACTAATCCTTCTTTACTGCATCCCTCACTCCCACACATTGAAGAATTCACACGGAAATTGCGTCGCTGTGAAATACGAGTACTATGTGTTCTAAGACATTTCCTTCTAAATCGAGTAACATTTCAATGGAAACGACAGGATTTTCTTTTGGGATACGACAATCACATTTCCGATCCACTAATCCTTGTTTACTGCATCCCTCACTCCCAAACATTGACGAATTCACACGGAAATTCCGTCGCTGTGAAATACGAGTACTATGTGTTCTAAGACATTTCCTTCTAAATCGAGTAACGTTTCTATGGAAACGACAGGATTTTCTTTTGGGATACGACAATCACATTTCCGATCCACTAATCCTTCTTTACTGCATCCCTCACTCCCACACATTGAAGAATTCAGACGGAAATTGCGTCGCTGCGAAATACGAGTACTATGTGTTCTAAGACATTTCCTTCTAAATCGAGTAACGTTTCTATGGAAACGACAGGATTTTCTTTTGGGATACGACAATCACATTTCCGATCCACTAATCCTTCTTTACTGCATCCCTCACTCCCACACATTGAAGAATTCACACGGAACTTGCGTCGCTGTGAAATACGAGTACTATGTGTTCTAAGACATTTCCTTCTAAATCGAGTAACGTTGCTATGGAAACGACAGGATTTTCTTTTGGGATACGACAATCACATTTACGATCCACTAATCCTTCTTTACTGCATCCCTCACTCCCACACATTGAAGAATTCACACGGAAATTCCGTCGCTGTGAAATACGAGTACTATGTGTTCTAAGACATTTCCTTCTAAATCGAGTAACGTTTCTATGGAAACGACAGGATTTTCTTTTGGGATACGACAATCACATTTCCGATCCACTAATCCTTCTTTACTGCATCCCTCACTCCCAAACATTGAAGAATTCACACGGAAATTGCGTCGCTGTGAATTACGAGTACTATGTGTTCTAAGACATTTCCTTCTAAATCCAGTAACGTTTCTATGGAAACGACAGGATTTTCTTTTGGGATACGACAATCACATTTCCGATCCACTAATCCTTCTTTACTGCATCCCTCACTCCCACACATTGAAGAATTCACACGGAAATTGCGTCGCTGTGAAATACGAGTACTATGTGTTCTAACACATTTCCTTCTAAATCGAGTAACGTTTCTATGGAAACGACAGGATTTTCTTTTGGGATACGACAATCACATTTCCGATCCACTAATCCTTCTTTACTGCATCCCTCACTTCCACACATTGAAGAATTCACACGGAAATTGCGTCGCTGTGAAATACGAGTACTATGTGTTCTAAGACATTTCCTTCTAAATCGAGTCACGTTTCTATGGAAACGACAGGATTTTCTTTCGGGATACGTCAATCACATTTCCGATCCACTAATCCTTCCTTACTGCATCCCTCACTCCCACACATTGAAGAATTCACACGGAAATTGCGTCGCTGTGAAATACGAGTACTATGTGTTCTAAGACATTTCCTTCTAAATCGAGTAACGTTTCTATGGAAACGACAGGATTTTCTTTTGGGATACGACAATCACATTTACGATCCACTAATCTCACTTTACTGCATCCCTCACTCCCACACATTGAAGAATTCACACGGAAATTGCGTCGCTGTGAAATACGAGTACTATGTGTTCTATGACATTTCCTTCTAAATCGAGTAACGTTTCAATGGAAACGACAGGATTTTTTTTTGGGATACGACAAACTCATTTCCGATCCGCTAATCCTTCTTTACTGCATCCCTCACTCCCAAACATTGACGAATTCACACGGAAATTCCGTCGCTGTGAAATACGAGTACTATGTGTTCTAAGACATTTCCTTCTAAATCGAGTAACGTTTCTATGGAAACGACAGGATTTTCTTTTGGGATACGACAATCACATTTCCGATCCACTAATCCTTCCTTACTGCATCCCTCACTCCCAGACATTGTAGAATTCACACGGAAATTGCGTCGCTGTGAAATACGAGTACTATGTGTTCTAAGACATTTCCTTCTAAATCGAGTAACGTTTCTATGGAAACGACAGGATTTTCTTTTGGGATACGACAATCACATTTCCGATCCACTAATCCTTCTTTACTGCATCCCTCACTCCCACACATTGAAGAATTCACACGGAAATTGCGTCGCTGCGAAATACGAGTACTATGTGTTCTAAGACATTTCCTTCTAAATCGAGTAACGTTTCTATGGAAACGACAGGATTTTCTTTTGGGATACGACAATCACATTTCCGATCCACTAATCCTTCTTTACTGCATCCCTCACTCCCACACATTGAAGAATTCACACGGAACTTGCGTCGCTGTGAAATACGAGTACTATGTGTTCTAAGACATTTCCTTCTAAATCGAGTAACGTTGCTATGGAAACGACAGGATTTTCTTTTGGGATACGACAATCACATTTACGATCCACTAATCCTTCTTTACTGCATCCCTCACTCCCACACATTGAAGAATTCACACGGAAATTCCGTCGCTGTGAAATACGAGTACTATGTGTTCTAAGACATTTCCTTCTAAATCGAGTAACGTTTCTATGGAAACGACAGGATTTTCTTTTGGGATACGACAATCACATTTCCGATCCACTAATCCTTCTTTACTGCATCCCTCACTCCCAAACATTGAAGAATTCACACGGAAATTGCGTCGCTGTGAATTACGAGTACTATGTGTTCTAAGACATTTCCTTCTAAATCGAGTAACGTTTCTATGGAAACGACAGGATTTTCTTTTGGGATACGACAATCACATTTCCGATCCACTAATCCTTCTTTACTGCATCCCTCACTCCCACACATTGAAGAATTCACACGGAAATTGCGTCGCTGTGAAATACGAGTACTATGTGTTCTAACACATTTCCTTCTAAATCGAGTAACGTTTCTATGGAAACGATAGGATATTCTTTTGGGATACGACAATCACATTTCCGATCCACTAATCCTTCTTTACTGCATCCCTCACTCCCACACATTGAAGAATTCACACGGAAATTGCGTCGCTGTGAAATACGAGTACTATGTGTTCTAAGACATTTCCTTCTAAATCGAGTAACGTTTCTATGGAAACGACAGGATTTTCTTTCGGGATACGTCAATCACATTTCCGATCCACTAATCCTTCCTTACTGCATCCCTCACTCCCACACATTGAAGAATTCACACGGAAATTGCGTCGCTGTGAAATACGAGTACTATGTGTTCTAAGACATTTCCTTCTAAATCGAGTAACGTTTCTATGGAAACGACAGGATTTTCTTTTGGGATACGACAATCACATTTACGATCCACTAATCTTTCTTTACTGCATCCCTCACTCCCACACATTGAAGAATTCACACGGAAATTGCGTCGCTGTGAAATACGAGTACTATGTGTTCTATGACATTTCCTTCTAAATCGAGTAACGTTTCAATGGAAACGACAGGATTTTCTTTTGGGATACGACAAACTCATTTCCGATCCGCTAATCCTTCTTTACTGCATCCCTCACTCCCAAACATTGACGAATTCACACGGAAATTCCGTCGCTGTGAAATACGAGTACTATGTGTTCTAAGACATTTCCTTCTAAATCGAGTAACGTTTCTATGGAAACGACAGGATTTTCTTTTGGGATACGACAATCACATTTCCGACCCACTAATCCTTCTTTACTGCATCCCTCACTCCCAGACATTGTAGAATTCACACGGAAGTTGCGTCGCTGTGAAATACGAGTACTATGTGTTCTAAGACATTTCCTTCTAAATCGAGTAACGTTTCTGTGGAAACGACAGGATTTTCTTTTGGGATACGACAATCACATTTCCGATCCACTAATCCTTCTTTACTGCATCCCTCACTCCCACACATTTACGAATTCACACGGAAATTGCGTCGCTGTGAAATACGAGTACTATGTGTTCTAAGACATTTCCTTCTAAATCGAGTAACGTTTCTATGGAAACGACAGGATTTTCTTTTGGGATACGACAATCACATTTCCGATCCACTAATCCTTCTTTACTGCATCCCTCACTCCCAAACATTGACGAATTCACACGGAAATTGCGTCGCTGTGAAATACGAGTACTATGTGTTCTAAGACATTTCCTTCTAAATCGAGTAACGTTTCTATGGAAACGACAGGGTTTTCTTTTGGGATACGACAATCTCATTTCCGATCCGCTAATCCTTCTTTACTGCATCCCTCACTCCCAAACATTGACGAATTCACACGGAAATTCCGTCGCTGTGAAATACGAGTACTATGTGTTCTAAGACATTTCATTCTAAATCGAGTAACGTTTCTACGGAAACGACAGGATTTTCTTTTGTGATACGACAATCACATTTCCGATCCACTAATCCTTCTTTACTGCATCCCTCACTCCCACACATTGAAGAATTCACACGGAAATTGCGTCGCTGTGAAATACGAGTACTATGTGTTCTAAGACATTTCCTTCTAAATCGAGTAACATTTCAATGGAAACGACAGGATTTTCTTTTGGGATACGACAATCACATTTCCGATCCACTAATCCTTGTTTACTGCATCCCTCACTCCCAAACATTGACGAATTCACACGGAAATTCCGTCGCTGTGAAATACGAGTACTATGTGTTCTAAGACATTTCCTTCTAAATCGAGTAACGTTTCTATGGAAACGACAGGATTTTCTTTTGGGATACGACAATCACATTTCCGATCCACTAATCCTTCTTTACTGCATCCCTCACTCCCACACATTGAAGAATTCACACGGAAATTGCGTCGCTGCGAAATACGAGTACTATGTGTTCTAAGACATTTCCTTCTAAATCGAGTAACGTTTCTATGGAAACGACAGGATTTTCTTTTGGGATACGACAATCACATTTCCGATCCACTAATCCTTCTTTACTGCATCCCTCACTCCCACACATTGAAGAATTCACACGGAACTTGCGTCGCTGTGAAATACGAGTACTATGTGTTCTAAGACATTTCCTTCTAAATCGAGTAACGTTGCTATGGAAACGACAGGATTTTCTTTTGGGATACGACAATCACATTTACGATCCACTAATCCTTCTTTACTGCATCCCTCACTCCCACACATTGAAGAATTCACACGGAAATTCCGTCGCTGTGAAATACGAGTACTATGTGTTCTAAGACATTTCCTTCTAAATCGAGTAACGTTTCTATGGAAACGACAGGATTTTCTTTTGGGATACGACAATCACATTTCCGATCCACTAATCCTTCTTTACTGCATCCCTCACTCCCAAACATTGAAGAATTCACACGGAAATTGCGTCGCTGTGAATTACGAGTACTATGTGTTCTAAGACATTTCCTTCTAAATCCAGTAACGTTTCTATGGAAACGACAGGATTTTCTTTTGGGATACGACAATCACATTTCCGATCCACTAATCCTTCTTTACTGCATCCCTCACTCCCACACATTGAAGAATTCACACGGAAATTGCGTCGCTGTGAAATACGAGTACTATGTGTTCTAACACATTTCCTTCTAAATCGAGTAACGTTTCTATGGAAACGACAGGATTTTCTTTTGGGATACGACAATCACATTTCCGATCCACTAATCCTTCTTTACTGCATCCCTCACTCCCACACATTGAAGAATTCACACGGAAATTGCGTCGCTGTGAAATACGAGTACTATGTGTTCTAAGACATTTCCTTCTAAATCGAGTAACGTTTCTATGGAAACGACAGGATTTTCTTTCGGGATACGTCAATCACATTTCCGATCCACTAATCCTTCCTTACTGCATCCCTCACTCCCACACATTGAAGAATTCACACGGAAATTGCGTCGCTGTGAAATACGAGTACTATGTGTTCTAAGACATTTACTTCTAAATCGAGTAACGTTTCTATGGAAACGACAGGATTTTCTTTTGGGATACGACAATCACATTTACGATCCACTAATCTTACTTTACTGCATCCCTCACTCCCACACATTGAAGAATTCACACGGAAATTGCGTCGCTGTGAAATACGAGTACTATGTGTTCTATGACATTTCCTTCTAAATCGAGTAACGTTTCAATGGAAACGACAGGATTTTCTTTTGGGATACGACAAACTCATTTCCGATCCGCTAATCCTTCTTTACTGCATCCCTCACTCCCAAACATTGACGAATTCACACGGAAATTCCGTCGCTGTGAAATACGAGTACTATGTGTTCTAAGACATTTCCTTCTAAATCGAGTAACGTTTCTATGGATACGACAGGATTTTCTTTTGGGATACGACAATCACATTTCCGATCCACTAATCCTTCTTTACTGCATCCCTCACTCCCAGACATTGTAGAATTCACACGGAAATTGCGTCGCTGTGAAATACGAGTACTATGTGTTCTAAGACATTTCCTTCTAAATCGAGTAACGTTTCTATGGAAACGACAGGATTTTCTTTTGGGATACGACAATCACATTTCCGATCCACTAATCCTTCTTTACTGCATCCCTCACTCCCAAACATTGACGAATTCACACGGAAATTGCGTCGCTGTGAAATACGAGTACTATGTGTTCTAAGACATTTCCTTCTAAATCGAGTAACGTTTCTATGGAAACGACAGGGTTTTCTTTTGGGATACGACAATCTCATTTCCGATCCGCTAATCCTTCTTTACTGCATCCCTCACTCCCAAACATTGACGAATTCACACGGAAATTCCGTCGCTGTGAAATACGAGTACTATGTGTTCTAAGACATTTCATTCTAAATCGAGTAACGTTTCTACGGAAACGACAGGATTTTCTTTTGTGATACGACAATCACATTTCCGATCCACTAATCCTTCTTTACTGCATCCCTCACTCCCACACATTGAAGAATTCACACGGAAATTGCGTCGCTGTGAAATACGAGTACTATGTGTTCTAAGACATTTCCTTCTAAATCGAGTAACATTTCAATGGAAACGACAGGATTTTCTTTTGGGATACGACAATCACATTTCCGATCCACTAATCCTTGTTTACTGCATCCCTCACTCCCAAACATTGACGAATTCACACGGAAATTCCGTCGCTGTGAAATACGAGTACTATGTGTTCTAAGACATTTCCTTCTAAATCGAGTAACGTTTCTATGGAAACGACAGGATTTTCTTTTGGGATACGACAATCACATTTCCGATCCACTAATCCTTCTTTACTGCATCCCTCACTCCCACACATTGAAGAATTCACACGGAAATTGCGTCGCTGCGAAATACGAGTACTATGTGTTCTAAGACATTTCCTTCTAAATCGAGTAACGTTTCTATGGAAACGACAGGATTTTCTTTTGGGATACGACAATCACATTTCCGATCCACTAATCCTTCTTTACTGCATCCCTCACTCCCACACATTGAAGAATTCACACGGAACTTGCGTCGCTGTGAAATACGAGTACTATGTGTTCTAAGACATTTCCTTCTAAATCGAGTAACGTTTCTACGGAAACGACAGGATTTTCTTTTGTGATACGACAATCACATTTCCGATCCACTAATCCTTCTTTACTGCATCCCTCACTCCCACACATTGAAGAATTCACACGGAAATTGCGTCGCTGTGAAATACGAGTACTATGTGTTCTAAGACATTTCCTTCTAAATCGAGTAACATTTCAATGGAAACGACAGGATTTTCTTTTGGGATACGACAATCACATTTCCGATCCACTAATCCTTGTTTACTGCATCCCTCACTCCCAAACATTGACGAATTCACACGGAAATTCCGTCGCTGTGAAATACGAGTACTATGTGTTCTAAGACATTTCCTTCTAAATCGAGTAACGTTTCTATGGAAACGACAGGATTTTCTTTTGGGATACGACAATCACATTTCCGATCCACTAATCCTTCTTTACTGCATCCCTCACTCCCACACATTGAAGAATTCACACGGAAATTGCGTCGTTGCGAAATACGAGTACTATGTGTTCTAAGACATTTCCTTCTAAATCGAGTAACGTTTCTATGGAAACGACAGGATTTTCTTTTGGGATACGACAATCACATTTCCGATCCACTAATCCTTCTTTACTGCATCCCTCACTCCCACACATTGAAGAATTCACACGGAACTTGCGTCGCTGTGAAATACGAGTACTATGTGTTCTAAGACATTTCCTTCTAAATCGAGTAACGTTGCTATGGAAACGACAGGATTTTCTTTTGGGATACGACAATCACATTTACGATCCACTAATCCTTCTTTACTGCATCCCTCACTCCCACACATTGAAGAATTCACACGGAAATTGCGTCGCTGTGAAATACGAGTACTATGTGTTCTAAGACATTTCCTTCTAAATCGAGTAACGTTTCTATGGAAACGACAGGATTTTCTTTTGGGATACGACAATCACATTTCCGATCCACTAATCCTTCTTTACTGCATCCCTCACTCCCAAACATTGAAGAATTCACACGGAAATTGCGTCGCTGTGAATTACGAGTACTATGTGTTGTAAGACATTTCCTTCTAAATCCAGTAACGTTTCTATGGAAACGACAGGATTTTTTTTTGGGATACGACAATCACATTTCCGATCCACTAATCCTTCTTTACTGCATCCCTCACTCCCACACATTGAAGAATTCACACGGAAATTGCGTCGCTGTGAAATACGAGTACTATGTGTTCTAACACATTTCCTTCTAAATCGAGTAACGTTTCTATGGAAACGACAGGATTTTCTTTTGGGATACGACAATCACATTTCCGATCCACTAATCCTTCTTTACTGCATCCCTCACTCCCACACATTGAAGAATTCGCACGGAAATTGCGTCGCTGTGAAATACGAGTACTATGTGTTCTAAGACATTTCCTTCTAAATCGAGTAACGTTTCTATGGAAACGACAGGATTTTCTTTCGGGATACGTCAATCACATTTCCGATCCACTAATCCTTCCTTACTGCATCCCTCACTCCCACACATTGAAGAATTCACACGGAAATTGCGTCGCTGTGAAATACGAGTACTATGTGTTCTAACACATTTCCTTCTAAATCGAGTAACGTTTCTATGGAAACGACAGGATTTTCTTTTGGGATACGACAATCACATTTCCGATCCACTAATCCTTCTTTACTGCATCCCTCACTCCCACACATTGAAGAATTCACACGGAACTTGCGTCGCTGTGAAATACGAGTACTATGTGTTCTAAGACATTTCCTTCTAAATCGAGTAACGTTGCTATGGAAACGACAGGATTTTCTTTTGGGATACGACAATCACATTTACGATCCACTAATCCTTCTTTACTGCATCCCTCACTCCCACACATTGAAGAATTCACACGGAAATTCCGTCGCTGTGAAATACGAGTACTATGTGTTCTAAGACATTTCCTTCTAAATCGAGTAACGTTTCTATGGAAACGACAGGATTTTCTTTTGGGATACGACAATCACATTTCCGATCCACTAATCCTTCTTTACTGCATCCCTCACTCCCAAACATTGAAGAATTCACACGGAAATTGCGTCGCTGTGAATTACGAGTACTATGTGTTGTAAGACATTTCCTTCTAAATCCAGTAACGTTTCTATGGAAACGACAGGATTTTTTTTTGGGATACGACAATCACATTTCCGATCCACTAATCCTTCTTTACTGCATCCCTCACTCCCACACATTGAAGAATTCACACGGAAATTGCGTCGCTGTGAAATACGAGTACTATGTGTTCTAACACATTTCCTTCTAAATCGAGTAACGTTTCTATGGAAACGACAGGATTTTCTTTTGGGATACGACAATCACATTTCCGATCCACTAATCCTTCTTTACTGCATCCCTCACTCCCACACATTGAAGAATTCGCACGGAAATTGCGTCGCTGTGAAATACGAGTACTATGTGTTCTAAGACATTTCCTTCTAAATCGAGTAACGTTTCTATGGAAACGACAGGATTTTCTTTCGGGATACGTCAATCACATTTCCGATCCACTAATCCTTCCTTACTGCATCCCTCACTCCCACACATTGAAGAATTCACACGGAAATTGCGTCGCTGTGAAATACGAGTACTATGTGTTCTAAGACATTTCCTTCTAAATCGAGTAACGTTTCTATGGAAACGACAGGATTTTCTTTTGGGATACGACAATCACATTTACGATCCACTAATCTTACTTTACTGCATCCCTCACTCCCACACATTGAAGAATTCACACGGAAATTGCGTCGCTGTGAAATACGAGTACTATGTGTTCTATGACATTTCCTTCTAAATCGAGTAACGTTTCAATGGAAACGACAGGATTTTCTTTTGGGATACGACAAACTCATTTCCGATCCGCTAATCCTTCTTTACTGCATCCCTCACTCCCAAACATTGACGAATTCACACGGAAATTCCGTCGCTGTGAAATACGAGTACTATGTGTTCTAAGACATTTCCTTCTAAATCGAGTAACGTTTCTATGGATACGACAGGATTTTCTTTTGGGATACGACAATCACATTTCCGATCCACTAATCCTTCTTTACTGCATCCCTCACTCCCAGACATTGTAGAATTCACACGGAAATTGCGTCGCTGTGAAATACGAGTACTATGTGTTCTAAGACATTTCCTTCTAAATCGAGTAACGTTTCTATGGAAACGACAGGATTTTCTTTTGGGATACGACAATCACATTTCCGATCCACTAATCCTTCTTTACTGCATCCCTCACTCCCACACATTGAAGAATTCACACGGAAATTGCGTCGCTGCGAAATACGAGTACTATGTGTTCTAAGACATTTCCTTCTAAATCGAGTAACGTTTCTATGGAAACGACAGGATTTTCTTTTGGGATACGACAATCACATTTCCGATCCACTAATCCTTCTTTACTGCATCCCTCACTCCCACACATTGAAGAATTCACACGGAACTTGCGTCGCTGTGAAATACGAGTACTATGTGTTCTAAGACATTTCCTTCTAAATCGAGTAACGTTGCTATGGAAACGACAGGATTTTCTTTTGGGATACGACAATCACATTTACGATCCACTAATCCTTCTTTACTGCATCCCTCACTCCCACACATTGAAGAATTCACACGGAAATTCCGTCGCTGTGAAATACGAGTACTATGTGTTCTAAGACATTTCCTTCTAAATCGAGTAACGTTTCTATGGAAACGACAGGATTTTCTTTTGGGATACGACAATCACATTTCCGATCCACTAATCCTTCTTTACTGCATCCCTCACTCCCAAACATTGAAGAATTCACACGGAAATTGCGTCGCTGTGAATTACGAGTACTATGTGTTCTAAGACATTTCCTTCTAAATCGAGTAACGTTTCTATGGAAACGACAGGATTTTCTTTTGGGATACGACAATCACATTTCCGATCCACTAATCCTTCTTTACTGCATCCCTCACTCCCACACATTGAAGAATTCACACGGAAATTGCGTCGCTGTGAAATACGTGTACTATGTGTTCTAACACATTTCCTTCTAAATCGAGTTACGTTTCTATGGAAACGACTGGATATTCTTTTGGGATACGACAATCACATTTCCGATCCACTAATCCTTCTTTACTGCATCCCTCACTCCCACACATTGAAGAATTCACACGGAAATTGCGTCGCTGTGAAATACGAGTACTATGTGTTCTAAGACATTTCCTTCTAAATCGAGTAACGTTTCTATGGAAACGACAGGATTTTCTTTCGGGATACGTCAATCACATTTCCGATCCACTAATCCTTCCTTACTGCATCCCTCACTCCCACACATTGAAGAATTCACACGGAAATTGCGTCGCTGTGAAATACGAGTACTATGTGTTCTAAGACATTTCCTTCTAAATCGAGTAACGTTTCTATGGAAACGACAGGATTTTCTTTTGGGATACGACAATCACATTTACGATCCACTAATCTTTCTTTACTGCATCCCTCACTCCCACACATTGAAGAATTCACACGGAAATTGCGTCGCTGTGAAATACGAGTACTATGTGTTCTATGACATTTCCTTCTAAATCGAGTAACGTTTCAATGGAAACGACAGGATTTTCTTTTGGGATACGACAAACTCATTTCCGATCCGCTAATCCTTCTTTACTGCATCCCTCACTCCCAAACATTGACGAATTCACACGGAAATTCCGTCGCTGTGAAATACGAGTACTATGTGTTCTAAGACATTTCCTTCTAAATCGAGTAACGTTTCTATGGAAACGACAGGATTTTCTTTTGGGATACGACAATCACATTTCCGATCCACTAATCCTTCTTTACTGCATCCCTCACTCCCAGACATTGTAGAATTCACACGGAAATTGCGTCGCTGTGAAATACGAGTACTATGTGTTCTAAGACATTTCCTTCTAAATCGAGTAACGTTTCTGTGGAAACGACAGGATTTTCTTTTGGGATACGACAATCACATTTCCGATCCACTAATCCTTCTTTACTGCATCCCTCACTCCCACACATTTACGAATTCACACGGAAATTGCGTCGCTGTGAAATACGAGTACTATGTGTTCTAAGACATTTCCTTCTAAATCGAGTAACGTTTCTATGGAAACGACAGGATTTTCTTTTGGGATACGACAATCACATTTCCGATCCACTAATCCTTCTTTACTGCATCCCTCACTCCCAAACATTGACGAATTCACACGGAAATTGCGTCGCTGTGAAATACGAGTACTATGTGTTCTAAGACATTTCCTTCTAAATCGAGTAACGTTTCTATGGAAACGACAGGGTTTTCTTTTGGGATACGATAATCTCATTTCCGATCCGCTAATCCTTCTTTACTGCATCCCTCACTCCCTAACATTGACGAATTCACACGGAAATTCCGTCGCTGTGAAATACGAGTACTATGTGTTCTAAGACATTTCCTTCTAAATCGAGTAACGTTTCTATGAAAACGACAGGATTTTCTTTTGGGATACGACAATCACATTTCCGATCCACTAATCCTTCTTTACTGCATCCCTCACTCCCACACATTGAAGAATTCACACGGAAATTGCGTCGCTGTGAAATACGAGTACTATGTGTTCTAAGACATTTCCTTCTAAATCGAGTAACGTTTCTATGGAAATGACAGGATTTTCTTTTGGGATACGACAATCACATTTCCGATCCACTAATCCTTCTTTACTGCATCCCTCACTCCCAAACATTGTCGATTTCACACGGAAATTCCGTCGCTGTGAAATACGAGTACTATGTGTTATAAGACATTTCCTTCTAAAACGAGTAACGTTTCTATGGAAACGACAGGATTTTCTTTTGGGATACGACAATCACATTTCCGATCCACTAATCCTTCTTTACTGCATCCCTCACTCCCACACATTGAAGAATTCACACGGAAATTGCGTCGCTGTGAAATACGAGTACTATGTGTTCTAAGACATTTCCTTCTAAATCGAGTAACGTTTCTATGGAAACGACAGGATTTTCTTTTGGGATACGACAATCACATTTCCGATCCACTAATCCTTCTTTACTGCATCCCTCACTCCCACACATTGAAGAATTCACACGGAAATTGCGTCGCTGTGAAATACGAGTACTATGTGTTCTAAGACATTTCCTTCTAAATCGAGTAACGTTTCTATGGAAACGACAGGATTTTCTTTCGGGATACGTCAATCACATTTCCGATCCACTAATCCTTCCTTACTGCATCCCTCACTCCCACACATTGAAGAATTCACACGGAAATTGCGTCGCTGTGAAATACGAGTACTATGTGTTCTAAGACATTTCCTTCTAAATCGAGTAACGTTTCTATGGAAACGACAGGATTTTCTTTTGGGATACGACAATCACATTTACGATCCACTAATCTTACTTTACTGCATCCCTCACTCCCACACATTGAAGAATTCACACGGAAATTGCGTCGCTGTGAAATACGAGTACTATGTGTTCTATGACATTTCCTTCTAAATCGAGTAACGTTTCAATGGAAACGACAGGATTTTCTTTTGGGATACGACAAACTCATTTCCGATCCGCTAATCCTTCTTTACTGCATCCCTCACTCCCAAACATTGACGAATTCACACGGAAATTCCGTCGCTGTGAAATACGAGTACTATGTGTTCTAAGACATTTCCTTCTAAATCGAGTAACGTTTCTATGGATACGACAGGATTTTCTTTTGGGATACGACAATCACATTTCCGATCCACTAATCCTTCTTTACTGCATCCCTCACTCCCAGACATTGTAGAATTCACACGGAAATTGCGTCGCTGTGAAATACGAGTACTATGTGTTCTAAGACATTTCCTTCTAAATCGAGTAACGTTTCTATGGAAACGACAGGATTTTCTTTTGGGATACGACAATCACATTTCCGATCCACTAATCCTTCTTTACTGCATCCCTCACTCCCACACATTGAAGAATTCACACGGAAATTGCGTCGCTGCGAAATACGAGTACTATGTGTTCTAAGACATTTCCTTCTAAATCGAGTAACGTTTCTATGGAAACGACAGGATTTTCTTTTGGGATACGACAATCACATTTCCGATCCACTAATCCTTCTTTACTGCATCCCTCACTCCCACACATTGAAGAATTCACACGGAACTTGCGTCGCTGTGAAATACGAGTACTATGTGTTCTAAGACATTTCCTTCTAAATCGAGTAACGTTGCTATGGAAACGACAGGATTTTCTTTTGGGATACGACAATCACATTTACGATCCACTAATCCTTCTTTACTGCATCCCTCACTCCCACACATTGAAGAATTCACACGGAAATTCCGTCGCTGTGAAATACGAGTACTATGTGTTCTAAGACATTTCCTTCTAAATCGAGTAACGTTTCTATGGAAACGACAGGATTTTCTTTTGGGATACGACAATCACATTTCCGATCCACTAATCCTTCTTTACTGCATCCCTCACTCCCAAACATTGAAGAATTCACACGGAAATTGCGTCGCTGTGAATTACGAGTACTATGTGTTCTAAGACATTTCCTTCTAAATCGAGTAACGTTTCTATGGAAACGACAGGATTTTCTTTTGGGATACGACAATCACATTTCCGATCCACTAATCCTTCTTTACTGCATCCCTCACTCCCACACATTGAAGAATTCACACGGAAATTGCGTCGCTGTGAAATACGAGTACTATGTGTTCTAACACATTTCCTTCTAAATCGAGTTACGTTTCTATGGAAACGACAGGATATTCTTTTGGGATACGACAATCACATTTCCGATCCACTAATCCTTCTTTACTGCATCCCTCACTCCCACACATTGAAGAATTCACACGGAAATTGCGTCGCTGTGAAATACGAGTACTATGTGTTCTAAGACATTTCCTTCTAAATCGAGTAACGTTTCTATGGAAACGACAGGATTTTCTTTCGGGATACGTCAATCACATTTCCGATCCACTAATCCTTCCTTACTGCATCCCTCACTCCCACACATTGAAGAATTCACACGGAAATTGCGTCGCTGTGAAATACGAGTACTATGTGTTCTAAGACATTTCCTTCTAAATCGAGTAACGTTTCTATGGAAACGACAGGATTTTCTTTTGGGATACGACAATCACATTTACGATCCACTAATCTTTCTTTACTGCATCCCTCACTCCCACACATTGAAGAATTCACACGGAAATTGCGTCGCTGTGAAATACGAGTACTATGTGTTCTATGACATTTCCTTCTAAATCGAGTAACGTTTCAATGGAAACGACAGGATTTTCTTTTGGGATACGACAAACTCATTTCCGATCCGCTAATCCTTCTTTACTGCATCCCTCACTCCCAAACATTGACGAATTCACACGGAAATTCCGTCGCTGTGAAATACGAGTACTATGTGTTCTAAGACATTTCCTTCTAAATCGAGTAACGTTTCTATGGAAACGACAGGATTTTCTTTTGGGATACGACAATCACATTTCCGATCCACTAATCCTTCTTTACTGCATCCCTCACTCCCAGACATTGTAGAATTCACACGGAAATTGCGTCGCTGTGAAATACGAGTACTATGTGTTCTAAGACATTTCCTTCTAAATCGAGTAACGTTTCTGTGGAAACGACAGGATTTTCTTTTGGGATACGACAATCACATTTCCGATCCACTAATCCTTCTTTACTGCATCCCTCACTCCCACACATTTACGAATTCACACGGAAATTGCGTCGCTGTGAAATACGAGTACTATGTGTTCTAAGACATTTCCTTCTAAATCGAGTAACGTTTCTATGGAAACGACAGGATTTTCTTTTGGGATACGACAATCACATTTCCGATCCACTAATCCTTCTTTACTGCATCCCTCACTCCCAAACATTGACGAATTCACACGGAAATTGCGTCGCTGTGAAATACGAGTACTATGTGTTCTAAGACATTTCCTTCTAAATCGAGTAACGTTTCTATGGAAACGACAGGGTTTTCTTTTGGGATACGATAATCTCATTTCCGATCCGCTAATCCTTCTTTACTGCATCCCTCACTCCCTAACATTGACGAATTCACACGGAAATTCCGTCGCTGTGAAATACGAGTACTATGTGTTCTAAGACATTTCCTTCTAAATCGAGTAACGTTTCTATGAAAACGACAGAATTTTCTTTTGGGATACGACAATCACATTTCCGATCCACTAATCCTTCTTTACTGCATCCCTCACTCCCACACATTGAAGAATTCACACGGAAATTGCGTCGCTGTGAAGTACGAGTACTATGTGTTCTAAGACATTTCCTTCTAAATCGAGTAACGTTTCTATGGAAACGACAGGATTTTCTTTTGGGATACGACAATCACATTTCCGATCCACTAATCCTTCTTTACTGCATCCCTCACTCCCACACATTGAAGAATTCACACGGAAATTGCGTCGCTGTGAAATACGAGTACTATGTGTTCTAAGACATTTCCTTCTAAATCGAGTAACGTTTCTATGGAAATGACAGGATTTTCTTTTGGGATACGACAATCACATTTCCGATCCACTAATCCTTCTTTACTGCATCCCTCACTCCCAAACATTGTCGATTTCACACGGAAATTCCGTCGCTGTGAAATACGAGTACTATGTGTTATAAGACATTTCCTTCTAAATCGAGTAACGTTTCTATGGAAACGACAGGATTTTCTTTTGGGATACGACAATCACATTTCCGATCCACTAATCCTTCTTTACTGCATCCCTCACTCCCACACATTGAAGAATTCACACGGAAATTGCGTCGCTGTGAAATACGAGTACTATGTGTTCTAAGACATTTCCTTCTAAATCGAGTAACGTTTCTATGGAAACGACAGGATTTTCTTTTGGGATACGACAATCACATTTCCGATCCGCTAATCCATCTTTACTGCATCCCTCACTAACAAACATTGACGAATTCACACGGAAATTCCGTCGCTGTGAAATACGAGTACTATGTGTTCTAAGACATTTCCTTCTAAATCGAGTAACGTTTCTATGGAAACGACAGGATTTTCTTTTGGGCTACGACAATCACATTTCCGATCCACTAATCCTTCTTTACTGCATCCCTCACTCCCACACATTGAAGAATTCACACGGAAATTGCGTCGCTGTGAAATACGAGTACTATGTGTTCTAAGACATTTCCTTCTAAATCGAGTAACGTTTCTATGGAAACGACAGGATTTTCTTTTGGGATACGACAATCACATTTCCGATCCACTAATCCTTCTTTACTGCATCCCTCACTCCCACACATTGACGAATTCACACGGAAATTGCGTCTCTGTGAAATACGAGTACTATGTGTTCTAAGACATTTCCTTCTAAGTCGAGTAACGTTTCTATGGAAACGACAGGATTTTCTTTTGGGATACGACAATCTCATTTCCGATCCGCTAATCCTTCTTTACTGCATCCCTCACTCCCAAACATTGACGAATTCACACGGAAATTCCGTCGCTGTGAAATACGAGCACTATGTGTTCTAAGACATTTCCTTCTAAATCGAGTAACGTTGCTATGGAAACGACAGGATTTTCTTTTGGGATACGACAATCACATTTACGATCCACTAGTCCTTCTTTACTGCATCCCTCCCTCCCGCACATTGAAGAATTCACACGGAAATTCCGTCGCTGTGAAATACGAGTACTATGTGTTCTTAGACATTTCCTTCTAAATCGAGTAACGTTTCTATGGAAACGACAGGATTTTCTTTTGGGATACGACAATCACATTTCCGATTCACTAATCCTTCTTTACTGCATCCCTCACTCCCAAACATTGAAGAATTCACACGGAAATTGCGTCGCTGTGAATTACGAGTACTATGTGTTCTAAGACATTTCCTTCTAAATCGAGTAACGTTTCTATGGAAACGACAGGATTTTCTTTTGGGATACGACAATCACATTTCCGATCCACTAATCCTTCTTTACTGCATCCCTCACTCCCACACATTGAAGAATTAACACGGAAATTGCGTCGCTGTGAAATACGAGTACTATGTGTTCTAAGACATTTCCTTCTAAATCGAGTAACGTTTCTATGGAAGCGACAGGATTTTCTTTTGGGATACGACAATCACATTTCCGATCCACTAATCCTTCTTTACTGCATCCCTCACTCCCACACATTGACGAATTCACACGGAAATTGCGTCTCTGTGAAATACGAGTACTATGTGTTCTAAGACATTTCCTTCTAAGTCGAGTAACGTTTCTATGGAAACGACAGGATTTTCTTTTGGGATACGACAATCTCATTTCCGATCCGCTAATCCTTCTTTACTGCATCCCTCACTCCCAAACATTGACGAATTCACACGGAAATTCCGTCGCTGTGAAATACGAGTACTATGTGTTCTAAGACATTTCCTTCTAAATCGAGTAACGTTTCTATGGAAACGACAGGATTTTCTTTCGGGATACGACAATCACATTTCCGATCCACTAATCCTTCTTTACTGCATCCCTCACTCCCACACATTGAAGAATTCACACGGAAATTGCGTCGCTGCGAAATACGAGTACTATGTGTTCTAAGACATTTCCTTCTAAATCGAGTAACGTTTCTATGGAAACGACAGGATTTTCTTTTGGGATACGACAATCACATTTCCGATCCACTAATCCTTCTTTACTGCATCCCTCACTCCCACACATTGAAGAATTCACACGGAAATTGCGTCGCTGTGAAATACGAGTACTATGTGTTATAAGACATTTCCTTCTAAATCGAGTAACGTTTCTATGGAAACGACAGGATTTTCTTTTGGAATACGACAATCACATTTCCGATCCACTAATCCTTCTTTACTGCATCCCTCACTCCCACACATTGAAGAATTCACACGGAAATTGCGTCGCTGTGAAATACGAGTACTATGTGTTCTAAGACATTTCCTTCTAAATCGAGTAACGTTTCTATGGAAACGACAGGATTTTCTTTCGGGATACGTCAATCACATTTCCGATCCACTAATCCTTCTTTACTGCATCCCTCACTCCCACACATTGAAGAATTCACACGGAAATAGCGTCGCTGTGAAATAAGAGTACTATGTGTTCTAAGACATTTCCTTCTAAATCGAGTAACGTTTCTATGGAAACGACAGGATTTTCTTTTGGGATACGACAATCACATTTACGATCCACTAATCCTTCTTTACTGCATCCCTCACTCCCACACATTGAAGAATTCACACGGAAATTGCGTCGCTGTGAAATACGAGTACTATGTGTTCTAAGACATTTCCTTCTAAATCGAGTAACGTTTCAATGGAAACGACAGGATTTTCTTTTGGGATACGACAATCACATTTCCGATCCACTAATCCTTGTTTACTGCATCCCTCACTCCCAAACATTGACGAATTCACACGGAAATTCCGTCGCTATGAAATACGAGTACTATGTGTTCTAAGACATTTCCTTCTAAATCGAGTAACGTTTCTATGGAAACGACAGAATTTTCTTTTGGGATACGACAAACTCATTTCCGATCCGCTAATCCTTCTTTACTGCATCCCTCACTCCCATACATTGACGAATTCACACGGAAATTATGTCGCTGTGAAATACGAGTACTATGTGTTCTAAGACATTTCCTTCTAAATCGAGTAACGTTTCTATGGAAACGACAGGATTTTCTTTTGGGATACGACAATCACATTTCCGATCCACTAATCCTTCTTTACTGCATCCCTCACTACCAGACATTGTAGAATTCACACGGAAATTGTGTCGCTGTGAAATACGAGTACTATGTGTTCTAAGACATTTCCTTCTAAATCGAGTAACGTTTCTATGGAAACGACAGGATTTTCTTTTGGGATACGACAATCACATTTCAGATCCACTAATCCTTCTTTACTGCATCCCTCACTCCCACTCATTGAAGAATTCACACGGAAATTGCGTCGCTGTGAAATACGAGTACTATGTGTTCTAAGACATTTCCTTCTAAATCAAGTAACGTTTCTATGGAAACGACAGGATTTTCTTTTGGGATACGACAATCACATTTCCGATCCACTAATCCTTCTTTACTGCATCCCTCACTCCCAAACATTGACGAATTCACACGGAAATTGCGTCGCTGTGAAATACGAGTACTATGTGTTCTAAGACATTTCCTTCTAAATCGAGTAACGTTTCTATGGAAACGACAGGGTTTTCTTTTGGGATACGACAATCTCATTTCCGATCCGCTAATCCTTCTTTACTGCATCCCTCACTCCCAAACATTGACGAATTCACACGGAAATTCCGTCGCTGTGAAATACGAGTACTATGTGTTCTAAGACATTTCATTCTAAATCGAGTAACGTTTCTACGGAAACGACAGGATTTTCTTTTGTGATACGACAATCACATTTCCGATCCACTAATCCTTCTTTACTGCATCCCTCACTCCCACACATTGAAGAATTCACACGGAAATTGCGACGCTGTGAAATACGAGTACTATGTGTTCTAAGACATTTCCTTCTAAATCGAGTAACATTTCAATGGAAACGACAGGATTTTCTTTTGGGATACGACAATCACATTTCCGATCCACTAATCCTTGTTTACTGCATCCCTCACTCCCAAACATTGACGAATTCACACGGAAATTCCGTCGCTGTGAAATACGAGTACTATGTGTTCTAAGACATTTCCTTCTAAATCGAGTAACGTTTCTATGGAAACGACAGGATTTTCTTTTGGGATACGACAATCACATTTCCGATCCACTAATCCTTCTTTACTGCATCCCTCACTCCCACACATTGAAGAATTCACACGGAAATTGCGTCGCTGCGAAATACGAGTACTATGTGTTCTAAGACATTTCCTTCTAAATCGAGTAACGTTTCTATGGAAACGACAGGATTTTCTTTTGGGATACGACAATCACATTACCGATCCACTAATCCTTCTTTACTGCATCCCTCACTCCCACACATTGAAGAATTCACACGGAACTTGCGTCGCTGTGAAATACGAGTACTATGTGTTCTAAGACATTTCCTTCTAAATCGAGTAACGTTGCTATGGAAACGACAGGATTTTCTTTTGGGATACGACAATCACATTTACGATCCACTAATCCTTCTTTACTGCATCCCTCACTCCCACACATTGAAGAATTCACACGGAAATTCCGTCGCTGTGAAATACGAGTACTATGTGTTCTAAGACATTTCCTTCTAAATCGAGTAACGTTTCTATGGAAACGACAGGATTTTCTTTTGGGATACGACAATCACATTTCCGATCCACTAATCCTTCTTTACTGCATCCCTCACTCCCAAACATTGAAGAATTCACACGGAAATTGCGTCGCTGTGAATTACGAGTACTATGTGTTCTAAGACATTTCCTTCTAAATCCAGTAACGTTTCTATGGAAACGACAGGATTTTCTTTTGGGATACGACAATCACATTTCCGATCCACTAATCCTTCTTTACTGCATCCCTCACTCCCACACATTGAAGAATTCACACGGAAATTGCGTCGCTGTGAAATACGAGTACTATGTGTTCTAACACATTTCCTTCTAAATCGAGTAACGTTTCTATGGAAACGACAGGATTTTCTTTTGGGATACGACAATCACATTTCCGATCCACTAATCCTTCTTTACTGCATCCCTCACTCCCACACATTGAAGAATTCACACGGAAATTGCGTCGCTGTGAAATACGAGTACTATGTGTTCTAAGACATTTCCTTCTAAATCGAGTAACGTTTCTATGGAAACGACAGGATTTTCTTTCAGGATACGTCAATCACATTTCCGATCCACTAATCCTTCCTTACTGCATCCCTCACTCCCACACATTGAAGAATTCACACGGAAATTGCGTCGCTGTGAAATACGAGTACTATGTGTTCTAAGACATTTCCTTCTAAATCGAGTAACGTTTCTATGGAAACGACAGGATTTTCTTTTGGGATACGACAATCACATTTACGATCCACTAATCTTACTTTACTGCATCCCTCACTCCCACACATTGAAGAATTCACACGGAAATTGCGTCGCTGTGAAATACGAGTACTATGTGTTCTATGACATTTCCTTCTAAATCGAGTAACGTTTCAATGGAAACGACAGGATTTTCTTTTGGGATACGACAAACTCATTTCCGATCCGCTAATCCTTCTTTACTGCATCCCTCACTCCCAAACATTGACGAATTCACACGGAAATTCCGTCGCTGTGAAATACGAGTACTATGTGTTCTAAGACATTTCCTTCTAAATCGAGTAACGTTTCTATGGAAACGACAGGATTTTCTTTTGGGATACGACAATCACATTTCCGATCCACTAATCCTTCTTTACTGCATCCCTCACTCCCAGACATTGTAGAATTCACACGGAAATTGCGTCGCTGTGAAATACGAGTACTATGTGTTCTAAGACATTTCCTTCTAAATCGAGTAACGTTTCTATGGAAACGACAGGATTTTCTTTTGGGATACGACAATCACATTTCCGATCCACTAATCCTTCTTTACTGCATCCCTCACTCCCACACATTGAAGAATTCACACGGAAATTGCGTCGCTGCGAAATACGAGTACTATGTGTTCTAAGACATTTCCTTCTAAATCGAGTAACGTTTCTATGGAAACGACAGGATTTTCTTTTGGGATACGACAATCACATTTCCGATCCACTAATCCTTCTTTACTGCATCCCTCACTCCCACACATTGAAGAATTCACACGGAACTTGCGACGCTGTGAAATACGAGTACTATGTGTTCTAAGACATTTCCTTCTAAATCGAGTAACGTTGCTATGGAAACGACAGGATTTTCTTTTGGGATACGACAATCACATTTACGATCCACTAATCCTTCTTTACTGCATCCCTCACTCCCACACATTGAAGAATTCACACGGAAATTCCGTCGCTGTGAAATACGAGTACTATGTGTTCTAAGACATTTCCTTCTAAATCGAGTAACGTTTCTATGGAAACGACAGGATTTTCTTTTGGGATACGACAATCACATTTCCGATCCACTAATCCTTCTTTACTGCATCCCTCACTCCCAAACATTGAAGAATTCACACGGAAATTGCGTCGCTGTGAATTACAAGTACTATGTGTTCTAAGACATTTCCTTCTCAATCGAGTAACGTTTCTATGGAAACGACAGGATTTTCTTTTGGGATACGACAATCACATTTCCGATCCACTAATCCTTCTTTACTGCATCCCTCACTCCCACACATTGAAGAATTCACACGGAAATTGCGTCGCTGTGAAATACGAGTACTATGTGTTCTAACACATTTCCTTCTAAATCGAGTAACGTTTCTATGGAAACGACAGGATATTCTTTTGGGATACGACAATCACATTTCCGATCCACTAATCCTTCTTTACTGCATCCCTCACTCCCACACATTGAAGAATTCACACGGAAATTGCGTCGCTGTGAAATACGAGTACTATGTGTTCTAAGACATTTCCTTCTAAATCGAGTAACGTTTCTATGGAAACGACAGGATTTTCTTTCGGGATACGTCAATCACATTTCCGATCCACTAATCCTTCCTTACTGCATCCCTCACTCCCACACATTGAAGAATTCACACGGAAATTGCGTCGCTGTGAAATACGAGTACTATGTGTTCTAAGACATTTCCTTCTAAATCGAGTAACGTTTCTATGGAAACGACAGGATTTTCTTTTGGGATACGACAATCACATTTACGATCCACTAATCTTTCTTTACTGCATCCCTCACTCCCACACATTGAAGAATTCACACGGAAATTGCGTCGCTGTGAAATACGAGTACTATGTGTTCTATGACATTTCCTTCTAAATCGAGTAACGTTTCAATGGAAACGACAGGATTTTCTTTTGGGATACGACAAACTCATTTCCGATCCGCTAATCCTTCTTTACTGCATCCCTCACTCCCAAACATTGACGAATTCACACGGAAATTCCGTCGCTGTGAAATACGAGTACTATGTGTTCTAAGACATTTCCTTCTAAATCGAGTAACGTTTCTATGGAAACGACAGGATTTTCTTTTGGGATACGACAATCACATTTCCGATCCACTAATCCTTCTTTACTGCATCCCTCACTCCCAGACATTGTAGAATTCACACGGAAATTGCGTCGCTGTGAAATACGAGTACTATGTGTTCTAAGACATTTCCTTCTAAATCGAGTAACGTTTCTGTGGAAACGACAGGATTTTCTTTTGGGATACGACAATCACATTTCCGATCCACTAATCCTTCTTTACTGCATCCCTCACTCCCACACATTTACGAATTCACACGGAAATTGCGTCGCTGTGAAATACGAGTACTATGTGTTCTAAGACATTTCCTTCTAAATCGAGTAACGTTTCTATGGAAACGACAGGATTTTCTTTTGGGATACGACAATCACATTTCCGATCCACTAATCCTTCTTTACTGCATCCCTCACTCCCAAACATTGACGAATTCACACGGAAATTGCGTCGCTGTGAAATACGAGTACTATGTGTTCTAAGACATTTCCTTCTAAATCGAGTAACGTTTCTATGGAAACGACAGGGTTTTCTTTTGGGATACGATAATCTCATTTCCGATCCGCTAATCCTTCTTTACTGCATCCCTCACTCCCTAACATTGACGAATTCACACGGAAATTCCGTCGCTGTGAAATACGAGTACTATGTGTTCTAAGACATTTCCTTCTAAATCGAGTAACGTTTCTATGAAAACGACAGGATTTTCTTTTGGGATACGACAATCACATTTCCGATCCACTAATCCTTCTTTACTGCATCCCTCACTCCCACACATTGAAGAATTCACACGGAAATTGCGTCGCTGTGAAGTACGAGTACTATGTGTTCTAAGACATTTCCTTCTAAATCGAGTAACGTTTCTATGGAAACGACAGGATTTTCTTTTGGGATACGACAATCACATTTCCGATCCACTAATCCTTCTTTACTGCATCCCTCACTCCCAAACATTGACGAATTCACACGGAAATTCCGTCGCTGTGAAATACGAGTACTATGTGTTCTAAGACATTTCCTTCTAAATCGAGTAACGTTTCTATGGAAACGACAGGATTTTCTTTTGGGATACGACAATCACATTTCCGATCCACTAATCCTTCTTTACTGCATCCCTCACTCCCAAACATTGACGAATTCACACGGAAATTCCGTCGCTGTGAAATACGAGTACTATGTGTTCTAAGACATTTCCTTCTAAATCGAGTAACGTTTCTATGGAAACGACAGGATTTTCTTTTGGGATACGACAATCACATTTCCGATCCACTAATCCTTCTTTACTGCATCCCTCACTCCCACACATTGAAGAATTCACACTGAAATTCCGTCGCTGTGAAATACGAGTACTATGTGTTCTAAGACATTTCCTTCTAAATCGAGTAACGTTTCTATGGAAACGACAGGATTTTCTTTTGGGATACGACAATCTCATTTCCGATCCACTAATCCTTCTTTACTGCATCCCTCACTCCCACACATTGAAGAATTCACACGGAAATTGCGTCGCTGTGAAATACGAGTACTATGTGTTCTAAGACATTTCCTTCTAAATCGAGTAACGTTTCTATGGGAACGACAGGATTTTCTTTTGGGATACGACAATCACATTTCCGATCCACTAATCCTTCTTTACTGCATCCCTCACTCCCAAACATTGACGAATTCACACGGAAATTGCGTCGCTGTGAAATACGAGTACTATGTGTTCTAAGACATTTCCTTCTATATCGAGTAACGTGTCTATGGAAACGACAGGATTTCCTTTTGGGATACGACAATCATTTTTACGATCCACTAATCCTTCTTTACTGCATCCCTCTCTCCCACACATTGAAGAGTTCACACGGAAATTGTGTCGCTGTGAAATGCGAGTACTATGTGTTCTAAGACATTTCCTTCTAAATCGAGTAACGTTTCTATGGAAATGACAGGATTTTCTTTTGGGATTCGACAATCTCATTTCCGATCCACTAATCCTTCTTTACTGCATCCCTCACTCCCACACATTGAAGAATTCACACGGAAATTGCGTCGCTGTGAAATACGAGTACTATGTGTTCTAAGACATTTCCTTCTAAATCGAGTAACGTTTCTATGGAAACGACAGGATTTTCTTTTGGGATACGACAATCACATTTCCGATCCACTAATCCTTCTTTACTGCATCCCTCACTCCCACACACTAAAGAATTCACACGGAAATTGCGTCGCTGTGAAATACGAGTACTATGTGTTCTAAGACATTTCCTTCTAAATCGAGTAACGTTTCTATGGAAATGACAGGATTTTCTTTTGGGATTCGACAATCTCATTTCCGATCCACTAATCCTTCTTTACTGAATCCCTCACTCCCACACATTGAAGAATTCACACGGAAATTAAGTCGCTGTGAAATACGAGTACTATGTGTTCGAAGACATTTCCATCTAAATCGAGTAACGTTTCTATGGAAACGACAGTATTTTCTTTTGGGATACGACAATCACATTTCCGATCCACTAATCCTTCTTTACTGCATCCCTCACTCCCACACATTGAAGAATTCACACGGAAATTAAGTCGCTGTGAAATACGAGTACTATGTGTTCTAAGACATTTCCTTCTAAATCGAGTAACGTTTCTATGGAAACGACAGGATTTTCTTTTGGGATTCGACAATCACATTTCCGATCCACTAATCCTTCTTTACTGCATCCCTCACTCCCACACATTGAAGAATTCACACGGAAATTGCGTCGCTGTGAAATACGAGTACTATGTGTTCTAAGACATTTCCTTCTAAATCGAGTAACGTTTCTATGGAAACGACAGGATTTTCTTTTGGGATACGACAATCTCATTTCCGATCCACTAATCCTGCTTTACGGCATCCCTCACTCCCACACATTGAAGAATTCACACGGAAATTGCGTCGCTGTGAAATGCGAGTACTATGTGTTCTAAGACATTTCCTTCTAAATCGAGTAACGTTTCTATGGAAACGACAGGATTTTCTTTTGGGATACGACAATCACATTTCCGATCCACTAATCCTTCTTTACTGCATCCCTCACTCCCACACATTGAAGAATTCACACGGAAATTGCATCGCTGTGAAACACGAGTACTATGTGTTCTAAGACACTTCCTTCTAAATCGAGTAACGTTTCTATGGAAACGACAGGATTTTCTTTTGGGATACGACAATCACATTTCCGATCCACTAATCCTTCTTTACTGCATCCCTCACTCCCACACATTGAAGAATTCACACGGAAATTGCGTCGCTGTGAAATACGAGTACTATGTGTTCTAAGACATTTCCTTCTAAATCGAGTAACGTTTCTATGGAAACGACAGGATTTTCTTTTGGGATACGACAATCACATATCCGATCCACTAATCCTTCTTTACTGCATCCCTCACTCCCACACATTGAAGAATTCACACGGAAATTGCGTCGCTGTGAAATACGAGTACTATGTGTTCTAAGACATTTCCTTCTAAATCGAGTAACGTTTCTATGGAAACGACAGGATTTTCTTTTGGGATACGACAATCTCATTTCTGATCCACTAATCCTTCTTTACTGCATCCCTCACTCCCACACATTGAAGAATTCACACGGAAATTGCGTCGCTGTGAAATACGAGTACTACGTGTTCTAAGACATTTCCTTCTAAATCGAGTAACGTTTCTATGGAAACGACAGGATTTTCTTTTGGGATACGACAATCACATTTCCGATCCACTAATCCTTCTTTACTGCATCCCTCAATCCCACACATTGAAGAATTCACACGGAAATTGCGTCGCTGTGAAATACGAGTACTATGTGTTCTAAGACATTTCCTTCTAAATCGAGTAACGTTTCTATGGAAACGACAGGATTTTCTTTTGGGATACGACAATCACATTTCCGATTTACTAATCCTTCTTTACTGCATCCCTCACTCCCACACATTGAAGAATTCACACGGAAATTGCGTCGCTGTGAAATACGAGTACTATGTGTTCTAAGACATTTCCTTCTAAATCGAGTAACGTTTCTATGGAAATGACAGGATTTTCTTTTGGGATTCGACAATCTCATTTCCGATCCACTAATCCTTCTTTACTGCATCCCTCACTCCCACACATTGAAGAATTCACACGGAAATTAAGTCGCTGTGAAATACGAGTACTATGTGTTCTAAGACATTTCCTTCTAAATCGAGTAACGTTTCTATGGAAACGACAGTATTTTCTTTTGGGATACGACAATCTCATTTCCAATCCACTAATCCTTCTTTACTGCATCCCTCACTCTCACACATTGAAGAATTCACACGGAAATTGCGTCGCTGTGAAATACGAGTACTATGTGTTCTAAGACATTTCCTTCTAAATCGAGTAACGTTTCTATGGAAACGACAGGATTTTCTTTTGGGATACGACAATCACATTTCCGATCCACTAATCCTTCTTTACTGCATCCCTCACTCCCACACATTGAAGAATTCACACGGAAATAGCGTCGCTGTGAAATACGAGTACTATGTGTTCTAAGACATTTCCTTCTAAATCGAGTAACGTTTCTATGGAAACGACAGTATTTTCTTTTGGGATACGACAATCTTATTTCCGATCCACTAATCCGTCTTTACTGTATCCCTCACTCCCACACATTGAAGAATTCACACGGAAATTGCGTCGCTGTGAAATACGAGTACTATGTGTTCTAAGACATTTCCTTCTAAATCGAGTAACGTTTCTATGGAAACGACAGGATTTTCTTTTGGGATACGACAATCACATTTCCGATCCACTAATCCTTCTTTACTGCATCCCTCACTCCCACACATTGAAGAACTCACACGGAAATTGCGTCGCTGTGAAATACGAGTACTATGTGTTCTAAGACATTTCCTTCTAAATCGAGTAACGTTGCTATGGAAACGACAGGATTTTCTTTTGGGATACGACAATCACATTTCCGATCCGCTAATCCTTCTTTACTGCATCCCTCACTCCCACACATTGAAGAATTCACACGGAAATTGTGTCGCTGTGAAATACGAGTACTATGTGTTCTAAGACATTTCCTTCTAAATCGAGTAACGTTTCTATGGAAACGACAGGATTTTCTTTTGGGATACGACAATCACATTTCCGATCCACTAATCCTTCTTTACTGCATCCCTCACTCCCACACATTGAAGAATTCACACGGAAATTGCGTCGCTGTGAAATACGAGTACTATGTGTTCTAAGACATTTCCTTCTAAATCGAGTAACGTTTCTATGGAAATGACAGGATTTTCTTTTGGGATTCGACAATCTCATTTCCGATCCACTAATCCTTCTTTACTGCTTCCCTCACTCCCACACATTGAAGAATTCACACGGAAATTAAGTCGCTGTGAAATACGAGTACTATGTGTTCTAAGACATTTCCTTCTAAATCGAGTAACGTTTCTATGGAAACGACAGTATTTACTTTTGGGATACGACAATCTCATTTCCGATCCACTAATCCTTCTTTACTGCATCCCTCACTCCCACACATTGAAGAATTCACACGGAAATTGCGTCGCTGTGAAATACGAGTACTATGTGTTCTAAGACATTTCCTTCTAAATCGAGTAACGTTTCTATGGAAACGACAGGATTTTCTTTTGGGATACGACAATCACATTTCCGATCCACTAATCCTTCTTTACTGCATCCCTCACTCCCACACATTGAAGAATTCACACGGAAATTGCGTCGCTGTGAAATACGAGTACTATGTGTTCTAAGACATTTCCTTCTAAATCGAGTAACGTTTCTATGGAAACGACAGGATTTTCTTTTGGGATACGACAATCACATTTCCGATCCACTAATCCTTCTTTACTGCATCCCTCACTCCCACACATTGAAGAATTCACACGGAAATTGCGTCGCTGTGAAATACGAGTACTATGTGTTCTAAGACATTTCCTTCTAAATCGAGTAACGTTTCTTTGGAAATGACAGGATTTTCTTTTGGGATTCGACAATCTCATTTCCGATCCACTAATCCTTCTTTACTGCATCCCTCACTCCCACACATTGAAGAATTCACACGGAAATTAAGTCGCTGTGAAATACGAGTACTATGTGTTCTAAGACATTTCCTTCTAAATCGAGTAACGTTTCTATGGAAACGACAGGATTTTCTTTTGGGTTACGACAATCTCATTTCCGATCCACTAATCCTTCTTTACTGCATCCCTCACTCCCACACATTGAAGAATTCACACGGAAATTAAGTCGCTGTGAAATACGAGTACTATGTGTTCTAAGACATTTCCTTCTAAATCGAGTGACGTTTCTATGGAAACGACAGGATTTTCTTTTGGGATACGACAATCACGTTTCCGATCCACTAATCCTTCTTTACTGCATCCCTCACTCCCACACATTGAAGAATTCACACGGAAATTGCGTCACTGTGAAATACGAGTACTATGTGTTCTAAGACATTTCCTTCTAAATCGAGTAACGTTCCTATGGAAACGACAGGATTTTCTTTTGGGATACGACAATCACATTTCCGATCCACTAATCCTTCTTTACTGCATCCCTCACTCCCAAACATTGACGAATTCACACGGAAATTCCGTCGCTGTGAAATACGAGTACTATGTGTTCTAAGACATTTCCTTCTAAATCGAGTAACGTTTCTATGGAAACGACAGGATTTTCTTTTGGGATACGACAATCACATTTCCGATCCACTAATCCTTCTTTACTGCATCCCTCACTCCCACACATTGAAGAATTCACACGGAAATTGCGTCGCTGTGAAATACGAGTACTATGTGTTCTAAGACATTTCCTTCTAAATCGAGTAACGTTTCTATGGAAACGACAGGATTTTCTTTTGGGATACGACAATCACATTTCCGATCCACTAATCCTTCTTTACTGCATCCCTCACTCCCAAACATTGACGAATTCACACGGAAATTGCGTCGCTGTGAAATACGAGTACTATGTGTTCTAAGACATTTCCTTCTAAATCGAGTAACGTTTCTATGGAAACGACAGGGTTTTCTTTTGGGATACGACACATTTCCGATCCACTAATCCTTCTTTACTGCATCCCTCACTCCCAAACATTGACGAATTCACACGGACATTCCGTCGCTATGAAATACGAGTACTATGTGTTCTAAGACATTTCCTTCTAAATCGAGTAACGTTTCTATGGAAACGACAGAATTTTTTTTGGGATACGACAAACTCATTTCCGATCTGCTAATCCTTCTTTACTGCATCCCTCACTCCCAAACATTGACGAATTCACACGGAAATTCCGTCGCTGTGAAATACGAGTACTATGTGTTCAAAGACATTTCCTTCTAAATCGAGTAACGTTTCTATGGAAACGACAGGATTTTCTTTTGGGATACGACAATCACATTTCCGATCCACTAATCCTTCTTTACTGCATCCCTCACTCCCAGACATTGTAGAATTCACACGGAAATTGCGTCGCTGTGAAATACGAGTACTATGTGTTCTAAGACATTTCCTTCTAAATCGAGTAACGTTTCTATGGAAACGACAGGATTTTCTTTTGGGATACGACAATCACATTTCCGATCCACTAATCCTTCTTTACTGCATCCCTCACTCCCAGACATTGTAGAATTCACACAGAAATTGCGTCGCTGTGAAATACGAGTACTATGTGTTCTAAGACATTTCCTTCTAAATCGAGTAACGTTTCTATGGAAACGACAGGATTTTCTTTTGGGATACGACAATCACATTTCCGATCCACTAATCCTTCTTTACTGCATCCCTCACTCCCACACATTGAAGAATTCACACGGAAATTGCGTCGCTGTGAAATACGAGTACTATGTGTTCTAAGACATTTCCTTCTAAATCGAGTAACGTTTCTATGGAAACGACAGGATTTTCTTTTGGGATACGACAATCACATTTCCGATCCACTAATCCTTCTTTACTGCATCCCTCACTCCCACACATTGAAGAATTCACACGGAAATTGCGTCGCTGTGAAATACGAGTACTATGTGTTCTAAGACATTTCCTTCTAAATCGAGTAACGTTTCTATGGAAACGACAGGATTTTCTTTTGGGATACGACAATCACATTTCCGATCCACTAATCCTTCTTTACTGCATCCCTCACTCCCAAACATTGACGAATTCACACGGAAATTGCGTCGCTGTGAAATACGAGTACTATGTGTTCTAAGACATTTCCTTCTAAATCGAGTAACGTTTCTATGGAAACGACAGGATTTTCTTTTGGGATACGACAATCACATTTACGATCCACTAATCCTTCTTTACTGCATCCCTCACTCCCACACATTGAAGAATTCACACGGAAATTGCGTCGCTGTGAAATACGAGTACTATGTGATCTAAGACATTTCCTTCTAAATCGAGTAACGTTTCTATGGAAACGACAGGATTTTCTTTTGGCATACGACAATCACATTTCCGATCCACTAATCCTTCTTTACTGCATCCCTCACTCCCACACATTGAAGAATTCACACGGAAATTGCGTCGCTGTGAAATACGAGTACTATGTGTTCTAAGACATTTCCTTCTAAATCGAGTAACGTTTCTATGGAAACGACAGGATTTTCTTTCGGGATACGTCAATCACATTTTCGATCCACTAATCCTTCTTTACTGCATCCCTCACTCCCACACATTGAAGAATTCACACGGAAATTGCGTCGCTGTGAAATACGAGTACTATGTGTTCTAAGACATTTCCTTCTAAATCGAGTAACGTTTCTATGGAAACGACAGGATTTTCTTTTGGGATACGACAATCACATTTACGATCCACTAATCCGTCTTTACTGCATCCCTCACTCCCACACATTGAAGAATTCACACGGAAATTGCGTCGCTGTGAAATACGAGTACTATGTGTTCTAAGACATTTCCTTCTAAATCGAGTAACATTTCTATGGAAACGACAGGATTTTCTTTTGGGATACGACAATCACATTTCCGATCCACTAATCCTTCTTTACTGCATCCCTCACTCCCAAACATTGACGAATTCACACGGAAATTGCGTCGCTGTGAAATACGAGTACTATGTGTTCTAAGACATTTCCTTCTAAATCGAGTAACGTTTCTATGGAAACGACAGGGTTTTCTTTTGGGATACGATAATCTCATTTCCGATCCGCTAATCCTTCTTTACTGCATCCCTCACTCCCAAACATTGACGAATTCACACGGAAATTCCGTCGCTGTGAAATACGAGTACTATGTGTTCTAAGACATTTCCTTCTAAATCGAGTAACGTTTCTATGAAAACGACAGGATTTTCTTTTGGGATACGACAACAACATTTCCGATCCACTAATCCTTCTTTACTGCATCCCTCACTCCCACACATTGAAGAATTCACACGGAAATTGCGTCGCTGTGAAATACGAGTACTATGTGTTCTAAGACATTTCCTTCTAAATCGAGTAACGTTTCTATGGAAACGACAGGATTTTCTTTTGGGATACGACAATCACATTTCCGATCCACTAATCCTTCTTTACTGAATCCCTCACTCCCAAACATTGACGAATTCACACGGAAATTCCGTCGCTGTGAAATACGAGTAATATGTGTTCTAAGACATTTCCTTCTAAATCGAGTAACTTTTCTATGGAAACGACAGGATTTTCTTTTTGGATACGACTATCACATTTCCGATCCACTAATCCTTCTTTACTGCATCCCTCACTCCCAAACATTGACGAATTCACACGGAAATTCCGTCGCTGTGAAATACGAGTACTATGTGTTCTAAGACATTTCCTTCTAAATCGAGTAACGTTTCTATGAAAACGACAGGATTTTCTTTTGGGATACGACAATCACATTTCCGATCCACTAATCCTTCTTTACTGCATCCCTCACTCCCACACATTGAAGAATTCACACGGAAATTGCGTCGCTGTGAAATACGAGTACTATGTGTTCTAAGACATTTCCTTCTAAATCGAGTAACGTTTCTATGGAAATGACAGGATTTTCTTTTGGGATTCGACAATCTCATTTCCGATCCACTAATCCTTCTTTACTGCATCCCTCACTCCCACACATTGAAGAATTCACACGGAAATTAAGTCGCTGTGAAATACGAGTACTATGTGTTCTAAGACATTTCCTTCTAAATCGAGTAACGTTTCTATGGAAACGACAGGATTTTCTTTTGGGATACGACAATCACATTTCCGATCCACTAATCCTTCTTTACTGCATCCCTCACTCCCACACATTGAAGAATTCACACGGAAATTGCGTCGCTGTGAAATACGAGTACTATGTGTTCTAAGACATTTCCTTCTAAATCGAGTAACGTTTCTATGGAAATGACAGGATTTTCTTTTGGGATTCGACAATCTCATTTCCGATCCACTAATCCATCTTTACTGCATCCCTCACTCCCACACATTGAAGAATTCACACGGAAATTAAGTCGCTGTGAAATACGAGTACTATGTGTTCTAAGACATTTCCTTCTAAATCGAGTAACGTTTCTATGGAAACGACAGTATTTTCTTTTGGGATACGACAATCTCATTTCCGATCCACTAATCCTTCTTTACTGCATCCCTCACTCCCACACATTGAAGAATTCACACGGAAATTAAGTCGCTGTGAAATACGAGTACTATGTGTTCTAAGACATTTCCTTCTAAATCGAGTAACGTTTCTATGGAAACGACAGGATTTTCTTTTGGGATACGACAATCACATTTCCGATCCACTAATCCTTCTTTACTGCATCCCTCACTCCCACACATTGAAGAATTCACACGGAAATTGCGTCGCTGTGAAATACGAGTACTATGTGTTCTAAGACATTTCCTTCTAAATCGAGTAACGTTTCTATGGAAACGACAGGATTTTCTTTTGGGATACGACAATCACATTTCCGATCCACTAATCCTTCTTTACTGCATCCCTCACTCCCACACATTGAAGAATTCACACGGAAATTGCGTCGCTGTGAAATACGAGTACTATGTGTTCTAAGACATTTCCTTCTAAATCGAGTAACGTTTCTATGGAAATGACAGGATTTTCTTTTGGGATTCGACAATCTCATTTCCGATCCACTAATCCTTCTTTACTGCATCCCTCACTCCCACACATTGAAGAATTCACACGGAAATTAAGTCGCTGTGAAATACGAGTACTATGTGTTCTAAGACATTTCCATCTAAATCGAGTAACGTTTCTATGGAAACGACAGTATTTTCTTTTGGGATACGAGAATCACATTTCCGATCCACTAATCCTTCTTTACTGCATCCCTCACTCCCACACATCGAAGAATTCACACGGAAATTAAGTCGCTGTGAAATACAAGTACTATGTGTTCTAAGACATTTCCTTCTAAATCGAGTAACGTTTCTATGGAAACGACAGGATTTTCTTTTGGGATACGACAATCACATTTCCGATCCACTAATTCTTCTTTACTGCATCCCTCACTCCCACACATTGAAGAATTCACACGGAAATTGCGTCGCTGTGAAATACGAGTACTATGTGTTCTAAGACATTTCCTTCTAAATCGAGTAACGTTTCTATGGAAACGACAGTATTTTCTTTTGGGATACGACAATCTCATTTCCGATCCACTAATCCTTCTTTACGGCATCCCTCACTCCCACACATTGAAGAATTCACACGGAAATTGCGTCGCTGTGAAATACGAGTACTATGTGTTCTAAGACATTTCCTTCTAAATCGAGTAACGTTCCTATGGAAACGACAGGATTTTCTTTTGGGATACGACAATCACATTTCCGATCCACTAATCCTTCTTTACTGCATCCCTCACTCCCACACATTGAAGAATTCACACGGAAATTGCGTCGCTGTGAAATACGAGTACTATGTGTTCTAAGACATTTCCTTCTAAATCGAGTAACGTTTCTATGGAAACGACAGGATTTTCTTTTGGGATACGACAATCACATTTCCGATCCACTAATCCTTCTTTACTGCATCCCTCACTCCCACACATTGAAGAATTCACACGGAAATTGCGTCGCTGTGAAATACGAGTACTATGTGTTCTAAGACATTTCCTTCTAAATCGAGTAACGTTTCTATGGAAACGACAGGATTTTCTCTTGGGATACGACAATCACATTTCCGATCCACTAATCCTTCTTTACTGCATCCCTCACTCCCACACATTGAAGAATTCACACGGAAATTGCGTCGCTGTGAAATACGAGTACCATGTGTTCTAAGACATTTCCTTCTAAATCGAGTAACGTTTCTATGGAAACGACAGGATTTTCTTTTGGGATACGACAATCACATTTCCGATCCACTAATCCTTCTTTACTGCATCCCTCACTCCCACACATTGAAGAATTCACACGGAAATTGCGTCGCTGTGAAATACGAGTACTACGTGTTCTAAGACATTTCCTTCTAAATCGAGTAACGTTTCTATGGAAACGACAGGATTTTCTTTTGGGATACGACAATCACATTTCCGATCCACTAATCCTTCTTTACTGCATCCCTCACTCCCACACATTGAAGAATTCACACGGAAATTGCGTCGCTGTGAAATACGAGTACTATGTGTTCTAAGACATTTCCTTCTAAATCGAGTAACGTTTCTATGGAAACGACAGGATTTTCTTTTGGGATACGACAATCACATTTCCGATCCACTAACCCTTCTTTACTGCATCCCTCACTCCCACACATTGAAGAATTCACACGGAAATTGCGTCGCTGTGAAATACGAGTACTATGTGTTCTAAGACATTTCCTTCTAAATCGAGTAACGTTTCTATGGAAACGACAGTATTTTCTTTTGGGATACGACAATCTCATTTCCGATCCACTAATCCTTCTTTACGGCATCCCTCACTCCCACACATTGAAGAATTCACACGGAAATTGCGTCGCTGTGAAATACGAGTACTATGTGTTCTAAGACATTTCCTTCTAAATCGAGTAACGTTCCTATGGAAACGACAGGATTTTCTTTTGGGATACGACAATCACATTTCCGATCCACTAATCCTTCTTTACTGCATCCCTCACTCCCACACATTGAAGAATTCACACGGAAATTGCGTCGCTGTGAAATACGAGTACTATGTGTTCTAAGACATTTCCTTCTAAATCGAGTAACGTTTCTATGGAAACGACAGGATTTTCTTTTGGGATACGACAATCACATTTCCGATCCACTAATCCTTCTTTACTGCATCCCTCACTCCCACACATTGAAGAATTCACACGGAAATTGCGTCGCTGTGAAATACGAGTACTATGTGTTCTAAGACATTTCCTTCTAAATCGAGTAACGTTTCTATGGAAACGACAGGATTTTCTTTTGGGATACGACAATCACATTTCCGATCCACTAATCCTTCTTTACTGCATCCCTCACTCCCACACATTGAAGAATTCACACGGAAATTGCGTCGCTGTGAAATACGAGTACTATGTGTTCTAAGACATTTCCTTCTAAATCGAGTAACGTTTCTATGGAAACGACAGGATTTTCTTTTGGGATACGACAATCACATTTCCGATCCACTAATCCTTCTTTACTGCATCCCTCACTCCCACACATTGAAGAATTCACACGGAAATTGCGTCGCTGTGAAATACGAGTACTACGTGTTCTAAGACATTTCCTTCTAAATCGAGTAACGTTTCTATGGAAACGACAGGATTTTCTTTTGGGATACGACAATCACATTTCCGATCCACTAATCCTTCTTTACTGCATCCCTCACTCCCACACATTGAAGAATTCACACGGAAATTGCGTCGCTGTGAAATACGAGTACTATGTGTTCTAAGACATTTCCTTCTAAATCGAGTAACGTTTCTATGGAAACGACAGGATTTTCTTTTGGGATACGACAATCACATTTCCGATCCACTAATCCTTCTTTACTGCATCCCTCACTCCCACACATTGAAGAATTCACACGGAAATTGCGTCGCTGTGAAATACGAGTACTATGTGTTCTAAGACATTTCCTTCTAAATCGAGTAACGTTTCTATGGAAACGACAGGATTTTCTTTTGGGATACGACAATCACATTTCCGATCCACTAATCCTTCTTTACTGCATCCCTCACTCCCACACATTGAAGAATTCACACGGAAATTGCGTCGCTGTGAAATACGAGTACTATGTGTTCTAAGACATTTCCTTCTAAATCGAGTAACGTTTCTATGGAAACGACAGGATTTTCTTTCGGGATACGTCAATCACATTTTCGATCCACTAATCCTTCTTTACTGCATCCCTCACTCCCACACATTGAAGAATTCACACGGAAATTGCGTCGCTGTGAAATACGAGTACTATGTGTTCTAAGACATTTCCTTCTAAATCGAGTAACGTTTCTATGGAAACGACAGGATTTTCTTTTGGGATACGACAATCACATTTACGATCCACTAATCCGTCTTTACTGCATCCCTCACTCCCACACATTGAAGAATTCACACGGAAATTGCGTCGCTGTGAAATACGAGTACTATGTGTTCTAAGACATTTCCTTCTAAATCGAGTAACGTTTCTATGGAAACGACAGGATTTTCTTTTGGGATACGACAATCACATTTCCGATCCACTAATCCTTCTTTACTGCATCCCTCACTCCCAAACATTGACGAATTCACACGGAAATTGCGTCGCTGTGAAATACGAGTACTATGTGTTCTAAGACATTTCCTTCTAAATCGAGTAACGTTTCTATGGAAACGACAGGGTTTTCTTTTGGGATACGATAATCTCATTTCCGATCCGCTAATCCTTCTTTACTGCATCCCTCACTCCCAAACATTGACGAATTCACACGGAAATTCCGTCGCTGTGAAATACGAGTACTATGTGTTCTAAGACATTTCCTTCTAAATCGAGTAACGTTTCTATGAAAACGACAGGATTTTCTTTTGGGATACGACAATCACATTTCCGATCCACTAATCCTTCTTTACTGCATCCCTCACTCCCACACATTGAAGAATTCACACGGAAATTGCGTCGCTGTGAAATACGAGTACTATGTGTTCTAAGACATTTCCTTCTAAATCGAGTAACGTTTCTATGGAAACGACAGGATTTTCTTTTGGGATACGACAATCACATTTCCGATCCACTAATCCTTCTTTACTGCATCCCTCACTCCCAAACATTGACGAATTCACACGGAAATTCCGTCGCTGTGAAATACGAGTAATATGTGTTCTAAGACATTTCCTTCTAAATCGAGTAACGTTTCTATGGAAACGACAGGATTTTCTTTTTGGATACGACTATGACATTTCCGATCCACTAATCCTTCTTTACTGCATCCCTCACTCCCAAACATTGACGAATTCACACGGAAATTCCGTCGCTGTGAAATACGAGTACTATGTGTTCTAAGACATTTCCTTCTAAATCGAGTAACGTTTCTATGAAAACGACAGGATTTTCTTTTGGGATACGACAATCACATTTCCGATCCACTAATCCTTCTTTACTGCATCCCTCACTCCCACACATTGAAGAATTCACACGGAAATTGCGTCGCTGTGAAATACGAGTACTATGTGTTCTAAGACATTTCCTTCTAAATCGAGTAACGTTTCTATGGAAATGACAGGATTTTCTTTTGGGATTCGACAATCTCATTTCCGATCCACTAATCCTTCTTTACTGCATCCCTCACTCCCACACATTGAAGAATTCACACGGAAATTAAGTCGCTGTGAAATACGAGTACTATGTGTTCTAAGACATTTCCTTCTAAATCGAGTAACGTTTCTATGGAAACGACAGGATTTTCTTTTGGGATACGACAATCACATTTCCGATCCACTAATCCTTCTTTACTGCATCCCTCACTCCCACACATTGAAGAATTCACACGGAAATTGCGTCGCTGTGAAATACGAGTACTATGTGTTCTAAGACATTTCCTTCTAAATCGAGTAACGTTTCTATGGAAATGACAGGATTTTCTTTTGGGATTCGACAATCTCATTTCCGATCCACTAATCCATCTTTACTGCATCCCTCACACCCACACATTGAAGAATTGACACGGAAATTAAGTCGCTGTGAAATACGAGTACTATGTGTTCTAAGACATTTCCTTCTAAATCGAGTAACGTTTCTATGGAAACGACAGTATTTTCTTTTGGGATACAACAATCTCATTTCCGATCCACTAATCCTTCTTTACTGCATCGCTCACTCCCACACATTGAAGAATTCACACGGAAATTAAGTCGCTGTGAAATACGAGTACTATGTGTTCTAAGACATTTCCTTCTAAATCGAGTAACGTTTCTATGGAAACGACAGGATTTTCTTTTGGGATACGACAATCACATTTCCGATCCACTAATCCTTCTTTACTGCATCCCTCACTCCCACACATTGAAGAATTCACACGGAAATTACGTCGCTGTGAAATACGAGTACTATGTGTTCTAAGACATTTCCTTCTAAATCGAGTAACGTTTCTATGGAAACGACAGGATTTTCTTTTGGGATACGACAATCACATTTCCGATCCACTAATCCTTCTTTACTGCATCCCTCACTCCCACACATTGAAGAATTCACACGGAAATTGCGTCGCTGTGAAATACGAGTACTATGTGTTCTAAGACATTTCCTTCTAAATCGAGTAACGTTTCTATGGAAATGACAGGATTTTCTTTTGGGATTCGACAATCTCATTTCCGATCCACTAATCCTTCTTTACTGCATCCCTCACTCCCACACATTGAAGAATTCACACGGAAATTAAGTCGCTGTGAAATACGAGTACTATGTGTTCTAAGACATTTCCATCTAAATCGAGTAACGTTTCTATGGAAACGACAGTATTTTCTTTTGGGATACGACAATCACATTTCCGATCCACTAATCCTTCTTTACTGCATCCCTCACTCCCACACATCGAAGAATTCACACGGAAATTAAGTCGCTGTGAAATACAAGTACTATGTGTTCTAAGACATTTCCTTCTAAATCGAGTAACGTTTCTATGGAAACGACAGGATTTTCTTTTGGGATACGACAATCACATTTCCGATCCACTAATCCTTCTTTACTGCATCCCCCACTCCCACACATTGAAGAATTCACACGGAAATTGCGTCGCTGTGAAATACGAGTACTATGTGTTCTAAGACATTTCCTTCTAAATCGAGTAACGTTTCTATGGAAACGACACTATTTTCTTTTGGGATACGACAATCTCATTTCCGATCCACTAATCCTTCTTTACGGCATCCCTCACTCCCACACATTGAAGAATTCACACGGAAATTGCGTCGCTGTGAAATACGAGTACTATGTGTTCTAAGACATTTCCTTCTAAATCGAGTAACGTTCCTATGGAAACGACAGGATTTTCTTTTGGGATACGACAATCACATTTCCGATCCACTAATCCTTCTTTACTGCATCCCTCACTCCCACACATTGAAGAATTCACACGGAAATTGCGTCGCTGTGAAATACGAGTACTATGTGTTCTAAGACATTTCCTTGTAAATCGAGTAACGTTTCTATGGAAACGACAGGATTTTCTTTTGGGATACGACAATCACATTTCCGATCCACTAATCCTTCTTTACTGCATCCCTCACTCCCACACATTGAAGAATTCACACGGAAATTGCGTCGCTGTGAAATACGAGTACCATGTGTTCTAAGACATTTCCTTCTAAATCGAGTAACGTTTCTATGGAAACGACAGGATTTTCTTTTGGGATACGACAATCACATTTCCGATCCACTAATCCTTCTTTACTGCATCCCTCACTCCCACACATTGAAGAAGTCACACGGAAATTGCGTCGCTGTGAAATACGAGTACTATGTGTTCTAAGACATTTCCTTCTAAATCGAGTAACGTTTCTATGGAAACGACAGGATTTTCTTTTGGGATACGACAATCACATTTCCGATCCACTAATCCTTCTTTACTGCATCCCTCACTCCCACACATTGAAGAATTCACACGGAAATTGCGTCGCTGTGAAATACGAGTACTATGTGTTCTAAGACATTTCCTTCTAAATCGAGTAACGTTTCTATGGAAACGACAGGATTTTCTTTTGGGATACGACAATCACATTTCCGATCCACTAATCCTTCTTTACTGCATCCCTCACTCCCACACATTGAAGAATTCACACGGAAATTGCGTCGCTGTGAAATACGAGTACTATGTGTTCTAAGACATTTCCTTCTAAATCGAGTAACGTTTCTATGGAAACGACAGTATTTTCTTTTGGGATACGACAATCTCATTTCCGATCCACTAATCCTTCTTTACGGCATCCCTCACTCCCACACATTGAAGAATTCACACGGAAATTGCGTCGCTGTGAAATACGAGTACTATGTGTTCTAAGACATTTCCTTCTAAATCGAGTAACGTTCCTATGGAAACGACAGGATTTTCTTTTGGGATACGACAATCACATTTCCGATCCACTAATCCTTCTTTACTGCATCCCTCACTCCCACACATTGAAGAATTCACACGGAAATTGCGTCGCTGTGAAATACGAGTACTATGTGTTCTAAGACATTTCCTTCTAAATCGAGTAACGTTTCTATGGAAACGACAGGATTTTCTTTTGGGATACGACAATCACATTCCCGATCCACTAATCCTTCTTTACTGCATCCCTCACTCCCACACATTGAAGAATTCACACGGAAATTGCGTCGCTGTGAAATACGAGTACTATGTGTTCTTAGACATTTCCTTCTAAATCGAGTAACGTTTCTATGGAAACGACAGGATTTTCTTTTGGGATACGACAATCACATTTCCGATCCACTAATCCTTCTTTACTGCATCCCTCACTCCCACACATTGAAGAATTCACACGGAAATTGCGTCGCTGTGAAATACGAGTACCATGTGTTCTAAGACATTTCCTTCTAAATCGAGTAACGTTTCTATGGAAACGACAGGATTTTCTTTTGGGATACGACAATCACATTTCCGATCCACTAATCCTTCTTTACTGCATCCCTCACTCCCACACATTGAAGAATTCACACGGAAATTGCGTCGCTGTGAAATACGAGTACTACGTGTTCTAAGACATTTCCTTCTAAATCGAGTAACGTTTCTATGGAAACGACAGGATTTTCTTTTGGGATACGACAATCACATTTCCGATCCACTAATCCTTCTTTACTGCATCCCTCACTCCCACACATTGAAGAATTCACACGGAAATTGCGTCGCTGTGAAATACGAGTACTATGTGTTCTAAGACATTTCCTTCTAAATCGAGTAACGTTTCTATGGAAACGACAGGATTTTCTTTTGGGATACGACAATCACATTTCCGATCCACTAATCCTTCTTTACTGCATCCCTCACTCCCACACATTGAAGAATTCACACGGAAATTGCGTCGCTGTGAAATACGAGTACTATGTGTTCTAAGACATTTCCTTCTAAATCGAGTAACGTTTCTATGGAAATGACAGGATTTTCTTTTGGGATTCGACAATCTCATTTCCGATCCACTAATCCTTCTTTACTGCATCCCTCACTCCCACACATTGAAGAATTCACACGGAAATTAAGTCGCTGTGAAATACGAGTACTATGTGTTCTAAGACATTTCCTTCTAAATCGAGTAACGTTTCTATGGAAACGACAGTATTTTCTTTTGGGATACGACAATCTCATTTCCGATCCACTAATCCTTCTTTACTGCATCCCTCACTCCCACACATTGAAGAATTCACACGGAAATTGCGTCGCTGTGAAATACGAGTACTATGTGTTCTAAGACATTTCCTTCTAAATCGAGTAACGTTTCTATGGAAACGACAGGATTTTCTTTTGGGATACGACAATCACATTTCCGATCCACTAATCCTTCTTTACTGCATCCCTCACTCCCACACATTGAAGAATTCACACGGAATTTGCGTCGCTGTGAAATACGAGTACTATGTGTTCTAAGACATTTCCTTCTAAATCGAGTAACGTTTCTATGGAAACGACAGTATTTTCTTTTGGGATACGACAATCTCATTTCCGCTCCACTAATCCTTCTTTACTGCATCCCTCACTCCCACACATTGAAGAATTCACACGGAAATTGCGTCGCTGTGAAATACGAGTACCATGTGTTCTAAGACATTTCCTTCTAAATCGAGTAACGTTTCTATGGAAACGACAGGATTTTCTTTTGGGATACGACAATCACATTTCCGATCCACTAATCCTTCTTTACTGCATCCCTCACTCCCACACATTGAAGAATTCACACGGAAATTGCGTCGCTGTGAAATACGAGTACTATGTGTTCTAAGACATTTCCTTCTAAATCGAGTAACGTTTCTATGGCAATGACAGGATTTTCTTTTGGGATTCGACAATCTCATTTCCGATCCACTAATCCTTCTTTACTGCATCCCTCACTCCCACACATTGAAGAATTCACACGGAAATTAAGTCGCTGTGAAATACGAGTACTATGTGTTCTAAGACATTTCCTTCTAAATCGAGTAACGTTTCTATGGAAACGACAGTATTTTCTTTTGGGATACGACAATCTCATTTCCGATCCACTAATCCTTCTTTACTGCATCCCTCACTCCCACACATTGAAGAATTCACACGGAAATTAAGTCGCTGTGAAATACGAGTACTATGTGTTCTAAGACATTTCCTTCTAAATCGAGTAACGTTTCTATGGAAACGACAGGATTTTCTTTTGGGATACGACAATCACATTTCCGATCCACTAATCCTTCTTTACTGCATCCCTCACTCCCACACATTGAAGAATTCACACGGAAATTGCGTCGCTGTGAAATACGAGTACTATGTGTTCTAAGACATTTCCTTCTAAATCGAGTAACGTTTCTATGGAAATGACAGGATTTTCTTTTGGGATTCGACAATCTCATTTCCGATCCACTAATCCTTCTTTACTGCATCCCTCACTCCCACACATTGAAGAATTGACACGGAAATTAAGTCGCTGTGAAATACGAGTACTATGTGTCCTAAGATATTTCCTTCTAAATCGAGTAACGTTTCTATGGAAACGACAGGATTTTCTTTTGGGATACGACAATCACGTTTCCGATCCACTAATCCTTCTTTACTGCATCCCTCACTCCCACACATTGAAGAATTCACACGGAAATTGCGTCGCTGTGAAATACGAGTACTATGTGTTCTAAGACATTTCCTTCTAAATCGAGTAACGTTTATATGGAAATGACAGGATTTTCTTTTGGGATTCGACAATCTCATTTCCGATCCACTAATCCTTCTTTACTGCATCCCTCACTCCCACACATTGAAGAATTCACACGGAAATTAAGTCGCTGGCAAATACGAGTACTATGTGTTCTAAGACATTTCCTTCTAAATCGAGTGACGTTTCTATGGAAACGACAGGATTTTCTTTTGGGATACGACAATCACATTTCCGATCCACTAATCCTTCTTTACTGCATCCCTCACTCCCACACATTGAAGAATTCACACGGAAATTGCGTCGCTGTGAAATACGAGTACTATGTGTTCTAAGACATTTCCTTCTATATCGAGTAACGTTTCTATGGAAACGACAGGATTTTCTTTTGGGATACGACAATCACATTTCCGATCCACTAATCCTTCTTTACTGCATCCCTCACTCCCAAACATTGACGAATTCACACGGAAATTCCGTCGCTGTGAAATACGAGTACTATGTGTTCTAAGACATTTCCTTCTAAATCGAGTAACGTTTCTATGGAAACGACAGGATTTTCTTTTGGGATACGACAATCACATTTCCGATCCACTAATCCTTCTTTACTGCATCCCTCACTCCCACACATTGAAGAATTCACACGGAAATTGCGTCGCTGTGAAATACGAGTACTATGTGTTCTAAGACATTTCCTTCTAAATCGAGTAACGTTTCTATGGAAACGACAGGATTTTCTTTTGAGATACGACAATCACATTTCCGATCCACTAATCCTTCTTTACTGCATCCCTCACTCCCACACATTGAAGAATTCACACGGAAATTGCGTCGCTGTGAAATACGAGTACTCTGTGTTCTAAGACATTTCCTTCTAAATCGAGTAACGTTTCTATGGAAACGACAGGATTTTCTTTCGGGATACGTCAATCACATTTTCGATCCACTAATCCTTCTTTACTGCATCCCTCACTCCCACACATTGAAGAATTCACACGGAAATTGCGTCGCTGTGAAATACGAGTACTATGTGTTCTAAGACATTTCCTTCTAAATCGAGTAACGTTTCTATGGAAACGACAGGAATTTCTTTTGGGATACGACAATCACAATTCCGATCCACTAATCCTTCTTTACTGCATCCCTCACTCCCAAACATTGACGAATTCACACGGAAATTGCGTCGCTGTGAAATTCGAGTACTATGTGTTCTAAGACATTTCCTTCTAAATCGAGTAACGTTTCTGTGGAAACGACAGGGTTTTCTTTTGGGATACGACAATCTCATTTCCGATCCGCTAATCCTTCTTTACAGCATCCCTCACTCCCAAACATTGACGAATTCACACGGAAATTCCGTCGCTGTGAAATACGAGTACTATGTGTTCTAAGACATTTCCTTCTAAATCGAGTAACGTTTCTATGGAAACGACAGGATTTTCTTTTGGGATACGACAATCACATTTCCGATCCACTAATCCTTCTTTACTGCATCCCTCACTCCCACACATTGAAGAATTCACACGGAAATTAAGTCGCTGTGAAATACGAGTACTATATGTTCTAAGACATTTCCTTCTAAATCGAGTAACGTTTCTATGGAAACGACAGGATTTTCTTTTGGGATACGACAATCACATTTCCGATCCACTAATCCTTCTTTACTGCATCCCTCACTCCCAAACATTGTCGAATTCACACGGAAATTCCGTCGCTGTGAAATACGAGTACTATGTGTTCTAAGACATTTCCTTCTAAATCGAGTAACGTTTCTATGGAAACGACAGGATTTTCTTTTGGGATACGACAATCACATTTTTGATCCACTAATCCTTCTTTACTGCATCCCTCACTCCCAAACATTGACGAATTCACACGGAAATTCCGTCGCTGTGAAATACGAGTACTATGTGTTCTAAGACATTTCCTTCTAAATCGAGTTACGTTTCTATGGAAACGACAGGATTTTCTTTTGGGATACGACAATCACATTTCCGATCCACTAATCCTTCTTTACTGCATCCCTCACTCCCACACATTGAAGAATTCACACGGAAATTGCGTCGCTGTGAAATACGAGTACTATGTGTTCTAAGACATTTCCTTCTAAATCGAGTAACGTTTCTATGGAAACGACAGGATTTTCTTTTGGGATACGAAAATCTCATTTCCGATCCACTAATCCTTCTTTACTGCATCCCTCACTCCCAAACATTGACGAATTCACACGGAAATTCCGTCGCTATGAAATACGAGTACTACGTGATCTAAGACATTTCTTTCTAAATCGAGTAACGTTTCAATGGAAACGACAGGAATTTCTTTTGGGTTACGACAATCACATTTCCGATCCACTAATCCTTCTTTACTGCATCCCTCACTCCCACACATTGAAGAATTCACACGGAAATTGCGTCGCTGTGAAATACGAGTACTATGTGTTCTAAGACATTTCCTTCTAAATCGAGTAACGTTTCTATATAAACGACAGGATTTTGTTTTGGGATATGACAATCACATTTCCGATCCACTCATCCTTCTTTACTGCATCCCTCACTCCCACACATTGAAGAATTCACACGGAAATTGCGTCGCTGTGAAATACGAGTACTATGTGTTCTAAGACATTTCCTTCTAAATCGAGTAACGTTTCTATGGAAACAACAGGATTTTCTTTTGGGATACGACAATCACATTTGCGATCCACTAATGATTCTTTACTGCATCCCTCACTCCCACACATTGAAGAATTCACACGGAAATTGCGTCGCTGTGAAATACGAGTACTATGTGTTCTAAAACATTTCCTTCTAGATCGAGTAACGTTACTATGGAAACGACAGGATTTTCTTTTGGGATACGACAATCACAATTCCGATCCACTAATCCTTCTTTACTGCATCCCTCACTCCCACACATTGAAGAATTCACACGGAAATTGCGTCGCTGTGAAATACGAGTACTATGTGTTCTAAGACATTTCCTTCTAAATCGAGTAACGATTCTATGGAAACGACAGGATTTTCATTTGGGATACGACAATCTCATTTCCGATCCACTAATCCTTCTTTACTGCATCCCTCACTCACAAACATTGACGAATTCACCCGGAAATTGCGTCGCTGTGAAATACGAGTACTATGTGTTCTAAGACATTTCCTTCTAAATCGAGTAACGTTTCTATGGAAACGACAGGATTTTCTTTTGGGATACGACAATCACATTTAAGATCCACTAATCCTTCTTTACTGCATCCCTCACTCCCACACATTGAAGAATTCACACGGAAATTGTGTCGCTGTGAAATACGAGTACTATGTGTTCTAAGACATTTCCTTCTAAATCGAGTAACGTTTCTATGGAAACGATAGGATTTTCTTTTGGGATACGACAATCACATTTCCGATCCACTAAACCTTCTTTACCGCATCCCTCACTCCCAAACATTGACGAATTCACACGGAAATTCCGTCGCTATGAAATACGAGTACTATGTGTTCTAAGACATTTCCTTCTAAATCGACTAACGTTTCTATGGAAACGACAGGATTTTCTTTTGGGATACGACAATCACATTTCCGATCCACTAATCCTTCTTTACTGCATCCCTCACTCCCACACATTGAAGAATTCACACGGAAATTGCGTCGCTGTGAAATACGAGTACTATGTGTTCTAAGACATTTCCTTCTAAATCGAGTAACGTTTCTATGGAAATGACAGGATTTTCTTTTGGGATTCGACAATCTCATTTCCGATCCACTAATCCTTCTTTACTGCATCCCTCACTCCCACACATTGAAGAATTCACACGGAAATTAAGTCGCTGTGAAATACGAGTACTATGTGTTCTAAGACATTTCCTTCTAAATCGAGTAACGTTTCTATGGAAACGACAGGATTTTCTTTTGGGATACGACAATCTCATTTCCGATCCACTAATCCTTCTTTACTGCATCCCTCACTCCCACACATTGAAGAATTCACACGGAAATTAAGTCGTTGTGAAATACGAGTACTATGTGTTCTAAGACATTTCCTTCTAAATCGAGTAACGTTTCTATGGGAACGACAGGATTTTCTTTTGGGATATGACAATCTCATTTCCGATCCACTAATCGTTCTTTACTGCATCCCTCACTCCCAAACATTGACGAATTCACACGTAAATTGCGTCGCTGTGAAATACGAGTACTATGTGTTCTAAGACATTTCCTTCTAAATCGAGTAACGTTTCTATGGAAACGACAGGATTTTCTTTTGGGATACGACAATCTCATTTCCGATCCACTAATCCTTCTTTACTGCATCCCTCACTCCCAAACATTGATGAATTCACACGGAAATTCCGTCGCTGTGAAATACGAGTACTATGTGTTCTAAGACATTTCCATCTAAATCGAGTAACGTTTCTATGGAAACGACATGATTTTCTTTTGGGATACGACAATCACATTTCCGATCCACTAATCTTTCTTTACTGCATCCCTCACTCCCAAACATTGACGAATTCACACGGAAATTCCGTCGCTGTGAAATATGAGTACTATGTGTTCTAAGACATTTCCTTCTAAATCGAGTAACGTTTCTATGGAAACGACAGGATTTTCTTTTGGGATACGACAATCACATTTCCGATCCACTAATCCTTCTTTACTGCATCCCTCACTCCCAAACATTGACGATTTCACACGGAAATTCCGTCGCTGTGAAATACGAGTACTATGTGTTCTAAGACATTTCCTTCTAAATCGAGTATCGTTTCTATGGAAACGACAGGAATTTCTTTTGGGATACGACAATCACATTTCCGATCCACTAATCCTTCTTTACTGCATCCCTCACTCCCACACATTGAAGAATTCACACGGAAATTCCGTCGCTGTGAAATACGAGTACTACGTGTTCTAAGACATTTCCTTCTAAATCGAGTAACGTTTCTATGGAAACGACAGGATTTTCTTTTGGGATACGACAATCTCATTTCCGATCCACTAATCCTTCTTTACTGCATCCCTCACTCCCAAACATTGACGAATTCACACGGAAATTCCGTCGCTATGTAATACGAGTACTATGTGTTCTAAGACATTTCCTTCTAAATCGAGTAACGTTTCTATGGAAACGACAGGATTTTCTTTTGGGATACGACAATCACATTTCCGATCCACTAATCCTTCTTTACTGCATCCCTCACTCCCACACATTGAAGAATTCACACGGAAATTGCGTCGCTGTGAAATACGAGTACTATGTGTTCTAAGACATTTCCTTCTAAATCGAGTAACGTTTCTATGGAAACGACAGGATTTTCTTTTGGGATACGACAATCACATTTCCGATCCACTCATCCTTCTTTACTGCATCCCTCACTCCCACACATTGAAGAATTCACACGGAAATTGCGTCGCTGTGAAATACGAGTACTATGTGTTCTAAGACAATTCCTTCTAAATCGAGTAACGTTTCAATGGAAACGACAGGATTTTCTTTTGGGATACGACAATCACATTTCCGATCCACTAATCCTTCTTTACTGCATCCCTCACTGCCACACATTGAAGAATTCACACGGAAATTGCGTCGCTGTGAAATACGAGTACTATGTGTTCTAAGACATTTCCTTCTAAATCGAGTAACGTTTCTATGGAAACGACAGGATTTTCTTTTGGGATATGACAATCACATTTCCGATCCACTCATCCTTCTTTACTGCATCCCTCACTCCCACACATTGAAGAATTCACACGGAAATTGCGTCGCTGTGAAATACGAGTACTATGTGTTCTAAGACATTTCCTTCTAAATCGAGTAACGTTTCTATGGAAACAACAGGATTTTCTTTTGGGATACGACAATCACATTTGCGATCCACTAATCCTTCTTTACTGCATCCCTCACTCCCACACATTGAAGAATTCACACGGAAATTGCGTCGCTGTGAAATACGAGTACTATGTGTTCTAAACATTTCCTTCTAAATCGAGTAACGTTACTATGGAAACGACAGGATTTTCTTTTGGGATACGACAATCACATTTCCGATCCACTAATCCTTCTTTACTTCATCCCTCACTCCCACACATTGAAGAATTCACACGGAAATTGCGTCGCTGTGAAATACGAGTACTATGTGTTCTAAGACATTTCCTTCTAAATCGAGTAACGTTTCTATGGAAACGACAGGATTTCCTTTTGGGATACGACAATCTCATTTCCGATCCACTAATCCTTCTTTACTGCAACCCTCACTCCCAAACATTGACGAATTCACACGGAAATTGCGTCGCTGTGAAATACGAGTACTATGTGTTCTAAGACATTTCCTTCAAAATCGAGTAACGTTTCTATGGAAACGACAGGATTTTCTTTTGGGATACGACAATCACATTTCCGATCCACTAATCCTTCTTTACTGCATCCCTCACTCCCAAACATTGACGAATTCACACGGAAATTCCGTCGCTATGAAATACAAGTACTATTTGTTCTAAGACATTTCCTTCTACATCGAGTAACGTTTCTATGGAAACGACAGGATTTTCTTTTGGGATACGACAATCACATTTCCGATCCACTAATCCTTCTTTACTGCATCCCTCACTCCCACACATTGAAGAATTCACACGGAAATTGCGTCGCTGTGAAATACGAGTACTATGTGTTCTAAGACATTTCCTTCTAAATCGAGTAACGTTTCTATGGAAATGACAGGATTTTCTTTTGGGATTCGACAATCTCATTTCCGATCCACTAATCCTTCTTTACTGCATCCCTCACTCCCACACATTGAAGAATTCACACGGAAATTAAGTCGCTGTGAAATACGAGTACTATGTGTTCTAAGACATTTCCTTCTAAATCGAGTAACGTTTCTATGAAAACGACAGGATGTTCTTTTGGGATACGACAATCTCATTTCCGATCCACTAATCCTTCTTTACTGCATCCCTCACTCAACACACATTGAAGAATTCACACGGAAATTAAGTCGCTGTGAAATACGAGTACTATGCGTTCTAAAACATTTCCTTCTAAATCGAGTAACGTTTCTATGGAAACGACAGGATTTCCTTTTGGGATACGACAATCTCATTTCCGATCCACTAATCCTTCTTTACTGCATCCCTCACTCCCAAACATTGACGAATTCACACGGAAATTGCGTCGCTGTGAAATACGAGTACTATGTGTTCTAAGACATTTCCTTCTAAATCGAGTAACGTTTCTATGGAAACGACAGGATTTTCTTTTGGGATACGACAATCACATTTACGATCCACTAATCCTTCTTTACTGCATCCCTCACTCCCACACATTGAAGAATTCACACGGAAATTGTGTCGCTGTGAAATTCGAGTACTATGTGTTCTAAGACATTTCCTTCTAAATCGAGTAACGTTTCTATGGAAACGATAGGATTTTCTTTTGGGATACGACAATCACATTTCCGATCCACTAATCCCTCTTTACTGCATCCCTCACTCCCAAACATTGACGAATTCACACGGAAATTCCGTCGCTATGAAATACGAGTACTATGTGTTCTAAGACATTTCCTTCTACATCGAGTAACGTTTCTATGGAAACGACAGGATTTTCTTTTGGGATACGACAATCACATTTCCGATCCACTAATCCTTCTTTACTGCATCCCTCACTCCCACACATTGAAGAATTCACACGGAAATTGCGTCGCTGTGAAATACAAGTACTATGTGTTCTAAGACATTTCCTTCTAAATCGAGTAACGTTTCTATGGAAATGACAGGATTTTCTTTTGGGATTCGACAATCTCATTTCCGATCCACTAATCCTTCTTTACTGCATCCCTCACTCCCACACATTGAAGAATTCACACGGAAATTAAGTCGCTGTGAAATACGAGTACTATGTGTTCTAAGACATTTCCTTCTAAATCGAGTAACGTTTCTATGAAAACGACAGGATTTTCTTTTGGGATACGACAATCTCATTTCCGATCCACTAATCCTTCTTTACTGCATCCCTCACTCCCACACATTGAAGAATTCACACGGAAATTAAGTCGCTGTGAAATACGAGTACTATGCGTTCTAAGACATTTCCTTCTAAATCGAGTAACGTTTCTATGGAAACGACAGGATTTTCTTTTGGGATACGACAATCTCATTTCCGATCCACTAATCGTTCTTTACTGCATCCCTCACTCCCAAACATTGACGAATTCACACGGAAATTGCGTCGCTGTGAAATACGAGTACTATGTGTTCTAAGACATTTCCTTCTAAATCGAGTAACGATTCTATGGAAACGACAGGATTTTCTTTTGGGATAAGACAATCTCATTTCCGATCCACTAATCCTTCTTTACTGCATCCCTCACTCAACACACATTGAAGAATTCACACGGAAATTAAGTCGCTGTGAAATACGAGTACTATGCGTTCTAACACATTTCCTTCTAAATCGAGTAACGTTTCTATGGAAACGACAGGATTTTCTTTTGGGATATGACAATCACATTTCCGATCCACTCATCCATCTTTACTGCATCCCTCACTCCCACACATTGAAGAATTCACACGGAAATTGCGTCGCTGTGAAATACGAGTACTATGTGTTCTAAAACATTTCCTTCTAAATCGAGTAACGATACTATGGAAACGACAGGATTTTCTTTTGGGATACGACAATCACATTTCCGATCCACTAATCCTTCTTTACTGCATCCCTCACTCCCACACATTGAAGAATTCACACGGAAATTGCGTCGCTGTGAAATACGAGTACGATGTGTTCTAAGACATTTCCTTCTAAATCGAGTAACGTTTCTATGGAAACGATAGGATTTTCTTTTGGGATACGACAATCACATTTCCGATCCACTAATCCTTCTTTACTGCATCCCTCACTCCCAAACATTGACGAATTCACACGGAAATTCCGTCGCTATGAAATACGAGTAGTATGTGTTCTAAGACATTTCCTTCTAAATCGAGTAACGTTTCTATGGAAACGACAGGATTTTCTTTTGGGATACGACAATCACATTTCCGATCCACTAATCCTTCTTTACTGCATCCCTCACTCCCAAACAATGACGAATTCACACGGAAATTCCGTCGCTATGAAATACGAGTACTATGTGTTCTAAGACATTTCCTTCTACATCGAGTAACGTTTCTATGGAAACGACAGGATTTTCTTTTGGGATACGACAATCACATTTCCGATCCACTAATCCTTCTTTACTGCATCCCTCACTCCCACACATTGATGAATTCACACGAAAATTGCGTCGCTGTGAAATACGAGTACTATGTGTTCTAAGACATTTCCTTCTAAATCGAGTAACGTTTCTATGGAAACAACAGGATTTTCTTTTGGGATACGACAATCACATTTGCGATCCACTAATCCTTCTTTACTGCATCCCTCACTCCCACACATTGAAGAATTCACACGGAAATTGCGTCGCTGTGAAATACGAGTACTATGTGTTCTAAAACATTTCCTTCTAAATCGAGTAACGTTACTATGGAAACGACAGGATTTTCTTTTGGGATACGACAATCACATTTCCGATCCACTAATCCTTCTTTACTGCATCCCTCACTCCCACACATTGAAGAATTCACACGAAAATTGCGTCGCTGTGAAATACGAGTACTATGTGTTCTAAGACATTTCCTTCTAAATCGAGTAACGTTTCTATGGAAACGACAGGATTTTCTTTTGGGATACGACAATCACATTTACGATCCACTAATCCTTCTTTACTGCATCCCTCACTCCCACACATTGAAGAATTCACACGGAAATTGCGTCGCTGTGAAATACGAGTACTATGTGTTTTAAGACGTTTCCTTCTAAATCGAGTAACGTTTCTATGGAAACGATAGGATTTTCTTTTGGGATACGACAATCTCATTTCCGATCCACTAATCCTTCTTTACTGCATCCCTCACTCCAAACATTGACGAATTCACACGGAAATTGCGTCGCTGTGAAATACGAGTACTATGTGTTCTAAGACATTTCCTTCTAAATCGAGTAACGTTTCTATGGAAACGACAGGATTTTCTTTTGGGATACGACAATCACATTTACGATCCACTAATCCTTCTTTACTGCATCCCTCACTCCCACACATTGAAGAATTCACACGGAAATTGTGTCGCTGTGAAATTCGAGTACTATGTGTTCTAAGACATTTCCTTCTAAATCGAGTAACGTTTCTAAGGAAACGATAGGATTTTCTTTTGGGATACGACAATCACATTTCCGATCCACTAATCCCTCTTTACTGCATCCCTCACTCCCAAACATTGACGAATTCACACGGAAATTCCGTCGCTATGAAATACGAGTACTATGTGTTCTAAGACATTTCCTTCTACATCGAGTAACGTTTCTATGGAAACGACAGGATTTTCTTTTGGGATACGACAATCACATATCCGATCCACTAATCCTTCTTTACTGCATCCCTCACTCCCACACATTGAAGAATTCACACGGAAATTGCGTCGCTGTGAAATACAAGTACTATGTGTTCTAAGACATTTCCTTCTAAATCGAGTAACGTTTCTATGGAAATGACAGGATTTTCTTTTGGGATTCGACAATCTCATTTCCGATCCACTAATCCTTCTTTACTGCATCCCTCACTCCCACACATTGAAGAATTCACACGGAAATTAAGTCGCTGTGAAATACGAGTACTATGTGTTCTAAGACATTTCCTTCTAAATCGAGTAACGTTTCTATGAAAACGACAGGATTTTCTTTTGGGATACGACAATCTCATTTCCGATCCACTAATCCTTCTTTACTGCATCCCTCACTCCCACACATTGAAGAATTCACACGGAAATTAAGTCGCTGTGAAATACGAGTACTATGCGTTCTAAGACATTTCCTTCTAAATCGAGTAACGTTTCTATGGAAACGACAGGATTTTCTTTTGGGATACGACAATCTCATTTCCGATCCACTAATCGTTCTTTACTGCATCCCTCACTCCCAAACATTGACGAATTCACACGGAAATTGCGTCGCTGTGAAATACGAGTACTATGTGTTCTAAGACATTTCCTTCTAAATCGAGTAACGATTCTATGGAAACGACAGGATTTTCTTTTGGGATAAGACAATCTCATTTCCGATCCACTAATCCTTCTTTACTGCATCCCTCACTCAACACACATTGAAGAATTCACACGGAAATTAAGTCGCTGTGAAATACGAGTACTATGCGTTCTAACACATTTCCTTCTAAATCGAGTAACGTCTCTATGGAAACGACAGGATTTTCTTTTATGATATGACAATCACATTTCCGATCCACTCATCCATCTTTACTGCATCCCTCACTCCCACACATTGAAGAATTCACACGGAAATTGCGTCGCTGTGAAATACGAGTACTATGTGTTCTAAAACATTTCCTTCTAAATCGAGTAACGATACTATGGAAACGACAGGATTTTCTTTTGGGATACGACAATCACATTTCCGATCCACTAATCCTTCTTTACTGCATCCCTCACTCCCACACATTGAAGAATTCACACGGAAATTGCGTCACTGTGAAATACGAGTACGATGTGTTCTAAGACATTTCCTTCTAAATCGAGTAACGTTTCTATGGAAACGATAGGATTTTCTTTTGGGATACGACAATCACATTTCCGATCCACTAATCCTTCTTTACTGCATCCCTCACTCCCAAACATTGACGAATTCACACGGAAATTCCGTCGCTATGAAATACGAGTAGTATGTGTTCTAAGACATTTCCTTCTAAATCGAGTAACGTTTCTATGGAAACGACAGGATTTTCTTTTGGGATACGACAATCACATTTCCGATCCACTAATCCTTCTTTACTGCATCCCTCACTCCCAAACAATGACGAATTCACACGGAAATTCCGTCGCTATTAAATACGAGTACTATGTGTTCTAAGACATTTCCTTCTACATCGAGTAACGTTTCTATGGAAACGACAGGATTTTCTTTTGGGATACGACAATCACATTTCCGATCCACTAATCCTTCTTTACTGCATCCCTCACTCCCACACATTGATGAATTCACACGAAAATTGCGTCGCTGTGAATTACGAGTACTATGTGTTCTAAGACATTTCCTTCTAAATCGAGTAACGTTTCTATGGAAACAACAGGATTTTCTTTTGGGATACGACAATCACATTTGCGATCCACTAATCCTTCTTTACTGCATCCCTCACTCCCACACATTGAAGAATTCACACGGAAATTGCGTCGCTGTGAAATACGAGTACTATGTGTTCTAAAACATTTCCTTCTAAATCGAGTAACGTTACTATGGAAACGACAGGATTTTCTTTTGGGATACGACAATCACATTTCCGATCCACTAATCCTTCTTTACTGCATCCCTCACTCCCACACATTGAAGAATTCACACGGAAATTGCGTCGCTGTGAAATACGAGTACTATGTGTTCTAAGACATTTTCTTCTAAATCGAGTAACGTGTCTATGGAAACGACAGGATTTTCTTTTGGGATACGACAATCTCATTTCCGATCCACTAATCCTTCTTTACTGCATCCCTCACTCCCAAACATTGACGAATTCACACGGAAATTGCGTCTCTGTGAAATACGAGTACTATGTGTTCTAAGACATTTCCTTCTAAATCGAGTAACGTTTCTATGGAAACGACAGGATTTTCTTTTGGGATACGACAATCACATTTACGATCCACTAATCCTTCTTTACTGCATCCCTCACTCCCACACATTTAAGAATTCACACGGAAATTGTGTCGCTGTGAAATACGAGTACTATGTGTTCTAAGACGTTTCCTTCTAAATCGAGTAACGTTTCTATGGAAACGATAGGATTTTCTTTTGGGATACGACAATCACATTTCCGATCCACTAATCCTTCTTTACTGCATCCCTCACTCCCAAACATTGACGAATTCACACGGAAATTCCGTCGCTATGAAATACGAGTACTATGTGTTCTAAGACATTTCCTTCTAAATCGAGTAACGTTTCTATGGAATCGACAGGATTTTTTTTTGGGATACGACAATCACATTTCCGATCCACTAATCCTTCTTTACTGCATCCCTCACTCCCACACATTGAAGAATTCACACGGAAATTGCGTCGCTGTGAAATACGGGTACTATGTGTTCTAAGACATTTCCTTCTAAATCGAGTAACGTTTCTATGGAAATGACAGGATTTTCTTTTGGGATTCGACAATCTCATTTCCGATCCACTAATCCTTCTTTACTGCATCCCTCACTCCCACACATTGAAGAATTCACACGGAAATTGCGTCGCTGTGAAATACGAGTACTATGTGTTCTAAGACATTTCCTTCTAAATCGAGTAACGTTTCTATGGAAACGACAGGATTTTCTTTTGGGATACGACAATCACATTTCCGATCCACTAATCCTTCTTTACTGCATCCCTCACTCCCACACATTGAAGAATTCACACGGAAACTGCGTCGCTGTGAAATACGAGTACTATGTGTTCTAAGACATTTCCTTCTAAATCGAGTAACGTTTCTATAGAAGCGACAGGATTTTCTTTTGGGATACGATAATCACATTTCCGATCCACTAATCCTTCTTTACTGCATCCCTCACTCCCAAACATTGACGAATTCACACGGAAATTCCGTCGCTATGAAATACGAGTACTATGTGTTCTAAGACATTTCCTTCTAAATCGAGTAACGTTTCTATGGAAACGACAGGATTTTCTTTTGGGATACGACAATCTCATTTCCGATCCACTAATCCTTCTTTACTGCATCCCTCACTCAACACACATTGAAGAATTCACACGGAAATTAAGTCGCTGTGAAATACGAGTACTATGCGTTCTAAGACATTTCCTTCTACATCGAGTAACGTTTCTATGGAAACGACAGGATTTTCTTTTGGGATACGACAATCTCATTTCCGATCCACTAATCGTTCTTTACTGCATCCCTCACTCCCAAACATTGACGAATTCACACGGAAATTGCGTCACTGTGAAATACGAGTACTATGTGTTCTAAGACATTTCCTTCTAAATCGAGTAACGTTTCTATGGAAACGACAGGATTTTCTTTTGGGATACGACAATCTCATTTCCGATACACTAATCCTTCCTTACTGCATCCCTCACTCCCAAACATTGACGAATTCACACGGAAATTCCGTCGCTGTGAAATACGAGTACTATGTGTTCTAAGACATTTCCATCTAAATCGAGTAACGTTTCTATGGAAACGACAGGATTTTTTTTTGGGATACGACAATCACATTTCCGATCCACTAATCCTTCTTTACTGCATCCCTCACTCCCAAACATTGACGAATTCACACGGAAATTCCGTCGCTGTGAAATACGAGTACTATGTGTTCTAAGACATTTCCTTCTAAATCGAGTAACGTTTCTATGGAAACGACAGGATTTTCTTTTGGGATACGACAATCACATTTCCGATCCATTAATCCTTCTTTACTGCATCCTTCACTCCCAAACATTGACGAATTCACACGGAAATTGCGTCGCTGTGAAATACGAGTACTATGTGTTCTAAGACATTTCCCTCTAAATCGAGTAACGTTTCTACGGAAACGACAGGATTTTCTTTTGGGATACGACAATCTAATTTCCGATCCACTAATCCTTCTTTACTGCATCCCTCACTCCCAAACATTGACGAATTCACACGGAAATTCCGTCGCTATGATATACGAGTACTATGTTTTCTAAGACATTTCCCTCTAAATCGAGTAACGTTTCAATGGAAACGACAGGATTTTCTTTTGGGATACGACAATCTCATTTCCGATCCACTAATCCTTCTTTACTGCATCCCTCACTCCCAAACATTGATGAATTCACACGGAAATTCCGTCGCTGTGAAATACGAGTACTATGTGTTCTAAGACATTTCCTTCTAAATCGAGTAACGTTTCTATGGAAACGACAGGATTTTCTTTTGGGATCCGACAATCACATTTCCGACCCACTCATCCTTCTTTACTGCATCCCTCACTCCCACACATTGAAGAATTCACACGGAAATTGCGTCGCTGTGAAATACGAGTACTATGTGTTCTAAGACAATTCCTTCTAAATCGAGTAACGTTTCTATGAAAACGACAGGATTTTCTTTTGGGATACGACAATCACATTTCCGATCCACTAATCCTTCTTTACTGCATCCCTGACTCCCACACATTGAAGAATTCACACGGAAATTGCGTCGCTGTGAAATACGAGTACTATGTGTTCTAAAACATTTCCTTCTAAATCGAGTAACGTTACTATGGAAACGACAGGAATTTCTTTTGGGATGCGACAATCACATTTCCGATCCACTAATCCTTCTTTACTGCATCCCTCACTCCCACACATTGAAGAATTCACACGGAAATTGCGTCGCTGTGAAATGCGAGTACTATGTGTTCTAAGACATTTCCTTCTAAATCGAGTAACGTTTCTATGGAAACGACAGGATTTTCTTTTCGGATACGACAATCTCATTTCCGATCCACTAATCCTTCTTTACTGCATCCCTCACTCCCAAACATTGACGAATTCACACGGAAATTGCGTCGCTGTGAAATACGAGTACTATGTGTTCTAAGACATTTCCTTCTAAATCGAGTAACGTTTCTATGGAAACGACAGGATTTTCTTTTGGGATACGACAATCACATTTACGATCCACTAATCCTTCTTTACTGCATCCCTCACTCCCACACATTGAAGAATTCACACGGAAATTGCGTCGCTGTGAAATACGAGTACTATGTGTTCTAAGACATTTCCTTCTAAATGGAGTAACGTTTCTATGGAAACGACAGGATTTACTTTTGGGATACGACAATCACATTTCCGATCCACTAATCCTTCTTTACTGCGTCCCTCACTCCCACACATTGAAGAATTCACACGGAAATTGCGTCGCTGTGAAATACGAGTACTATGTGTTCTATGACATTTCCTTCTAAATCGAGTAACGTTTCTATGGACACGACAGGATTTTCTTTTGGGATACGTCAATCACATTTCCGATCCACTAATCCTTCTTTACTGCATCCCTCACTCCCACACATTGAAGAATTCACACGGAAATTGCGTCGCTGTGAAATACGAGTACTATGTGTTCTAAAACATTTCCTTCTAAGTCGAGTAACGTTACTATGGAAACGACAGGATTTTCTTTTGGGATACGACAATCACATTTCCGATCCACTAATCCTTCTTTACTGCGTCCCTCACTCCCACACATTGAAGAATTCACACGGAAATTGCGTCGCTGTGAAATACGAATACTATGTGTTCTAAGACATTTCCTTCTAAATGGAGTAACGTTTCTATGGAAACGACAGGATTTACTTTTGGGATACGACAATCACATTTCCGATCCACTAATCCTTCATTACTGCATCCCTCACTCCCACACATTGAAGAATTCACACGGAAATTGCGTCGCTGTGAAATACGAGTACTATGTGTTCTATGACATTTCCTTCTAAATGGAGTAACGTTTCTATAGAAACGACAGGATTTACTTTTGGGATACGACAATCACATTTCCGATCCACTAATCCTTCTTTACTGCATCGCTCACTCCCACACATTGAAGAATTCACACGGAAATTGCGTCGCTGTGAAATACGAGTACTATGTGTTCTAAGACATTTCCTTCTAAATGGGGTAACGTTTCTATGGAAACGACAGGATTTACTTTTGGGATACGACAATCACATTTCCGATCCACTAATCCTTCTTTACTGCATCCCTCACTCCCACACATTGAAGAATTCACACGGAAATTGCGTCGCTGTGAAATACGAGTACTATGTGTTCTAAGACATTTCCTTCTAAATGGAGTAACGTTTCTATGGAAACGACAGGATTTTCTTTTGGGATACGACAATCACATTTCCGATCCACTAATCCTTCTTTACTGCATCCCTCACTCCCACACATTGAAGAATTCACACGGAAATTGCGTCGCTGTGAAATACGAGTACTATGTGTTCTAAGACATTTCCTTCTAAATGGAGTAACGTTTCTATGGACACGACAGGATTTTCTTTTGGGATACGTCAATCACATTTCCGATCCACTAATCCTTCTTTACTGCATCCCTCACTCCCACACATTGAAGAATTCACACGGAAATTGCGTCGCTGTGAAATACGAGTACTATGTGTTCTAAAACATTTCCTTCTAAGTCGAGTAACGTTACTATGGACACGACAGGATTTTCTTTTGGGATACGTCAATCACATTTCCGATCCACTAATCCTTCTTTACTGCATCCCTCACTCCCACACATTGAAGAATTCACACGGAAATTGCGTCGCTGTGAAATACGAGTACTATGTGTTCTAAAACATTTCCTTCTAAATGGAGTAACGTTTCTATGGAAACGACAGGATTTTCTTTTGGGATACGACAATCACATTTCCGATCCACTAATCCTTCTTTACTGCATCCCTCACTCCCACACATTGAAGAATTCACACGGAAATTGCGTCGCTGTGAAATACGAGTACTATGTGTTCTAAGACATTTCCTTCTAAATGGAGTAACGTTTCTATGGAAACGACAGGATTTTCTTTTGGGATACGACAATCACATTTCCGATCCACTAATCCTTCTTTACTGCATCCCTCACTCCCACACATTGAAGAATTCACACGGAAATTGCGTCGCTGTGAAATACGAGTACTATGTGTTCTATGACATTTCCTTCTAAATCGAGTAACGTTTCTATGGACACGACAGGATTTTCTTTTGGGATACGTCAATCACATTTCCGATCCACTAATCCTTCTTTACTGCATCCCTCACTCCCACACATTGAAGAATTCACACGGAAATTGCGTCGCTGTGAAATACGAGTACTATGTGTTCTAAAACATTTCCTTCTAAGTCGAGTAACGTTACTATGGAAACGACAGGATTTTCTTTTGGGATACGACAATCACATTTCCGATCCACTAATCCTTCTTTACTGCGTCCCTCACTCCCACACATTGAAGAATTCACACGGAAATTTTGTCGCTGTGAAATACGAGTACTATGTGTTCTAAGACATTTCCTTCTAAATCGAGTAACGTTTCTATGGAAACGACAGGATTTTCTTTTGGGATACGACAATCACATTTCCGATCCACTAATCTTTCTTTAGTGCATCCCTCACTCCCACACATTGAAGAATTCACACGGAAATTGCGTCGCTGTGAAATACGAGTACTATGTGTTCTAAAACATTTCCTTCTAAATGGAGTAACGTTTCTATGGAAACGACAGGATTTTCTTTTGGGATACGACAATCACATTTCCGATCCACTAATCCTTCTTTACTGCATCCCTCACTCCCACACATTGAAGAATTCACACGGAAATTGCGTCGCTGTGAAATACGAGTACTATGTGTTCTAAGACATTTCCTTCTAAATGGAGTAACGTTTCTATGGAAACGACAGGATTTTCTTTTGGGATACGACAATCACATTTCCGATCCACTAATCCTTCTTTACTGCATCCCTCACTCCCACACATTGAAGAATTCACACGGAAATTGCGTCGCTGTGAAATACGAGTACTATGTGTTCTAAGACATTTCCTTCTAAATGGAGTAACGTTTCTATGGAAACGACAGGATTTTCTTTTGGGATACGACAATCACATTTCCGATCCACTAATCCTTCTTTACTGCATCCCTCACTCCCACACATTGAAGAATTCACACGGAAATTGCGTCGCTGTGAAATACGAGTACTATGTGTTCTATGACATTTCCTTCTAAATCGAGTAACGTTTCTATGGACACGACAGGATTTTCTTTTGGGATACGTCAATCACATTTCCGATCCACTAATCCTTCTTTACTGCATCCCTCACTCCCACACATTGAAGAATTCACACGGAAATTGCGTCGCTGTGAAATACGAGTACTATGTGTTCTAAAACATTTCCTTCTAAGTCGAGTAACGTTACTATGGAAACGACAGGATTTTCTTTTGGGATACGACAATCACATTTCCGATCCACTAATCCTTCTTTACTGCGTCCCTCACTCCCACACATTGAAGAATTCACACGGAAATTGCGTCGGTGTGAAATACGAGTACTATGTGTTCTAAGACATTTCCTTCTAAATCGAGTAACGTTTCTATGGAAACGACAGGATTTTCTTTCGGGATACGACAATCTCATTTCCGATCCACTAATCCTTCTTTACTGCATCCCTCACTCCCAAACACTGACGAATTCACACGGAAATTCCGTCGCTGTGAAATACGAGTACTATGTGTTCTAAGACATTTCCTTCTAAATCGAGTAAAGTTTCTATGGAAACGACATGATTTTCTTTTGGGATACGACAATCTCATTTCCGATCCACTAATCCTTCTTTACTGCATCCCTCACTCCCAAACATTGACGAATTCACACGGTAATTCCGTCGCTGTGAAATACGAGCACTATGTGTTCTAAGACATTTCCTTCTGAATCGAGTTACGTTTCTATGGAAACGACAGGATTTTCTTTTGGGATACGACAATCACATTTACGATCCACTAATCCTTCTTTACTGCATCCCTCACTCCCACACATTGAAGAATTCACACGGAAATTGCGTCGCTGAGAAATACGAGTACTATGTGTTCTAAGACATTTCCTTCTAAATCGAGTAACGTTTCTATGGAAACGACAGGATTTTTTTTTGGGATACGACAATCACATTTCCGATCCACTAATCCTTCTTTACTGCATCCCTCACTCCCAAACATTGACGAATTCACACGGAAATTCCGTCGCTATGAAATACGAGTTCAATGTGGTCTAAGACATCTCCTTCAAAATCGAGTAACGTTTCTATGGAAACGACAGGATTTTCTTTTGGGATACGACAATCACATTTCCGATCCACTAATCCTTCTTTATTGCATCCCTCACTCCCACACATTGAAGAATTCATACGGAAATTGCGTCGCTGTGAAATACGAGTACTATGTGTTCTAAGTCATCTCCTTCTAAATCGAGTAACGTTTCTATGGAAACGACAGGATTTTCTTTTGGGATACGACAATCTCATTTCCGATCCACTAATCCTTCTTTACTGCATCCCTCACTCCCACACATTGAAGAATTCACACGGAAAATAAGTCGCTGTGAAATACGAGTACTATGTGTTCTAAGACATTTCCTTCTAAATCGAGTAACGTTTCTATGGAAACGACAGGATTTTCTTTTGGGATACGACAATCACATTTCCGATCCACTAATCGTTCTTTACTGCATCCCTCACTCCCAAACATTGACGATTTCACACGGAAATTCCGTCGCTGTGAAATACGAGTACTATGTGTTCTAAGACATTTCCTTCTAAATCGAGTAACGTTTCTATGGAAACGACAGGATTTTTTTTTGGGATCCGACAATCACATTTACGAACCACTAATCCTTCTTTACTGCATCCCTCACTCCCACACATTGAAGAATTCACATGGAAATTGCGTCGCTGTGAAATACGAGTACTATGTGTTCTAAGACATTTCCTTCTAAATCGAGTAACGTTTCTACGGAAACGACAGGATTTTCTTTAGGGATACGACAATCACATTTACGATCCACTAATCCTTCCTTACTGCATCCCTCACTCCCTCACATTGAAGAATTCACACGGAAATTGCGTCGCTGTGAAATACGAGTACTATTTGTTCTAAGACATTTCCTTCTAAATCGAGTAACGTTTCTATGGAAACGACAGGTTTTTCTTTTTGGATACGACAATCACATTTCCGATCCACTAATCCTTCTTTACTGCATCCCTCACTCCCACACATTGAAGAATTCACACGGAAATTGCGTCGCTGTGAAATACGAGTACTATGTGTTCTAAGACATTTCCTTCTAAATCGAGTAACGTTTCTATGGAAACGACAGGATTTTCTTTTGGGATACGACAATCACATTTCCGATCCACTAATCCTTCTTCAGTGCATCCCTCACTCCCACACATTGAAGAATTCACACGGAAATTGCGTCGCTGTGAAATACGAGTACTATGTGTTCTAAGACATTTCCTTCTAAATCGAGTAACGTTTCTATGGAAACGACAGGATTTTCTTTTGGGATACGACAATCACATTTCCGATCCACTAATCCTTCTTTACTGCATCCCTCACTCCCACACATTGAAGAATTCACACGGAAATTTCGTCGCTGTGAAATACAAGTACTATGTGTTCTAAGACATTTCCTTCCAAATCGAGTAACGTTTCTATGGAAACGACAGGATTTTCTTTTGGGATACGACAATCACATTTCCGATCCACTAATCCTTCTTTACTGCATCCCTCACTCCCACACATGGAAGAATTCACACGGAAATTGCGTCGCTGTGAAATACGAGTACTATGTGTTCTAAGACATTTCCTTCTAAATCGAGTAACGTTTCTATGGAAACGACAGGATTTTCTTTTGGGATACGACAATCTCATTTCCGATCCACTAATCCTTCTTTACTGCATCCCTCACTCCCACACATTGAAGAATTCACACGGAAATTGCGTCGCTGTGAAATACGAGTACTATGTGTTCTAAGACATTTCCTTCTAAATCGAGTAACGTTTCTATGGAAACGACAGGATTTCCTTTTGGGATACGACAATCACATTTCCGATCCACTAATCCTTCTTTACTGCATCCCTCACTCCCACACATTGAAGAATTCACACGGAAATTGCGTCGCTGTGAAATACGAGTACTATGTGTTCTAAGACATTTCCTTCTAAATCGAGTAACGTTTCTATGGAAACGACAGGGTGTTCTTTTTGGATACGACAATCACATTTCCGGTCCACTAATCCTTCTTTACTGCATCCCTCACTCCCACACATTGAAGAATACACACGGAAATTGCGTCGCTGTGATATACGAGTACTACGTGTTCTAAGACATTTCCTTCTAAATCGAGTAACGTTTCTATGGAAACGACAGGATTTTCTTTTGGGATACGACAATCACATTTCCGATCCACTAATCCTTCTTTACTGCATCCCTCACTCCCACACATTGAAGAATTCACACGGAAATTGCGTCGCTGTGAAATACGAGTACTATGTGTTCTAAGACATTTCCTTCTAAATCGAGTAACGTTTCTATGGAAATGACAGGATTTTCTTTTGGGATTCGACAATCTCATTTCCGATCCACTAATCCTTCTTTACTGCATCCCTCACTCCCACACATTGAAGAATTCACACGGAAATTGCGTCGCTGTGAAATACGAGTACTATGTGTTCTAAGACATTTCCTTCTAAATCGAGTAACGTTTCTATGGAAACGACAGGATTTTCTTTTGGGATACGACAATCACATTTCCGATCCACTAATCCTTCTTTACTGCATCCCTCACTCCCACACATTGAAGAATTCACACGGAAACTGCGTCGCTGTGAAATACGAGTACTATGTGTTCTAAGACATTTCCTTCTAAATCGAGTAACGTTTCTATAGAAACGACAGGATTTTCTTTTGGGATACGACAATCACATTTCCGATCCACTAATCCTTCTTTAGTGCATCCCTCACTCCCACACATTGAAGAATTCACACGGAAATTGCGTCGCTGTGAAATACGAGTACTATGTGTTCTAAGACATTTCCTTCTAAATCGAGTAACGTTTCTATGGAAACGACAGGATTTTCTTTTGGGATACGACAATCACATTTCCGATCCACTAATCCTTCTTTACTGCATCCTTCACTCCCACACATTGAAGAATTCACACGGAAATTGCGTCGCTGTGAAATACGAGTACTATGTGTTCTAAGACATTTCCTTCTAAATCGAGTAACGTTTCTATGGAAACGACAGGATTTTCTTTTGGGATACGACAATCACATTTCCGATCCACTAATCCTTCTTTACTGCATCCCTCACTCCCACACATTGAAGAATTCACACGGAAATTGCGTCGCTGTGAAATACGAGTACTATGTGTTCTAAGACATTTCCTTCTAAATCGAGTAACGTTTCTATGGAAACGACAGGATTTTCTTTTGGGATACGACAATCTCATTTCCGATCCACTAATCGTTCTTTACTGCATCCCTCACTCCCAAACATTGACGAAATAACACGGAAATTGCGTCGCTGTGAAATACGGGTACTATGTGTTCTAAGACATTTCCTTCTAAATCGAGTAACGTTTCTATGGAAACGACAGGATTTTCTTTTGGGATACGACAATCTCATTTCCGATCCACTAATCCTTCTTTACTGCATCCCTCACTCCCAAACATTGACGAATTCACACGGAAATTCCGTCGCTGTGAAATACGAGTACTATGTGTTCTAAGACATTTCCTTCTAAATCGAGTAACGTCTCTATGGAAACGACAGGATTTTCTTTTGGGATACGACAATCACATTTCCGAACCACTAATCCTTCTTTACTGCATCCCTCACTCCCACACATTGAAGAATTCACACGGAAATTCCGTCGGTGTGAAATACGAGTACTATGTGTTCAAAGACATTTCCTTCCAAATCGAGTAACGTTACTATGGAAACGACAGGATTTTCTTTTGGGATACGACAATTTCATTTCCGATCCACTAATCCTCCTTTACTGCATCCCTCACTCCCCAACATTGACGAATTCACACGGAAATTCCGTCGCTATGAAATACGAGTACTATGTGTTCTAAGACATTTCCTTCTAAATCGAGTAACGTTTCTATGGAAACGACAGGATTTTCTTTTGGGATACGACAATCACATTTACGATCCACTAATCCTTCTTTACTGCATCCCTCACTCCCACACATTGAAGAATTCACACGGAAATTGCGTCGCTGTGAAATACGAGTACTATGTGTTCTAAGACATTTCCTTCTAAATCGAGTAACGTTTCTATGGAAACGACAGGATTTTCTTTTGGGATACGACAATCTCATTTCCGATCCACTAATCGTTCTTTACTGCATCCCTCACTCCCAAACATTGACGAAATAACACGGAAATTGCGTCGCTGTGAAATACGAGTACTATGTGTTCTAAGACATTTCCTTCTAAATCGAGTAACGTTTCTATGGAAACGACAGGATTTTCTTTTGGGATACGACAATCTCATTTCCGATCCACTAATCCTTCTTTACTGCATCCCTCACTCCCAAACATTGACGAATTCACACGGAAATTCCGTCGCTGTGAAATACGAGTACTATGTGTTCTAAGACATTTCCTTCTAAATCGAGTAACGTTTCTATGGAAACGACAGGATTTTCTTTTGGGATACGACAATCACATTTCCGAACCACTAGTCCTTCTTTACTGCATCCCTCACTCCCACACATTGAAGAATTCACACGGAAATTCCGTCGCTGTGAAATACGAGTACTATGTGTTCTAAGACATTTCCTTCCAAATCGAGTAACGTTTCTATGGAAACGACAGGATTTTCTTTTGGGATACGACAATTTCACTTCCGATCCACTAATCCTTCTTTACTGCATCCCTCACTCCCCAACATTGACGAATTCACACGGAAATTCCGTCGCTATGAAATACGAGTACTATGTGTTCTAAGACATTTCCTTCTAAATCGAGTAACGTTTCTATGGAAACGACAGGATTTTCTTTTGGGATACGACAATCACATTTACGATCCACTAATCCTTCTTTACTGCATCCCTCACTCCCACACATTGAAGAATTCACACGGAAATTGCGTCGCTGTGAAATACGAGTACTATGTGTTCTAAGACATTTCCTTCTAAATCGAGTAACGTTTCTATGGAAACGACAGGATTTTCTTTTGGGATACGACAATCTCATTTCCGATCCACTAATCGTTCTTTACTGCATCCCTCACTCCCAAACATTGACGAAATAACACGGAAATTGCGTCGCTGTGAAATACGAGTACTATGTGTTCTAAGACATTTCCTTCTAAATCGAGTAACGTTTCTATGGAAACGACAGGATTTTCTTTTGGGATACGACAATCTCATTTCCGATCCACTAATCCTTCTTTACTGCATCCCTCACTCCCAAACATTGACGAATTCACACGGAAATTCCGTCGCTGTGAAATACGAGTACTATGTGTTCTAAGACATTTCCTTCTAAATCGAGTAACGTTTCTATGGAAACGACAGGATTTTCTTTTGGGATACGACAATCACATTTCCGAACCACTAATCCTCCTTTACTGCATCCCTCACTCCCACACATTGAAGAAATCACACGGAAATTCCGTCGCTGTGAAATATGAGTACTATGTGTTCTAAGACATTTCCTTCCAAATCGAGTAACGTTTCTATGGAAACGACAGGATTTTCTTTTGGGATACGACAATTTCATTTCCGATCCACTAATCCTTCTTTACTGCATCCCTCACTCCCCAACATTGACGAATTCTCACGGAAATTCCGTCGCTATGAAATACGAGTACTATGTGTTCTAAGACATTTCCTTCTAAATCGAGTAACGTTTCTATGGAAACGACAGGATTTTCTTTTGGGATACGACAATCACATTTACGATCCACTAATCCTTCTTTACTGCATCCCTCACTCCCACACATTGAAAAATTCACACGGAAATTGCGTCGCTGTGAAATACGAGTACTATGTGTTCTAAGACATTTCCTTCTAAATCGAGTAACGTTTCTATGGAAACGACAGGATTTTCTTTTGGGATACGACAATCACATTTCCGATCCACTAATCCTTCTTTACTGCATCCCTCACTCCCACACATTGAAGAATTCACACGGAAATTGCGTCGCTGTGAAATACGAGTACTATGTGTTCTAAGACATTTCCTTCTAAATCGAGTAACGTTTCTATGGAAACGACAGGATTTTCTTTTGGGATACGACAATCACATTTCCGATCCACTAATCCTTCTTTACTGCATCCCTCACTCCCACACATTGAAGAATTCACACGGAAATTGCGTCGCTGTGAAATACGAGTACTATGTGTTCTAAGACATTTCCTTCTAAATCGAGTAACGTTTCTATGGAAACGACAGGATTTTCTTTTGGGATACGACAATCACATTTCCGATCCACTAATCCTTCTTTACTGCATCCCCCACTCCCACACATTGAAGAATTCACACGGAAATTGCGTCGCTGTGAAATACGAGTACTATGTGTTCTAAGACATTTCCTTCTAAATCGAGTAACGTTTCTATGGAAACGACAGGATTTTCTTTTGGGATACGACAATCACATTTCCGATCCACTAATGCTTCTTTACTGCATCCCTCACTCCCACACATTGAAGAATTCACACGGAAATTGCGTCGCTGTGAAATACGAGTACTATGTGTTCCAAGACATTTCCTTCTAAATCGAGTAACGTTTCTATGGAAACGACAGGATTTTCTTTTGGGATACGACAATCTCATTTCCGATCCACTAATCCTTCTTTACTGCATCCCTCACTCCCAAACATTGACGAATTCACACGGAAATTGCGTCGCTGTGAAATACGAGTACCATGTGTTCTAAGACATTTCCTTGTAAATCGAGTAACGTTTCTATGGAAACGACAGGATTTTCTTTTGGGATACGACAATCACATTTCCGATCCACTAATCCTTCTTTTCTGCATCCCTCACTCCCACACATTGAAGAATTCACACGGAAATTGCGTCGTTGTGAAATACGAGTACTATGTGTTCTAAGACATTTCCTTCTAAATCGAGTAACGTTTCTATGGAAACGACAGGATTTTCTTTTGGGATACGACAATCACATTTACGATCCACTAATCCTTCTTTACTGCATCCCTCACTCCCACACATTGAAGAATTCACACGGAAATTGCGTCGCTGTGAAATACGAGTACTATGCGTTCTAAGACATTTCCTTCTAAATCGAGTAACGTTTCTATGGAAACGACAGGATTTTCTTTTGGGATACGACAATCTCATTTCCGATCCACTAATCGTTCTTTACTGCATCCCTCACTCCCAAACATTGACGAAATAACACGGAAATTGCGTCGCTGTGAAATACGAGTACTATGTGTTCTAAGACATTTCCTT